>NW_011495027.1:6629641-6633067 GCF_000754665.1 Bison bison bison
GATCTCCTTCAGAATGGACTGGTTGGATCTCCTTGCAGTCCAAGGGACTCTCAAGAGTCTTCTCCAACACCACAGTTCAAAAGCATCAATTCTTCGGCGCTCAGCCTTCTTCACAGTCGAACTCTCACATCCATACATGACCACTGGAAAAACCACAGCCTTGACTAGACGGACCTTTGTTGGCAAAGTAATACATTCAGTAGATACTTGGTAAATATTATTTGATAATAAGGCAGGGACTGTACTTATCTAAGTTTCCCCACCTAATGGCTCAGGACTGAACATAATATTCAAAACTTAAGAAAGATTCACTGGTTAAAATACAGTTGCTAAAGTTATACTTTTAGAAAAGTAATAAAGCTACATTTTAGAAAATCAGCTCATGTGACTGGAAATTATTTTCCTTTTGTAGTCTAGATGGTGCCTCTTCCTAACTCTTTAACCTTTTTTTAGTTCTGTCCATGTTCTTCATTCCCTTACTTTACTTTTAGTGATGTAAGTCAAGCCTAAAAGGAAGTATCTTAAGATATTTTGGTTTTTTAAAAAATTGCTCTAATTATCTACTGGACTTTAAATTTGGAATTAACTAGAAAGAGAAACAGTAGTGGTATTAATAAAGGATTAGACATGATAAAGGATTAGTCTAGATAAGTAGTTGGAGTATTTACTGCCCTGACTTTTTACTGCATGCTATTATTTATGGTTTGTCTCATTTACACTTGTTTCTTTTGCAATGCTATGCTTATAATACTAAAATTTACAAATTACTTTGATACAAAGTATGATTGAATTTTTTATTCCAAAATTTCAAGACTAGTTTCAAGTTTTTATCAAAGATTTCCTCAGAATTAAAACAAAAAAAAGTTACTCAATTGTACCAAGTTGAAATATTGAATTAGTAAAATTGACGTAAAATAATTTTTCCAGAAAGTAAGAGAAATTAAAAAATATTTACTTATTCTAATGGAATTCATAGCTATTGCTTATGAATATTTACTTCTTGGCTTTGTTTGTTTTTAAAATTTCATATTATGGGTTATAAAAGTAGAAAATTTAATTTTAAGCTATTTCTTATATGGTTATATGCAGATGCAATTGTGTCACCTCATAAAAGAAAGAAACTTCTATATACTTAATAAAGATCTTAAATATCTCCAGGTTTTTTCCTAAATGAAAGCAGGTGTTGAACATTGTCATCTCCTAATACATTGAGATTACTAAAATATTTAATTATTTACCAGGATTTGAAGTAGTAACCAGATGTTTTCAGTTTTCCCAGGATGACTTTTACATCCAAACATTTACAGTGGAAATGAACTAAGTTTACCACCTTAACAATAACAAAAAAAAGCAAATAAAACACACAGACACAAGTTGTTTCTTTTGAACCAGAATTGAAATGATATTCGTTAAACTTACAATGAGCCTTCATACTTTACAGTGAGATAAGGTTTCCATAGCCAAACCAAAAATAAGTTTGAACTTTTCCCTCATGCTTAGCCATCTTTATTGGGATATATTTGAAGTAATACACAGATTTTTCTGGTTTTAAATATAGTTTTACAATTTTTAGTGAATAAATATACCTGAGCTACCATTATCGATATCCAGTCTATAGAACAGTTTTATTGCATATATTTGAATTATATAATTTGAGAAGTTTTGTTATATATTTAAAGTATGAAACCATCACCACAAATCAAGATAATTATATACATCATCTCCAAAAGTATCCTCATGTGCCTCTGTGAAACCCCTCCTTCTTTCTCTTTTCCTGCTTTCTTTCCCCATACCTGTCCCCAGGCAAATCACTGGCCTGTTTCTGTCACTAGATATTAGTTTGCATTTTGTAGAATTCTGTATTAATTGAATCATACAGTGTATACTTTCGTGGGGGAAATCTGGCCATTTTCACTCTGAATAATTCAGAAGAATTGCATGTATCAGTAGTCCCTTTCTGTTTATTGTTGGTACTATTTAATTGTGTGACTATACCATAACTTTTTTACCCATTCACCTCTAGTTGATAGTTGGGTTGTTTCCATTTTGTACTTTTTTCAAATATAACCGCTAATAACATCCTTGTATAATTTTTGTGTGAACGTGCATTTCACTTCACTTGGATAATACCTAGGAATGTTGTAGCTGGATCACATGGTAGTCTTCTGATAATGGGTTCTTTATCCACTTTTATATTTGAAAAAGCTTCATTTTTGAAAGATATTTTCAGTAGATTTAGAATTCTAGGTTCATGGTTTGTTTCCTCAGTACTTGAAAGATATTGCTTCTCTGTCTTGCTCTCATTGTTTCTAATGAGACATCTGCTGCCGTCCTGATCTTTGTACGTACTTGTCTTTTTTTCTCTGGTGGTTTTTAAAACTTTCTTTTTATCATTTGTTTTGAGAAATTTAATTATGTTATGCTTTGGTGTAATTTACTTATTTTTCTTTTGCTCAGTGTTTATTGAACTTCTTGGAAAGTTTCAAGCACATTATAGTTTTAACCATATTTGGAAAATTTTTAGTCATTATTTTTTCAAATGTCTCTTCTGTTCTCTGTCCTCTCTACTTTCATGAAGGTCTTTCAGTACTCATATATTAGGACACTAGAAGTTAAACTCACAGCTCACATATGTGTTGTTTTGGGAGTTTTAATTTGTTTTTTGTCCTCCAAGTCTTTCCTTTCTATCTTCTATTTTTGATCATTTATATTGCTCTAGCTTCAAGTTCACTAGCCTTTTCTTTTGTGATGTGAATGTGCCACCAATCCCATCCAGTTTTTTTTTTTTTTATCCTCAGACAGTGTAGTTTTCATCTCTAGAATTTTTTTCTGTTTTTTTTTTTTATTTCTTTGATGTCTCTCTTCAACATTTTAAATAGAATATATTTATAGATAACTGTGTGAATGTCTGCTAATCATAATATTTATATCAGTTTTATTTTTTAAATGGGTCCTACTTTTCTGTTTATTTGCTTTCCTGGTATGATAGGCAGAATATTAAGAATGACTTCCAGAATCCCTCCCATGTGAATATGATGGAGCATCACTTCTGTGATGTGGCGAAGAAGAGTTTTACATACGTGATTAAGGTTACTACTCATTTGAGTTAATGTAAAGGACAGTTATCTGGATCAGCTTAATACAGTCACATGAGCCCCTCAAAAAGCAGAAGAATTTCCCTGGCCAATTATTATTATTAAAGCTGCTCAGTCATGTCTGATTCTTTGTGACCCCATGGACTATATAGTCCATGGAATTCTCCAGGCCAGAATACTGGAGTAGGTAGCCTTTCCCTTCTCCAGGGAATCTTCTAAATGCAGGGATTGAACCCAGGTCTCCTGCATTATGGGCAGATTCTTTTTTTTTTTTTTATTTTTAATTTAATAATTTTAAAACATGTGTTCCCCATCCTGAACCCTCCTCCCT
>NW_011495027.1:6633167-6634232 GCF_000754665.1 Bison bison bison
ATCCCTCTGGGTCGTCCCAGTGCACCAGCCCCAAGCATCCAGCATCGTGCATTGAACCTGGACTGGCATCTCGTTTCATACATGACATTTCACATGTTTCAATGCCATTCTCCCAAATCTTCCCACCCTCTCCCTCTCCCACAGAGTCCAAAGCCTGTTCTATACATCAGTGTCTCTTTTGCTGTCTCGTATACAGGGTTATCGTTACCATCTTTCTAAATTCCATATATATGCGTTAGTATACTGTATTGGTGTTTTTCCTTCTGGCTTACTTCACTCTGTATAATAGGCTCCAGTTTCATCCACCTCATTAGAACTGATTCAAATGTATTCTTTTTAATGGCTGAGTAATACTCCATTGTGTATATGTACCACAGCTTTCTTATCCATTCGTCTGCTGATGGACATCTAGGTTGCTTCCATGTCCTGGCTATTATAAACAGTGCTGCGATGAACATTGGGGTACATGTGTCTCTTTCCCTTCTGGTTTCCTCAGTGTGTATGCCCAGCAGTGGGATTGCTGGATCATAAGGCAGTTCTATTTCCTGTTTTTTAAGGAATCTCCACACTGTTCTCCATAGTGGCTGTACTAGTTTGCATTCCCACCAACAGTGTTAAGAGGGTTCCCTTTCCTCCACACCCTCTCCAGCATTTATTATTTGTAGACTTTTGGGTTGCAGCCATTCTGACTGGTGTGAAATGATATCTCATAATGGTTTTGATTTGCATTTCTCTGATAATGAGTGATGTTGAGCATCTTTTCATGTGTTTGTTAGCCATCTGTATGTCTTCTTTGGAGAAATGTCTATTTAGATCTTTGGCCCATTTTTTGATTGGGTCATTTAATTTTCTGGAGTTGAGCTGGAGGAGTTGTTTGTATATTTTTGAGATTAGTTGTTTGTCAGTTGCTTCATTTGCTATTATTTTCTCCCATTCTGAAGGCTGTCTTTTCACTTTGCTAATAGTTTCCTTTGATGTGCAGAAGCTTTTAAGTTTAATTAGGTCCCATTTGTTTATTTTTGCTTTTATTTCCAATATTCTGGGAGGTGGGTCATAGGGGATCCT
>NW_011495027.1:6635292-6636477 GCF_000754665.1 Bison bison bison
CTTTGTATTTCTGTGTTGTCTGTTGTGATCTCTCCATTTTCGTTTCTAATTTTATTGATTTGATTTTTCTCCCTTTGTTTCTTGATGAGTCTGGCTAATGGTTTATCAATTTTATTTATCCTTTCAAAGAACCAGCTTTTGGCTTTGTTGATTTTTGCTATGGTCTCTTTTGTTTCTTTTGCATTTATTTCTGCTCTAATTTTTAAGATTTCTTTCCTTCTAACCCTGGGGTTCTTCATTTCTTCCTTTTCTAGTTGCTTTAGGTGTAGAGTTAGGTTATTTATTTGACTTTTTTCTCGTTTCTTGAGGTATGCCTGTATTGCTATGAACTTTCCCCTTAGGACTGCTTTTACTGTGTCCCACAGGTTTTGGGTTGTTGTGTTTTCATTTTCATTTGTTTCTATGCAAATTTTGATTTCTTTTTTGATTTCTTCTGTGATTTGTTGGTTATTCAGCAGGGTGTTGTTCATCCTCCATATGTTGGAATTTTTAATAGTTTTTCTCCTGTAATTGAGATCTAATCTTACTGCATTGTGGTCAGAAAAGATGCTTGGAATGATTTCTATTTTTTTGAATTTACCAAGGCTAGCTTTATGGCCCAGGATGTGATCTATCCTGGAGAAGGTTCCATGTGTGCTTGAGAAAAAGGTGAAATTCATTGTTTTGGGATGAAATGTCCTATAGATATCAATTAGGTCTAACTGGTCTATTGTATCGTTTAAAGTTTGTGTTTCCTTGTTAATTTTCTGTTTAGTTGATCTATCCATAGGTGTAAGTGGGGTATTAAAGTCTCCCACTATTATTGTGTTATTGTTAATTTCTCCTTTCATACTTGTTAGCATTTGTCTTACGTACTGCGGTGCTCCTGTGTTGGGTGCATATATATTTATAATTGTTATATCTTCTTCTTGGATTGATCCTTTGATCATTATGTAGTGACCTTCTTTGTCTCTTTTCACAGCCTTTGTTTTAAAGTCTATTTTATCTGATATGAGTATTGCTACTCCTGCTTTCTTTTGGTCCCTATTTGCATGGAAAATCTTTTTCCAGCCCTTCACTTTCAGTCTGTATGTGTCCCCTGTTTTGAGGTGGGTCTCCTGTAGACAACATATGTAGGGGTCTTGTTTTTGTATCCATTCAGCCAGTCTTTGTCTTTTGGTTGGGGCATTCAACCCATTTACGTTT
>NW_011495027.1:6636604-6709757 GCF_000754665.1 Bison bison bison
TTGAAAGATCAGCTGTTATCCTTATGGGAATTCCCTTGTGTGTTGTTTGTTGTTTTTCCCTTGCTGCTTTTAATATTTGTTCTTTGTGTTTGATCTTTGTTAATTTGATTAATATGTGTCTTGGGGTGTTTCGCCTTGGGTTTATCCTGTTTGGGATTCTCTGGGTTTCTTGGACTTGGGTGATTATTTCCTTCCCCAGTTTAGGGAAGTTTTCAACTATTATCTCCTCAAGTATTTTCTCATGGTCTTTCTTTTTGTCTTCTTCTTCTGGAACCCCTATGATTCGAATGTTGTAGCGTTTAATATTGTCCTGGAGGTCTCTGAGATTATCCTCATTTCTTTTAATTCGTTTTTCTTTTATCCTCTCTGATTCATTTATTTCTACCATTCTATCTTCTAATTCACTAATCCTATCTTCTGCCTCTGTTATTCTACTATTTGTTGCCTCCAGAGTGTTTTTAACTTCATTTATTGCATTATTCATTATATATTGACTGTTTTTTATTTCTTCTAGGTCCTTGTTAAACCTTTCTTGCATCTTCTCAATCCTTGTCTCCAAGCTATTTATCTGTGATTCCATTTTAATTTCAAGATTTTGGATCAATTTCACTATCATTATTCTGAATTCTTTATCAGGTAGATTCCCTATCTCTTCCTCTTTTGTTTGGTTTGGTGGGCATTTATCCTGTTCCTTTATCTGCTGGCTATTCCTCTGTTTCTTCATCTTGTTTAAATTGCTGAGTTTGGGGTGTCCTTTCTGTATTCTGGCAGTTTGTGGAGTTCTCTTTATTGTGGCTTCTCCTCGCTGTGTGTGGGTTTGTACAGGTGGCTTGTCAAGGTTTCCTGGTTAGGGAAGCTTGTGTCGGTGTTCTGTTGAGTGGAGCTGTATTTCTTCTCTTTGTTCAGTCGCGCTCCTTTCGAAGAGTTGGATTGCTTTTCTGGGTGCCTGATGTCCTCTGCCGGCATTCAGAAGTTGTTTTGTGGAATTTACTCGACGTTTAAATGCTTTTTTGATGAATTTGTGGGGGAGAAAGTGTTCTTCCCGTCCTACTCCTCCGCCATCTTGGCTCCTCCTCTATGGGCAGATTCTTTATCAGCTGAGCTACAAGGGAAGCCCAAGAATAGTGGAATGGGTAGCCTATCCCTTCTCCAGTAGACCTTCCCCACCCAGGAATTGAACCAGGGTCTCTTGCATTGCAGGTGGATTCTTTACCAACTGAGCTATGAGGGAAGCCCTCCCTGGCCAATGGAAGAAGGGAAAGTCAAAGAGATATGAATCATAAAAAGGATTTTATGTGCCCTTGCTGGCTTAGAGATGGGGTGGGGTCACATGACAAGGGATGCAGGTCACCTCTAGAACTTGAAAATAGCTCCTGGCTGTCAGTAGCAAGGAAATAGGATCCCTATTCTTATGGCTTCAGGAAACTAGATTCTACCAGTAACCTGAATGAGTTTAGAAGCAGGTTCTTTAGAACTTCCAGATTAAGAGCCCAGCCTGGCAGACACAATGATTTCAGCCTTATAAAATCTTTAGCAAAGAATGCAGACCCTCCCACTCAAGCTCTGGCCTACAGAACTATTGGGTAATAAATGGGTGTTGTTTTAAGGCACTGTGTTTGTGATAATTGGTAATACAGTAATAGAAAACAAATACACCTGGTAATCTTTGAGTGAATGCCAGACATTTTGAATTTTAGCTTGTGAGGTGCTGGGTATTTTTGTATTCCTACAAATATTACAAATATTTTTGAGCTTTATTCCAGGTTACAATTAAATTACTTGGAAACAGTTTGATCTTTTGGGTAATGGTTTTTTTAATTTTTTTTTTTTGAATTATTTTTGGCAGTGCTGGGTCTTTGTTGCTGCACACAGGCCTTCTCTAGTCATGGCGAGCAGGAGCTACTCTTTGTTGTGGTGCCTAGGCTTCTGTTTATGTGGCTTCGCTTGTTACAGAGCACAGGTTCTAGAGCCCACGGACTTCAGTAGTTGTGGCTCGAGGACTTAGTTACCATGCGGCGTGCAGAATCTTCCCAGGCCAGTGATTAAACTCATGTCCCCTGCATTGGCAGATGGACTCTTAACCACTGGACCACCAGGGAAGTCCCTGGGTAATATGGGACTACAGCATTGTTTAGTCTAAGGGTAATTATTCTGTGTTCCTGAATCAAAACTGAATACTTAGTCTGAGGAAGCTTCTGTACGTCTCAGGAATTCTGTCTCTGGATAGCTGTATTTTTTCCTTTATGCTGGCTGTGAAGTCTAGCCCTCTCAGTGCAATCTCTCTCGTTTCTGTCTCCTTAACTCAGGTAGTCCACTTGGCTCCCCCTTTCTGTACTGTACTGATGTCCATTAGCCTTCAACACTTTTTTTTTGTACTCTTTTTTTTTTTTTAAGTTGTTTGAGTTGAGAGTAAATACAGACTTTCTTTACTTTGCTGAAAGTCCTTTGGTTACTTTTAAATAATTAAAAACTTTAAATAAAATTAAGTTTTAATTATTTAAGTTTAATGGGACAGCTTTTCCCAGAAGATACTCTTCCTAAAGTGCTTACTATATGTAGTATCTAAAATTTTAATATTGAAGAACCATTTTAAAATTTTAGTACACTACCTCTAGCCCAAATGATGACAAAGCCATATCTCCAGATAGCTAAGCTCAGATGTCCTCAGTTTCATTTGAACACCTTTCATATGTATTTGCCTAAGAAAACGACAATTATTTTATGCTTGGATAATTATAGCCCATTATTACTTGACTAACTAAACTATTAAAGTGAAAAGATAACGTTATTTTACATCTCAAATAGAACAGAAATCCATCTATTCAACCCCCCCCCCAAAAAACCTGTAGTCATTTTCTATGTTAACTGTGCAATTATTAAAAACAACTGTTATTCACATAGTCAGATTTCCTTGTTTCTAATTTCTGTATGTCTGTTTTAATAGGCATATTATTTAGCTTTATATTTCCCCTCCCACTTGTTTTATCCATATAATTCTGTAATTCTTCCATGTAATTACAGAAGTGACTATTCATATACACTAGAAGATGATGTAACTAGTTTTGTTCTGTGCCCTGTAGACAGCTTTTGGGAAGTGCTTTTCTTTCTATAAATTTTTTTTATAGTTGTCTTAAGTGAGAGTTTTTAATAAATTTTCTAAATAAAGCAAGAAAGAAGATAGTTACCTCAAAGAACCTCTGGGAGAAGAGATGTTGTTATTTTAGCAAACATTTCCCCCCCTATTTCTTAATAGTTAACAAAGACATAATTCTATGTGTGGAGAATTAATGTTTTCTTTCTTGATACTTAAATATGCTATAGGTACTTTGGAAGTTCGTCTTATGGGCTGTCAAGATATCCTAGAGAATGTCCCTGGACGGTCGAAAGCAGCATCAGTTGCACTACCTGGTTGGAGTCCAAGTGAGACCAGATCATCCTTCATGAGCAGAACAAGTAAAAGTAAAAGCGGAAGTAGTCGAAATCTACTAAAAACTGATGACTTATCCAGTTCAGTAATCAGATTTTTTTTTTAACAATCAAATAACAAATTAAAGTCCAATACAGAGGGCTGAGCGGTGGGGACAGAAGAGTGAGAAGAGTGAAAATTGGACAACAAACTTTACAATTATGATTTCCATAATTTAAAATATCAAAAGCTGTAATGACAGGAAAATTTTAAAGGCTACAAAATTTACCATACTGAAAATGTTGGAAAACTGAATGACATTTAGCATTAATTTCTTTAGAATAATGAAATACTGAACACCACTCTTTATGACAAACTCTTTGTGTCACATCTTGATTCTTTAAATGGAATAATGACACTTGTAAAGTAATGAAGAAATTTTGATAAATAACCGTGTTAAATTAGGATTATAGCCTAATGTCCAAGAAGTAAACTGAAATGGGGGAGTGGGTAAAGAATAAAATACAAGAGGTTTATGAAGTACTTTGGAGATACTCTGAAGTAGTCATAATCTATGATATATAACTGGTGGGAAAGGCATGTAACAATTCAGCCTAGTACAGTATATCTGCTTTCCTGTATATGGAGAGAGACTTTAGGAAAAATGTAAAAATAAAAATCATTTAAGGTAAAACCTTAATAAATAGCAAATGTAGAGGGAGAAAAACTGGGTGATTGATAATAATATATAAAAATACACCCACACATACATGTGTGGCAAACAACTACTGGCCACCTGTAAGTCCTTTCAGTAATTTTCTGATGTAAACGAAATAGCAATTACTATTTATGTTTTTATAAAACACAAAAGATAACTTGGAAGGGTCTAGTAGAAGTGTGTGTGTGTGTTTATATACAGCTAGCTGTTTAAGATTTAAAAGCTTCAGTAGTGAGTAAGAAAAACTTATTTCAAAGTCCCATAAGACTTTTGTTGACATAAAACAGTGTTATTTCTATTTTAAAGGTTTTAAAATACTTAATCAAATTTTAAATTGTAATTGCAGATGATGTCTGTGCAGTTTTGAAGCTGGACAATACTGTGGTTGGTCAAACTAGCTGGAAACCCATTTCCAATCAGTCGTGGGACCAGAAGTTTACACTGGAACTAGACAGGGTAAGATGAGAAACTTTTTACCTGAATTTTCATTATATTTTTAATTCATTTTTCATGCATATTTTATGTTTTAGAAGAGTTTGATAAATTTTATTCTTAACAGAATCTAAGAAGAACCTAGGTATTTTTGACATTTCTCATCTGATGAGGTATATATAAATCTACCTTATCAGATTGCTGCAGGAGCTTTCATTTGTGCAGTGATTTGAAAATATATACTTTGTACTAACCTGAAAGATCGACAACCAGGTGAGATCTAATATTGAACTATTTTTTGAATTTTAATAATGTGCTGTCTAACCACTAAGGAGATTTTTCTGACTCACCACTTGTGGGTTATTTTATCAAAGCTGCATTTGAAGTGAACTGTTGTGCTCAGACAGACATTCCTCCATGTATCTCAGTGGATTTCATGGATACTGTGAGTGGCTAGAATGTAATCTGTAATCTGCTGCAGAACCCAGCAGAAGTAAACTTGGTCCAGAGTAGAGTTAAATCCATGGTGATAATTTTACTTATATTCTGATATATCCATTGGTGTGTGGGAAGAAAATATTAAAATTTAATCATAATTTTATCTAAAAGATAAGAAAGATGTTTTTATCATTTAGTATTCAGGTTAATGGTACATATGTCTTTAAAAAATTACATATATTAGTGAAAGCAGATTTATAGTGCTTAATGATGATATGAGGTGGCACTTACTACTCTGGCCTCTACTTTTAAATATTTTTTCTGGTTTATTTCTTTTCTATCTCAGAGGCAGCATCTTAATCAGGCCCTCACCATTGCTTTTCTTGGTTCAAATACTATGTCACCCACTTAAATGTATTTGGACAAATGCTTAACTTTTTGTGTATATCAGTTTCCTTATCTTTAATACTATCCACCTCACTGAAGGGCTTTCCTGGTGGCTCAGCAGTCAGAGAATCTGCCTGTAGTGCAAGAGACGATTTCCCTGGACAGGGAAATGGTAACCCAGTCCAGTATTTTTGCCTGAGAAAGCCCATGGACAGAGGAGCCTGGCAGGCTACAGTCCATGGGGTTGCAAGGGTGGGATATGACTTAGTGACTAAACTACCACCACTAAAGAGCTTTTGATAGGGAAATTGACATCTGATTTAGATGATCAGATGTAAATAATACAAATATTGTTGTTGTTCAATCGCTAAATAGTGTCCGACTCTGCAATCTCATGGGCTGCAGCATGCTGGGTTTCTCTGTCCTTCACTTTCTCCCAGAGTTTGTTCAAACATATCCATTGAGTCATTGATGTCAGCCAACCATGTCATCCTCTGTCACTCCTTTCTCCTCTTGTCCTCAATCTTTCCCAGTATCAGGGTCTTTTCTGATGCTCTGAAAGAGCTCTGGAAAAGAGCTCTTTTCCAGAGTCAGCTCTTTGCATCAGGTGGCCAAAGTATTGGAGCTTCAGCTTCAGCATCAGTCCTTCCAATGAATATTCAGGACTCATTTCCTTTAGGATTGAGTGGTTTGATCTCCTTGCAGTCCAAGGGACTCTCAAGAGTCTTCTCTAGCACCACAGTTAAATGCATCAGTTTTTTGGCACTCAGCCTTCTTTATGGTCCAACTCTCACATCTGCATGACTACTGGAAAAACCATATCTTTGACTATGTGGAGATTTGTTGGCCAAGTGGTGTCTCTTTTTAATACACCATCTATGTTTGTCATAGCTTTTCTTCCAAGGAGCAAGTGTCTTTTAATTTCATGGCTTACAGTTACCATCTGCAGTGATTTTGGAGCTCAAGAAAATAAAGTCTGTCACTATTTCCATTGTTTCCCCATCTGTTTGCCATAAGTGATGGGATCGGAGGCCATGATCTTCGTTTTTTAAATGTTGAGTTTTAAGTTTTCACTCTCCTTTTTCACCTTTATCAAGAGGCTCTTTAGTTCCTCTTTGCTTTTTGCCATTAAGGTGGTGTCATCTGCATATCTGAGATTGTTGGTGTGTCTCCCGGCAATCTTGATTCCAGCTTGTGATTCACCCAGCCCAGGATTTCACATGATGTTCCTTGCATGTAAGTTAAATAAGCAGGGGCTTCCCTGGTGGCTCAGACTGTAAAGAATCAACCTGCAGTGAGGGAGACCTGGGTTCAGTCCCTGGATTGGGAAGATCCCCTGGAGGAGGGCACGGCAACACACTCCAGTATTTTTTGGAGCTTCCCTGGTAGCTCAGTTGGTAAAGAATCTGCCTGCAGTGTAGAAGAACTGGGTTTGATCCCTGGGTCAGGAAGATCTTCTGGAGAAGGAAATAGCAAACCACTCCAGTATTCTTGCCCATGGACCAAGGAACCTGGCAGGGTGACAATATACAACTTTGATGTACTCCTTTCCCAATACAAATATAGAAGCTAATAAAAAAGTTACTAGCCCATAATGGGAAAAAGTTTATAAAGGAAGAAAAAAAAAGCTCTAACAATCAAATCTTAAGCAGTGTCCCTAGCATAGGAAAAGAAGGAAGATTTGCCAAGGAGAAGTAGAAAACTCTGGGTAGAATCAGATCATAACCTTATGAAAGCTTATCCAGTATCTAGTGAAGAGTTGCTAGGATGTTGAGATGATGAAATTCCTGTTACAAATGAAACACTTCAAAGCAAATGGGATTTAAAATCAATTATAGATTTAACTAAGATTTGGTAACTGTCTTTAAAGTGAAAAGGAGGGGCTTCCCTTGTGACTCAGTGGTAAAGAATCCACCTGCCAATGCAGGAGACATAGGTTCAATCCCTGATCCGGGAAGATCCCACATGCCACAGAGCAACTAAGCCCCTGCACCACAACTGTTCAGCCTGTGTTCTGGGAGCCACAACTACTGAGCCCATGTGTTACAACTACTGAAAGCCCGTGTGCCCTAGAGCCCATGCCTGCAACAAGAAGAAGCCACAACAATGAGAATCTAATGCACTGCAATTGGAGAGTAGCCCCCACTTGCTCCAACTATTAGGTTCGTACAAAAGTAATTGCAGTTTCAGACCACGAATTTTAAATCATTATGATTAGGCTCAAACCCATTTTTAGCTATCAAAATAGGAACCATTGCAATCAATACATTTTGCCAATGAGAAATGAGATTGTTTTTTCTTATACCATAACAATCATGCTTCAGGATTCAGTAAACTTTTTGAAAGCATTTTCTGCCTCCTGCTGGTTGTGTGTTTTCCCTGCATAAAGTTGTTGAGATGCTTGAAGAAATGGTAGTTGGTTGGTGAGAGGTCAGATGAATATAGCGGATGAGGCAAAACTTCATAGCCCAATTTATTCAACTTTTGAAGCATTGGTTATGCAATTACGCAGTCAGGCATTGCTGTGGAGAATTGGGCCCTTTTTGTTGACCAATGCTGGCGGCAGGCATTGCAGTTTTGGTGCATCTCATCGATTTGCTGAGCATACTTCTCAGATGTAATGGTTTCTCTGGGATTCCAAAAGCTGTAGTGCCTCAAACTGGAAGCAGACCACCAGAAACCATGACCTTTTTTTGGTGCAAGTTTGGCTTTTGAAAGTGTCTTGGAGCTTCTTCTCAATCCATTTGCTGAGCTGGTCATTGCTGGTTGTCATACAATCCACTTTTTGTCGAATGTCACAATCTAATTGAGAAATGGTTTGTTGTTCTTGTGTATAGTAAGAGAACTTGTGTACAGTAAGAGAAGACATGCTTAAAACAACAGTTTTTTTTGATTTGCAGTCAGCTCATGAGGCACCCACTTATAGAGCTTTTTCACCTTTCTGATTTGCTTCAAATGCCAAATGATTATAGGATGGTTGACGTTGAGTTCTTCAGCAACTTCTCACATAGTTGTGAGGGGATTGGCTTTGATGATTGCTCTCAGTTGGTCGTTGTCAACCTCTAATTGCCAGCCACTATGCTCTCCTCTCCTTGGCAGAACTTCTTGAACCACCACTGCACTGTCTATTAGCAATTCCTGGCCAAATGCATTGTTGATGTTCCGCGTTATCTCTGCTGCTTTATGAACTCAAAAAGTCATTCAAATAAAAAATGTCACTTGAATTTGCTTTTTGTCTATCATCATTTCTATAGTCTAAATATAAAATAAACCTCAATTATTAAGTCATCAGCAGAAAACATAAAGTAAGAAATTCACATTAAAGTGATGTATAGTGTTGTTGTTCAGTCACTAAGTCGTGTCCAACTCTTTGCGACTCCATGGACTGCATCACACCAGGCTTCCCTGTCCTTCACCATCTCTTACAGTTTGCTCAAACTCATGTCCTTTGAGTCTGTGATGCCATCCAACCATCTCATCATCTGTCGTCCCCTTCTCCTGCCTTCAATCTTTCCCAACATCCAGGTCTTTTCCAATGAATCAGTTCTTCACATCAGGTGGCCAAAGTATTGGAGCTTCAGATTCAGCATCAGTCCTTCCAATGAATATTCAGGGTTGATTTCCTTTAGATTTGACTGGTTTGGTGTCCTTGCTGTCCGAGGGACTATCAAGAGTCTTCCCCTACACCACAGGTTGAAGGCATCAGTTCTTTGATGCTCAGCTTTCTTTATGATCCAACTCTTAACATCTGTACATGACTACTGGAAAAACCATAGCTCTGACTATATGGACCTTTGTAGGCAAAGTAATGTCTCTGTTTTTTAATTTTTGTCTAGGTTTGTGATTGCTTTTTTCCCAAGGAGCAAGTGTCTTTTAATTTCATGGCTGCGTGAAATTTATACATCATGAAATTAAAAGAGCAGGAGTCACCACATTTATTTAAGAATGTATTCCAGTATCAAATGGCAAAGTTCAACAATGCGAAAGCGCAATTACTTTTGCACCAACCTAAACAGAAAAGCCTATGCAGCAACGAAAACCCAGCACAGCCGAAAATAAATAAAATTATTGTTATTATTATTTTTAAATTATACGGAGGAACACATAAAACAAAAATTAAAGTAGGGATAGCAGTGAGATGTCCATTTGTGTGTATTGACTAAATGGATTGGTAGTAACTTCCTCAAGCTCACTGTTAAGGTTTATTGGATGAGTTGTTGTTTATGCTGATCAAGTAGCAGTGTTTGCCAAGTGCTTTAAAAGGGGCAAGTGGTAGGTTGTAGTACGTGTTCTGTTCATCCTTGAACATCCTTGACTGTATGCTTTGTGAGTGTGGAAGATAAAGCAAAATCAATGATGATAGATTTTATTTCAGTACAAAGAATAGTACTGTTCAAAAATAAATTGCTACAGTAAGTTCTCTCTCAGTGAGGTTTTTTAACTTCTCATTTTATATCAGAGTATAGTTGATTAACAATATTTTATTAGTTTCAGTTCAGTTGCTCAGTCGTGTCCGACTCTTTGTCACCTCATGAACCACAGCACACCAGTCCTCCCTGTCCAACACCAACTCCCGCAGTTCACCCAAACCCGTGTTTGGGTGAACTCAAATCCTTTGAGTCGTTGATGCCATCCAACCATCTCATCCTCTGTTGTCCCCTTCTCCTCCTGCCCTCAGTCTTTCCCAGCATCAGGGTCTTTTCAAATGAGTCAGCTCCTCGCATCAGGTGACCAAAGTATTGGAGTTTCAGCTTCAGCATTAGTTTTTCCAATGAATATTCAGGGCTGTTTTCCTTTAGGATTGACCAGTTTGATTTCCTTCCAGAGTGATTATATATCGATAAATTTCAGAGCTGATAGTAGGCCAGGAGTGTCCTTCAGAATGTTCTTTCTTCCTTGATAATTTGTATGAGATAGACAGTTAACAGTGGCAAAAATGAAGAAACAGCAGAAGATGATGAAAACCTGGTAAAGAGTGAATAATTTACTATTATCCAACCTATACACTTAGAAAACTACAAAGTTTGATAACTGTTGTTTGGTAATGTTTTACTTGCACTGTAATCTTCATCTGAAATTGTTTTTCTTCTTCATGACATGAGACTTTCTTCCCACTTTGGAGTAATCTCTCTTGAAACTTTGAAGACACTGCATAGCTAAGTAAAGCTATTCATCCCTTAGGTCAGTTTGACCTTCTGGGTTCCTAATGTGCATGTTACCTATCCCTGACTGGATTAGAAGCTCCTCTTTGGGGAAGGCCACATTGCTAAGCATGATAAATACTTCTGTTTATGTAGTATATTTTACCTTTCATGTGCTTTTTTAGTTTTTATTTTATCCCTTATATTTTTAGAATATTTATTTATAGAAAATGTTTATAGAAACATTTATAGAAGATATTATTTTAAACTGACATGTTCATGCTCAGCATTTTGCCTAATGTCAAGCTTCTTTGCTATGACATTCTAGAACTAAGTTGTCTATACTGTTTCTTTCTTTTCCAAAATACAAAAGTTCATAGGTCTTTTCATTTATTTTTTAATTTATGTTGTATTTTTGGTCATGCCATGTAACTTGTGAAATCTCAGTTTCCCAACAAGGAACTGAATCCAGGCCATGGCAATGAAAGCCCAGAATTTAAACTTCTAGGCCACAGAGAACTCCCAGATAGATCTTTTTAGAGTTTTGAGATACTCTAGAAATTATCTAGATTTAGAATGATCTAGAAAAGTTAAAATTATGTTCCTGGGAGCTCGGGGCTCTTGTAGAATCATTTCAGATACAACACAAACTATTTTTATGTATGTGTTTTGATTTTGTTTTGAGATTCAGGGTAAGATGTCATTTGAAATTTGGCAGTTTAAAAAAAAAGTTTTGAAAATTACTGATGTAATCCAGCCTCCTCATTTTACAGATTAATAAGGATATTTTGTGTTCTAGAGGTTAAATAACTAGCCCAAGGTATAAACTAGGCTTCTGAAGTGTACTATCAGTTCCGAGTTCTTTCTGTTCTTATCAGGTTACCCTTTTTATATTTTCTTATAAAATTTCTTCTTTGTTAATGTTTATTAGAAACACAATAGCTGTCTAATTTCACATTTTTTCTGAATTCCCTCAGCCTTCCTCTAGTAAAAAGTTTAGTCCTTCCATGAGAGATTGAAATAAAAAGCAAGAATTCTTATATATAACCTCTTCCCATTCACATTTCCTTTTGATTAACTTTGCTAATGTAATGGGGAACCATCTTTATCAATATTAGAAACAGGATGAATTGAAGCTTGGAAAAGTTTTAACAGGAACCAGTTCTGGAGAAGGCAATGGCACCCCACTCCAATACCCTCGTCTGGAAAATCCCATGGACGGAGGAGCCTGGTAGGCTACAGTACATGGGGTCACTAAGAGTCAGACACGACTGAACGACTTCACTTTCACCTTTCACTTTAATGCATTGGAGAAGGAAATGGCAACCCACTCCAGTATTCTTGCCTGGAGAATCCCAGGGAAAGAGGAGCCTAGTGGGCTGCCGTCTATGGGGTCTCACAGAGTCGGACATGACTGAAGCGGCATAGCAGCAGCAGCAGCAGCAGTTCTGTTAAGAGCAGAGTACTAGAGAATGTTCACTGATCAGTGGAAAAAGAAGAAGAGAATATTGACAAAGTGGGAGCCAGTAGAAAGGTTGTAGAATTAGTGGATTAGAAGTAACAGTGAGGTTGAAGGATCAGTGGATGTTGAGGGGCTAGAAAGATTGAGCTACTAGAATGTTAGGAGGTGATGGTCAGAGAGAAGGATGCAAACAGCTGAGGCTGTGGAAAGATTATAGATACTGGTGGGAGTGAGAGGCTGAAATGTAGGAATGAGGACAAGATTAGTAGAGAACTTCTCAAGGGATTCCTATTTATTGTTTTTGCATTATCAGAAATTGCCAATACATACTATTAAACTATCCACACTCCTGTCCTCATTCTTCCAAATAATTAAATCAGTAACTTAGGGTTTATATTATTATGAAAGTGAAAGTGTTAGTCACAGTGTGAAAAGTATAACAACTTTTAAGTATTACTAATTCCATCCTCAGCATCAATACTACTTTCATTTGCCTGACTCAAAACAAGTTTTCCTCCCTGATACTGTTGGAGAATACAGAAAGTAGACTTCTCCATTTCTAGTTTAAAATAATGTAGTCTAAACTACCAACCTCTGGTTCAATTATGTAGTTTATAGTTCCGAAGATAACTGTTTTCAAAATACTTAAAATTCTAACTTGAATAGAATAATATAGCATTAATACTTATCACTTCTAAATGCCATTGTTGATCTTGAAATAATTATACTTCCCCTTTCATGACAAATATTCTCTGCATTAGTAATATCAGAAAGAAGCAGTGAGGTAGGAGGTCCTCAGCTCATGTGCTCACTGCCAAGGTGTCTTTTCCTCGTCATTTTTCCTGATTGTCTGTGAGACCTTCTAGCACATTGTGTCTTGACTGATTTTTTTCATGTGTTGTTTTTTGTTAGTATTTTCTGTAAGTCAAATGATTTTATTATGCATACTAGGAGTTTAGATAATAAGATGCATAAGTTCACAAACTGAAAGTTTTTATATGAAAGAAATAATGTATTACTTTGTTGAGCCTAAAGGAAAAAACATTTATCTCTATGGATGATCCACAAAATTCTGAAAAACAAAATAATGGAGAAGTCATGCTTTATAATTTAAATGTATGTAGATTATGACTTGTATGTAGAGGTCTATTTATGGCTTTGCCTCCAAATTATAAACTGTGTTCTACAAGTATATTTAATAATTGATTGTTAAAACCTTAAATATATTTTTCCACATAAGCATTATTTTTATAGAGTTTTCCCTCATGTAGATATGGTATAATATACTTGTCCCTGGTTTTGTGCAGCTTTTTTGTTTTGTTTTGTCTGATTTTGTAATAAATGAACATCTTTCTGTAAAAAACTTAGTTTTCTGTTTAATGCTGACCTAATCAGACCCCTATTGGTCCTGTTACTCAGTATTATTCTTTAGAAGATTAAATGATCTAACATTCTTAAAAGTGTTTGGCATAGTGTGTGGCACACTGAAAGCAGAGAATAAATGCTGTTTACAGATGTTTTCCTGATTTAGCATTGAGATTATAAGGTTTGGACTTCCCTGGTAGTCCAATGGTTAAGACTCCACACTCCCAACACAGGGGCCACAGGTTCAGTCCCTGGCCGGGGAAGATCCTACATGCCACATAGCCAAAAAAATAAGAAAGAAATAAAAAGGTTTGAATTGGGTTCTTTGAGGTGAACACTGAGGTCATACAATAGCACAACAGATGATACCAGTTGGAAGAGGAAAATCCAAAAGATATTGAAGCTGTGAGATGGGGAAGAGTTTCTGTGGTCATTCGTCTGTATTGTTAGTTCCCAGTTATGTATTCTTTATCTAAAAGAAATACCTTAACTGAGGAGCGTCAGAATATGAATTTCTTCCTTTTAGTAAAATATATGTTTGTTAAAGTAATACATAACAGAGAAACATTATAAAAGCACTCTTTAAAATAGTGTGACCATTGTGTATGTTATCTTTGTTTATTGTATTTGTACTTTGTACTTTTTGTAATATTTTTTCACGTTTGTCCAATGATGTCTTCCCTGTTTTCTTTATTTTTTATTTAATTATTCTAGTCACGTGAACTGGAAATTTCAGTTTATTGGCGTGATTGGCGATCTCTGTGTGCTGTAAAATTTCTGAGGTTAGAAGATTTTTTAGACAACCAACGGCATGGCATGTGTCTCTATTTGGAACCACAGGGTACTTTATTTGCAGAGGTAATAAATGTATTTTATTTTAAGTATGCATAACTGCAATTGAAGTTATATATGTAAGCAACATGATGTAGAAATGGGAAGAGTATTTAGGCTGAATGACAGATAACTTGAATTCTTGGCTCAACTCTGCCACTAAATAGTATATTACCCTAAGACAAATCATTTTTCTTTTCTAGGTCTGTTATCTTATCTAGAAAATGAGGGGATGGAACCAAATTATATCTTAGATTCTCTTAAGTTTTTAAAACTTAGAAAGTTTACTGAATTTCATGAACCATGAATCTAATGCTGTATTCATGTCAACTTAAATTTTCTTCACTGCAGGTTACCTTTTTTAATCCAGTTATTGAAAGAAGACCAAAACTCCAAAGACAAAAGAAAATTTTTTCCAAACAACAAGGTAATTACTAAGAAATCAGGTAGAGAGTGTTTTGGTGTTATCTTAAATATTTTAAATGTACATACTGTTTAAAAAGTGATACCCATCTTTGCTTTTTGCTTATTTGTTCAGTTATTTACTTAATTTTATTAGGGAAAGTTTTAAACATATATATAGAGACTAGTGCAATGTAACATCACTCAGTTTCAACAACAGTCAACTCATGTCCAATTTTGTTTCATCCATGTTCCATCACTCACAACTTCCTCAGCTTATTTGAAGTGAACCCAGACATCATATTGATTCATCCATAAATATTACAGTATCTCTAAAAGATGAGAATTCTTTTTTTTTTTCAACCTTAAGCACCTATCATTACTAGACTTAAATGAGCAATTCCTACCTATTTATTTTTTAAACAGATTTTGCTTTTTTGCACTAGCCTTTAATAACAAATAGTTAAGAACTTTTTTTAAATGACAGATACTGTTTGTTCTTCATATATTATAAACCAATGAATATGAATTTTTCAGTTATGGCTTTTGGTAATAAAAAAAATTACTTGTTCGGTTTTCTTTATTTACAATATCCACAGGCAAAACCTTTCTCAGAGCTCCTCAAATGAATATTAATATCGCCACATGGGGAAGACTTGTGAGAAGAGCTATTCCTACAGTAAATCATTCTGGCACCTTCAGCCCTCAAGCCCCTGTGCCTGCTACAGTGCCAGTGGTTGATGTACACATCCCTGAATTAGCACCTCCAGCTAGGTATGCATTTTAACATTATTAAGCTTTTATAAAATAATTATTGTGACACTCATACATTTTGATTACAATGAATCTATTACAAGTCTCATTTTTTCCAAATAGTATTTTGAAGTTAGTGCTCGACTTTTAAAAACAATAAAATTGTTTGCTTTAATTTTAAAGCTATTTAAAATATATACTTTTGATTACTGCTTTTGGTGAATTGCTTTATCTTTTATAAGTGATTCCACAGTAACCAAGTTGGACTTTGATCTTGAACCTGAGCCTCCTCCAGCCCCACCACGTGATTCTTCCCTTGGTGAAATAGATGAATCTGCAAGAGATTTGGATACACCAGGACAGGTAAGGCATTTTAAACCTTGTATAATTCCTTTCACCAAATAAATTACCAGTTATAGCATCATGGTAATTTATCAGCTGTAGCATCATTGGGCTTCCCTTGTGGCTCAGATGAGAAAGAATCTGCCTGCAATGTGGGAGACTGGGATTGGATCCCTGGGTAAGGAAGATCCCCTGGAGGACATGGCAACCCACTGCAGTATTCTTGCCTGGAGAATCCTCATGGACAGAGGAGCCTGGAGGACCACATGGGGTTGTAAAGAGTCAGACACAACTGAGCAACTAACACTATAGCATCATAGTGAATGAGATGCACTTTTAAGCTGTTTCTTGTGAGTGAAACATAAAAACCTCTGGATGCCCATGAGCCACTAGAGATGGAATAGGTTGCTTATTCTAGGAGCCTGGGAGTATGGCTGATATTAGATGAAGTATTTCCTGACTGTGCATCTTCTAACTAGGTTAACATGATACCTGAAAATGCATATAAAATGAAAGTAATGTATTCATTTTTTTAATTGAAATATTGATTTACAACACTGTTTCAGGTATTTTTTTCAGAGTCTATTTCATTATAGCTTTTTACAAGATAATGGTTATAATTCCCTGTGCCATACAATATATCCTATTATCTATTTTATTTATAGAAGTTTGTATCTAGTAACCCTATACCCTTAGTTTGTCCCTCTCCTATTTCTTCTCCCCCTGGTAACCACAACTTTGTTTTCTAAATCTATGAGTCTATTTCTGTTTTGTAAATACATTCATTTATATTATTTTTTAGATTCCACATATGGGATATATACCATTTCTTCCTCTGACTTACTTCACTAAGGGTAATATTCTATAGGTCCATCCATATTGCTGTAGAGGGCATTATTTCATTCTTTTTGTGGGCAGAGATTAATTTTCCATTCTATATACCACATTTTAAAACAATTTTATTGAAGTATAGTTGATATACAATGTTGTGCTTAATTTCTTCTGTAGAGCAGAGTGACTCAGTTATACATATAAATATTTTTTTCCATTACAGTTTATCGCAGGATATTGAATATAATTTCTTATGCTTTATAGTAGGACCTTGTTGTTTATCCATCCTGTATATAGTAGTTTGCGTCTGCTAATCCCACATTCCCAATCCTTTCCTCCCCCAACTCCGTTGCCCTTGACAACCACAAAGCTGTTCTCTATATTTCTGAGTGCTTTGTTTTGTAGATATGTTCATTTGTGTTATATTTTAGATTCCACATATAAATGATATCATGTGGTATTTGTCTTTCTCTTTCTGACTTAATTCATGTATCATGATAATCTCTAGGTCCATCCATGTTAGTGCAGACAGCATTATTTCATTCTTTTTTAATGGCTGAGTAATTCCACTGTGTGTCTGTGTGTATATATACACACACACACACCAAGTGTTCTTTATCCGTTCATCTACCAGTGCACATTCAGGTTGTTTCCATGCCTTGGCTATTGTAAATAGTGCTGCAAGAACATAGGGGTGCATGTATCTTTTTGAATTAGAAATTTGTCTCAGTATATGCCCAAGAGTAGGATTGCTGGATTATAGGGCAACTGTATTTTTAGTTTTTTTAAGAACCTCTGTACTGTTTTCTATAGTGGCTGCACCAATTTACATTCCTACCAACAGTGTAAGAGAATACTCTTTCATGTGCCTATTGGCCATCTGTGTATACCGCATCTTCTTAAACCAGTGGTCTGTTGGTGGACACTTTGGTTGCGTCCATGAAACTAGCTATTGTAAATAGTGCTGCTGTGAACATTGGAGCTCCTGTGTCTTTTCAAATTAGTATTTTTATTATTCATTTTTTACATTTTTAAGATAAGAGTAATATATAATTAATGACCATAAAAATGAATATCTAATTATAATATCTGAATTTTATTTTCTCATTCATATTTATATTGACTTAACAT
Source organism: Bison bison bison (assembly GCF_000754665.1). Lineage (NCBI taxonomy): Eukaryota > Metazoa > Chordata > Mammalia > Artiodactyla > Bovidae > Bison > Bison bison. Next base: position 6,654,244 of record NW_011495027.1, read on the forward strand.
TTTTTCTTTATTCTTACCTAATAAGTTGTTTTCTGAATGTTTCTATGATTTAATGAGTGTTTAATATTTTGCAGGATTCAGAAACTGTTTTTGATACTGAGAATGACAGAAACAGAATACTTCCAAAATCTCAATCTGAATATGAGCCTGATATCCCTCAGTCAGGCCTAGAGTATAGTGGTATTCATGAACTTGAGGACAGAAGGTAAAGAATATATCCACAGCTTTACTTACCTGTTTGGTCCCATGCTTTTGCCTTATTTTAATCGGCATTACTGTTTTCAGATCTCAACAAATGTTTCAGTTCAGTCTACAAGACTTCAGATGTTGTGCTGTCTTGGGTAGAGGACATTTTGGAAAGGTAATCTTTTAAATTTTCTTTCTTTGTAGGCATTCTAATCATTCAAATGAGAAATAATTATTTTAATCTAATTTCAGGTGCTTTTGGCTGAATATAAACACACTAATGAAATGTTTGCTATAAAAGCCTTAAAGAAAGGAGACATTGTGGCACGAGATGAAGTAGACAGGTTAGTTTTTAAAAATGAAATTGTTACACTTTTCTAAAGTTATAACTTATGAAAATCGATGTATTCAGTATATATCGAAATGACAAAATTATCTCTTTCAATAATACAGTCAATTGTTGAATAACATGGTCTTCAACTACGTGGGTTCACTTAAATATGGATATTTTGCATTTAGTAAATGCTGTAATATTACGTAGTTTGTGGTTGGTGAATTCATAGATGTGGAAGAACTGCAGATACATAGGGCTGACTGTAAATTATGCACGATTAACCCCCATGTTGTTCAGGGATCAACTGTTATAAGTAAAGAAACTAAATAAATTAATGCGTGAGGTGGGTATTGATTAAATATTGTTTTTCTTTTTAGCTAATTCCCTCTTCCCATTCTTATGACATTTTACTGCTTGGTGAATACCAAAAAAAGTCGATGAAATCTTTAAACTAATTCTAATAAGTTTTTATACTTGGAAATGTTGAAATATTTGTATGAATTAGGAACTATTACACATCTGTGGTTGGGTGAGGCTATTTCTCATTTCATACTACAGAAGTAATAAGATGTCATTTACAAGTAATCTTCAGTTAAGTGGTTAATTCCTTCTGCTTTTTAAAATACGCCTGTATCTATTTTCATTTCTCTTAATATGGTAGCTTTTGACCACAGCATCTTTCCTTTCTGTGTGTAAATTGGTATGGATTCATCTTCATATATGATTATTAAAATGTAAGGACTTTGGGGATAATATTGTAATTAGGTTAGAGAATATATTTTAAAAAGACTATCTCAAATTAATGGAGTGGTTCAACCTGGAAATTGTTGTATAATAAAATGGCATTTTATTACAGAAAGAGACTTTTTTTTATATTTAGAAGAACCAGGAAGCATCAGTTGATATTACTAAAAGACAGCCCTATGTAATGAAAACAGCCTGGGATTATGAGTGAGAAGATTCTCTAGTCCTGATTGTTCCTTCTTAATTAATGATTTGATCCCAGGGCAATTCACTGAACATCTTTGAGCCTCAATTAACCCACATATTTTTAAAATACATTTTTTGGTAATACTTGCCTTACTGAATTGGATTATTGCCATGTAATATATCAAATTGCTATTTTTAATATATTTCCATTGTATGGAAAGTTCTTAGAATTAGGATCAATCTTAAAAGATGAGCGTTTCCTTTATGTAAATCTTTTCCTTTTGGATTTGCCTATTTATTTTTTATCTGTTTCTCATACTCCTCAATTATGTCAAAATAAACTCTTCCTTGATCTAAAACAACTCAGGATTTTGCATAATATTTATAAAATATTCTGAACACCATAGTATATGCTAGCAGTTACATCAGTAGTTAAAGCAAACCTTTAATTACACTGTCAGTCTGTTTTTAATTACAGTAATAGTACAGTCAGATGTTTTTCTTTTCTGGAAGAATATTTGCTTTATTCCAGATCCATAATGGTAAATTCATTTATAGCCTAAAATAATAGTTAGTAATATGAAAGTGGTAATTACTTGGTGGTTTATATAACTTTCTGCTACATTGTTACTGTTTTGAGCCACATCTCTGTAGGAAAAAAAACTGCAATTAAATATAGATAGAATAATGTTAATATTACTATTAAAGAAGAATGTCTGGATCAGAGGATGAAGCTTTAGCCAGATTCAGCGGACATGGGTTTGGACTCCGGGAGTTGGTGATGGACAGGGAGGCCTGGCGTGCTGCAGTTCATGGGGTTGCAAAGAGTCAGACACGACTGAGCAACTGAACTGAACTGAGGACATTACCCCTACTTTAAGAGGTGGCAAGAATACACAGAAGAACTATACAAAAAAGATCGTAATGACCCAGATAACCACAGTAGTAGGCTCACTCACCTAGGCCAGATATCCTGGAGTGCGAAGTCAAGTGTACCTTAGGAAACATCACTATGAACAAAACCAATGGAGGTGATGGAGTTCCAGTTGAGCTATTTTAAATCCTAAAAGATAAGGCTGTTAAAGTTCTGTACTGAATATGCCATCAAATTTAGAAAACTCACTCAACAGTGGCCACAGGACTAGAATAGGTCAGTTTTCATTCCAGTCCCAAAGAAGGACAATGCCAAAGAATGTTCATATTACTACACAATTGCACTCATGTCACATGCTAGCAAAGTAATGCTCAAAATTCTCCAAGCTAAGCTTCAACAGTACTGAAACCGAGAACTTGCAGATCATCAAGCTGGATTTACAAATGGCAGAGGAACAGAGATCAAATTACCAACATCCTTCGGATCATAGCAAGCGAGGGCTTCCCTCATAGCTCAGTTGGTAAAGAATCCACCTGCAATGCAGGAGACCCTGGTTTGATTCCTGGGTCAGGAAGAGCCGCTGGAGAAGGGATAGGCTACCCACTCCAATGTTCTTTGGCTTCCCTTGTGACTTAGCTGGTAAAGAATCCACCTGCAATGCGGGAGACCTGGGTTTGATCTCTGGGTTGGGAAGATCCCCTGAAGAAGGGAAACGCTACACACTCCAGGTTTCTGGCCTGGAGAATTCTATGGTCCATGAGGTCGCAGAGTCGGACGTGACTGAGCGACTTTCACTTTACTTTTCATTGGATTATAGAAAAAAAGCAAGGGAATTCCAGAAAAAAAATGTCCTTCTGCTTCATTGACTATGCTAAAGCCTTTGACTATGTGGATCACAACAAACTATGGAAAATTCTTCAAGAGATGGGAATACCAGACCACCTTACCTGCCTGCTGAGAAACCTGTATGCAAATCAAGAAGCAACAGTTAGAACTGGACATGGAACAACGGACTGGCTCCACATTGGGAAAGGAGTACGTTGAGGCTGTATATTGTCACCCTGCTTATTTAACTTATATGTAGAATACATCATGCGAAATGCTGGGCTGCATGAAGTACAAGCTGGAGTCAAGATTGCTGGGAGAAATATCAATAACCTCAGATAAGAGGAACTAGAGAGCCTCTTGGTAAATGTAAAAGAGGAAAGTGAAAAAACTGGCTTAAAACTCAACATTCAAAAATCGAAGGTCATGGCATCTGGTCCCAAATGTCATTTGTCACTTCATGGCAAATAGATGGGGGAACAATGGAAATAGTGGGAGACTTTATTTTCTTGGGCTCCTATTACTGCAGATGATGACTGCAGCCATGAACTTAAAAGACACTTGGCCCTTGGAAGAAAAGCTATGACAAACCTAGACAGTGTATTAAAAAGCAGAAATCCTTTGCCAACAAAGGTCCGTGTAGTCAAAGCTATGGTTTTTCCAAGTCATGTACAGATGTGAGAGTTGGACCATAAAGAAGGCTGAGTGCCGGAGAATTGATGCTTAACTGTTGTGTTGGAGAAGATTCTTGAGAGTCCCTTGGACTGCAAGGCGATCAAACCAGTCAATCCTAAAGGAAATTAATCCTGAATATTCTTTGGAAGGACTGATGCTGAAACTCCAATATTTTGATCACCTGAAGTGAAGAGCTGACTCGTTAGGAAAGGTTGTGATGCTGGGAAAGATTGAAGGTAGGAGAAGGGGACGACAGAGGATGAGGTGGTTAGATGGCATCACTGACTCAATGGACATGAGTTTGAGCAAGCTCTGGGAGATGGTGAAGGACACGGAAGCCTGGTGTGCTGCTGTTCCATGGGGTCACAAATAGTCCAACATGCCTGAGCGACTGAACAACAACAAAATTAATCTCAGTTCAGTCCCTCAGGCGTGTCCATCTCTTTGTGACCCCATGGACTGCAGCACACAAGGCTTTCCTGTCCATCACCTACTCCCGGACCTTATTCAGAATTAATCTAGCCTTAGTGAAAGGTTGATGAGTGATCTTCATTTTACTTCAGTTATAAATTCACTTATTTGGTAACATGGAAGTAAAATAATCTCCAGTAGAAACAGGGAAATATAAAATTCAGAGTGAGAAATAAAACTCGCTCTTAGAGGAATTTGAGGAAAGCATCAGAAAGAGAACAATTATAGGAAGGCAAGAAAAAAATTAATTTAGGAAATAAAATAGATTAGCATGTTTTTAAAAATAATGTAACTTGAAAGTCTGAATAGTAAATAACTAAGCAGAAATCCACTATATCCACTTTTCAGTTCATTCTTTTAATAGATCCATAGAATTCAATGTTATTGTATATAAGTGCAGTTTTTTAATAGGTATTTCTGGAATACTTGATGGTTCTCAATGTCAGTTTTATTTTTCTAGTATGAATCTTATTATTTTACTTATAGAAAATTCCAGACCAACTTATTTTTTGTTTTTTGGTTTGTTTTTGTTTTCTGCTACTTTTATTGAGACAGAATTGACCTGCAGTACTGTATAAGTTTAAGGTGTACAGCCTCATTATTTGATTTATGTACATCATGAAATGATTATCACAGTAAGTTAAGTGAGCATCATATAGATACAAAATTCAAAAAATAGAAAAATACATATTTTTCTGTGTTATGAGAACTCATTATTCTCTCAACAACTTTCATATATAACATACAGCAATGTTAATTTTATTTATCATTATTGTACATTATATCTCTAGTACTTATCTTATAACTGGAAGTTTGAACATTTTTTACTGCCTTTACATAAATTATGCACTAACTTCAAAGTAATGCAATTCATGTACGAAGATCACGTTTTCCACCTACCAATAGTTGAACTTCCTGAGTGCCATCTTCCCCTACTCCTAAGTAAGAATGTTAAATATATGTTACAGTTATGCCTCCTCATTCAGCTTAGTTTCTGTACCAGTTCAAATTTCCAAGCAAAAGAATAGACTTGGAAGTACATTTTTGCAGTTGCAGAACAAAAACATGGCTAGCCAGATTTTTTATATATATCATATATACATATATATGCTTTAATCCTAAGATTAGCCTTATTAGTGATATAATTTTCTACTGACCAAAATAACTATTTATACAGTTTTTAAGTTTCTAACATATCTAATAATGTACTAAAGGAAGTATGCCAAAAAAAATGTTAGAATTGAACTAGTCACTTAGGGAGATAAACCATAAATACGTTATGCAAATAAAAGAAACTAGATATGCTTGAGTTAAAGATAAACAACATAGACAGTCACAGCTCATAAAAAGGGAAACATCAAAGTGACAATGCACTGGTGGATGTAGGTAAGACCTTGTAAAGAAGAATGGATTGTGCTGGTCTTTGGCAGATGGAAGATACGTGGGAACATGGAGAGGAGAAATGACAATTTAGGGAAAAATGTTTTGGATAAAATGAATAAAGTTCCAAGTTTTTCATGGACTTTTAAGGAGAACATACAATTTAGATTAAATTGGGAAAATTTAAAGACTTATGGAGCAGCTTTTTGGTGTGATGTAACATGCTTAAAATTATTATTCTTGTTTGGGTCTGTAAAAGAGCTTTCCTCCTTTACCTAAGATATATATCCAGTCCTCATCGATATTGTCAGTCCTCATCAAAGAATTCTATGAATGGGATTAAAACCATTTTAAGGAGCACTCTCATCAGTTCTTTAGACCATTTATATGTTCAACACAGGTCTAACCTTATAGTTACCCATCCAGTTGAGAATCAGTAACTCACCTGTAGTGGATTAGTAATTCATGCATGACTGATACACAGTGAAGAGGCCATGTTTGTCGTTTGCTTGACAACAAAACATCTTGTCAGTTTGTTATTTGATGTGTATATTTTATCCTCATTAGCCACAATTTAGATAGACTGAGTAAATCACTTGTCTTAGAATCTAATTTGCAGATCTTGCCCAATTGTACATTATTTTCCAATACATTTAAATGGTGATAAAGTCAAAGCTATTAACTTTTCTTTTTAATCATCTGTGAATTTATTTCTAATAGTGACTTAATTTGCAGTAGCATTTAGAAACCTTGCAAATGTATGTAGACATAAGCCAAACACTCTAGAAGCAATTATAATGGGGGTTTCTGAGTATATATAAAATTATAAACAAACTGTATGAAATAGAGGGTAAGAGCTCATCTAGAATATGACCATATTAGATCTACTGTAAACACTATTTCATAGGAGCTATATTTACTGTATTTAAAACTGAAGAGGTGTTTTAGTTCATCATTCAGAATACAACTATATTAACAGCATTGAAAATTCCATGTTCCTTCTACACAACAGTTATACTTTTAAATGTTTTAAAATTCTCTTTAATTTTCTTGAGTCATAGCAATATAGTCTGGATATCCAGACAAATGCTTTAATCTTTAACCTTTTAAAATTAATTCTTAAGAGATCCCAAAGAAAGGAGAATGAGTCTACCTCCTTCTAACATTAGAATTTTGGTTTGGTATTTTGAAATCAACAACCACATATACACATAAACACAAATCTAAACAATTCTTTAATTTTAAAAATAAAAGCATTATTAATGCTTTTCAACAAACTTTAATAGCAGTTTTTTATTCTGATCTCAAAAACAAACCAAAAAATGCCTATTTTATGTTAGAAACATAAATTTAAAATTAAATTTGTATATTGATGAGTCCTTAAAACGTTAATTCAAAGTTATATTTGAATAATGTTTGACCTGGTTTTCTTCTGCTTTGAGGTTTTTTTTTTCCTTTCAGTTATATGTATACGTGTGTCTATTTTTCAAATTCTTTTCCCATTTAGGCTGTTACATATTATTGAATAGAGTTCCTTGTTGGTTATCCACCGTAAATTTACCAGTGTATATATTTCTGCTTTGAGATTTAAGTCAGGTTGATTTACTAAATGTTTTCAGGGGACAGAAGGTTGGTATTTCTTGCCATTTAGGCAAAATTAATGTTTCAGAGTCAATAAGTTTGACCACTGTTCTTTTAAACAGTTTATAAGAATTCTTACAGGGAAAACCTGTGATAGCTATATAGATTTTATAGATAAATTGTATCATTCTCCAAGAGCTTCCTATAAGCATGTTATAGAATTCTCCATGAAACTCCTTTATTTTCCAGTAGCCTTCTAAATTAAAATATTATATAGTGTATTTTTACCTCTCAGCTTCATATGATGGAATATTTGGATACCATGGTTTGTGAATTATACACTATCCTTGAAATCACCTTGATGACAAAGTCTGTATTTTAAAATTATGCTTTAGGTTCCTAAATCCTCTGACCAATTTCTGAAAAATGTTCACAATTCACTTGCAATTAAGACTTTTTTATGATTACCACTAGTCTTATGTGTGCTACTCTGATACTATCAGTAGTGAATTTTATGTCATGGTAATCATATTTAGATTAAAGTTATTTATATATCACATAGCCCAAATTTTCAAAGCATTTATAGCAAAATGACATATTTTATGGTTTTAAAGTCATAATGATTAAGAGCTTCGCTTATTTTAAGAGTTTAGTAATTTTTAAAGAATGTTATTTGCAACTAGAACTTTAAAAAAAAATACCAGTGATATTTTAATGTTTTCTCTTACAGCCTGATGTGTGAAAAAAGAATTTTTGAAACTGTGAACAGTGTAAGGCATCCCTTTTTGGTGAACCTTTTTGCATGTTTCCAAACCAAAGAGCATGTTTGCTTTGTAATGGAATATGCTGCCGGTGGGGACCTAATGATGCACATTCACACTGATGTCTTTTCTGAACCAAGAGCTGTGTGAGTATTTAGACGTTTCTCTGAGTTTCTTCATGACTGATTGCTTTCTGGGAAGAAAGAAAACTCTCTGAATTTTAGATTTATTTTTTTCCCTCAAATGGAAAATAGAGGAAGGAGTCTTAGAACTCTTTACTTGCCTTTTTGCCATGTATAAATGTATCTATTTTTCTCTGTTGTTCATGTTGAAAATTTCATGTATTACCCTAAGTCACACTTGATAAGTTAGATATACCATATAGGTTTGTTTTAGTAGAATTTCTTTTTTTTCTAGTATATTTTATCCCTAATTAATGCCACCTGGGACCATAACTTTAAATATTAACTATACTCAAAGTACATTGTTAAGTGAAAAAAAAAATTTAGAAGAGTTCTTATCTTATATTTGTATGAAATATTTATATTTGCATTTTAAGGGGTAGTTTAAAATAGTATGCCTTAAGTATTAAAATACTTAATGCATATGCTTAAAATATCTGAAAAAATAGAAAAGATTGATATGCATGTCACTTCCAATGAAGGGTGTAGAATCCAGATTTTTGATAATAAATAACTGAGTATACTGTTTAAAATTTATATTTCACTGAATACTTACTGGATGTCAGGTACTGTGTTAATTATTTTAATTTATCACCATAATCCTTTTTGTAGTTTTTGAGTGTGACATTATATGGAAGTTTTGCTTATTCAGATGCAAAAGAATAAATAATAACAAACACTTGTGACTAAACATAATGTGTATATATTCTCCCCTGTTGTTATCTCAGTTCTGTAGCTCTTAAGTGTGGAGCTAGGGATTTGACCCCAGGAAAATTTACTCTTAATAGCTATACTCTATGTGCAGGTGTTCACCAAATTTATGTGTCCAGCCCTTGTATCGTTCCTAAACTTCCAACTCTAATAGCATTCAGCAGCCAACTTGACTTTTCCCTTTATGTAGCTGATAAGTATTTCAAGTATCTCAAAATGAGCTCCTGATGTTTTCCATTTCCCCCCACTTCACCTACCACTCCCCAGCCTGTTGCTCTTCTAGTCTTCTCTCTTATTAAATGGTAATACCATGTACCAGTTGTTCAGACCAAAACACAAGGAGTCATTCTTGATTCTCTTTTTTCCTTACCTGCAACATCTAAATTCTGCCTCCAAAATATAAAAATCATAAACCAGTGATTAGTAAATGTTTGTTGTTGTTGTTCAGTCACTAAGTTGAGACCAACTCTTTTGTGACCTCATGGACTGTAACCTGCCAAGCTCCTCTGTCCATGTGATTTCCCAGGCAAGAATACTGGAGTGGGTTGTCGTTTCCTTCTCCAAGGTATTTTCCTGACCCAGGGATCGAACCTGCATCTCCTGAATTGGCAGGAGGATTCTTTACCACAGGGAAGCTCAGTAAACCTTTATTGGGTTTATTATAAAATCTTTATCTCTTGTCTGTATTCTGACAACTGACATTTGTGTAACATTTTTACTTTCCTCCCTTTATTTGATTCTTACCATAACCATTAGAGGTATAACAAAACAGATAGTAGTACTGTCATATTTTCAAATTTCAAATAAAGAAATAGGGCATTAGTTCTGGTGGATAGTGAAGCTTTCAATAAAGGAGGCAAAAGCCACAAAATAATAGGCGGCCATTAAAAATTTGTTCCCTGCATATTTAAAAATTAAAAGCAGGCCATCTAGACTATGCCTAGCCCTGTACTAACTGCCATGGACATTTTGTTTTTGTTTTGTTACGCTTCTTTTTTGAGATAAATGTAAATTCCTATTCTGCATTAACACACTTTTTATTATTTTTGAGAGTACAGATTACATAGTACCAATGAAACAATTAACCCCAGTGAAATACAAGAATAAAATGCTACATTGCAATACTTTATATCTGCAGTACCTCCCTTTAATCATTCAGATCTCACCTGCAATGTCATTTCTTTGAAGGTCCTTTCTTGAGTACTTTATCTAAAATATCACTGTATCAATAATGTCTAAATCAGGCCATTCTATTCTGTTTTATATTTTATGTTCTCCATTCCACTTTATTTATATCTGAAATTGTCTTATTTATTTTTTACATTTTTGGTTGTCTGTTTCCACTCACTAAAGGGGCACAATGATCACTTATGTCTATCCTGTGTACTAGTAGAACACCTCGAGGGGAGGGGTGGCTCACATATGCTAGGCAAACATATTATTGCTTGAGACAATAGAATCAAAATTAGTCCTAGCCTTGCTGTGTTCTAGCTATGTGATTTTAAATTAGTTACTCTGTGAGAGCTTCATTTTCTGTTTCTGTGAAATATTTATCTTAAAGGTTTAATTTGAACATACTCCCTGTACTCAGTTATTTACTAAGTATCATTAGGACAGTCTTTTTACAAATAAAAGAGAAATCAAGGTATTTTTATAATTGTCACAGTTTTGTTTTGCCACCAAAGTAAGTTTGCTTTAAAAAAAAAAACACCTTAAGCAAGTTTAGAATCACATTGTTTTAATGGACTTCACTTCTGATAATTATTTAAGATCTAATGTATAATAAAATATTTATTAATAGTTGAATTTTAAAATTCTCAAAATTATGGCTCCATCTTTATAAAAATAAGTAAACACAAAACATATCTGCATTATCTATATGTACAAATAAATGCATTCTAAAAGTTTGGAGAACAGTCACCAAACTAATAAGAGCAATTATCTCTATGGATAGTAGTGGCGTTAGGATGAGATGGAGATGTATGAATGAAAAATTGTGCTTTGGGGTACGGGTGTTATGTGTTTTTTATAGAGGAAATATCCTTGTATTACTTGTAAAATTAAGATTCTCTTACGTGTCTCCTTGTAGGCTATTCTACACTGAAGACAGCCCTGCATTTTTTAATTCATTCATTTATTATTGACCTACCTCCTCATTCATTAAGGCTATTGTGTATCAAGCATTTTGCTCAGCATTTAGGCTGAACTCTGAAAAATACAAACATGGTCCAGTCTCTCAAGAGTTAATATTCTAGCTTGGTTGAAGTTTTCCTAAGATCGAAACCTATTTAGCCAATTTCCAGACGTCTTCACCTGTCCCGAGGCAATTTGAGGTCAATAGGCAAACACAAACTCACTTTCCCCACAAAACTTGGGCTACTTCTATTTCTTCACCTCTTCATTATAATAAAAAGGAAACCTTGAGAATCATTTTCAGCTTTTCCTTCTCCCTCATCCTTTACATTAATAGCTAATGAGACACTAAGTCCTGTTGTGCTCATTTTAAAGTTTCTCTTAAATCAATCTCTTATTCTCTTTGTGGTCACTACATTAGAGGTTCTAATGATCTTTCATCGGTACTATCACTTCAGCTTTATCTGTTCCTTATCCCTCTGGATATCTACCTACTTGCACTCCAGCCTTCACACTACTGTCAAGAAATTTCTCTCTAACATAAATCTGATCATTCTGCTCTCTTTAAAATGGTTTGATTCAGTATTGCTAAAAGAAGAATTTTCAGTACAGGCATACCTCAGAGATATTGGAAGTTCAGTTCCAGACCACTGCATTAAAACAAATATCATAATAAAATGAGTCATGTGAATTTTCTGGTTTCCCAGTGCATTTAAAAGTTACATTTACACTATACTGTAGTCTATTAAGTGTATGATAGCATTGTCTTTTTATTTATTTATTTTTTCTTGTTTTTTTTTTATTTCAGTCACTTACTCCCAGCATTGTCTTTTTTAAAAATGTACATACTTTAATGAAGAAATACTTTGCTAAAAAATGCTAACTATCACCTGAGCCTTTGCGATAGTAATGTCAGAGATCACAGATCACCATAACGAACATAATGGTGATGAAAAAGTTTGACATATTGAGAGAATTACTAAAATATGAAACAGACACTTGACGTGAGCAAATGCTGTTGGAAAAATGGCACCCATTGTGTTTCTATTCAGGGTTGCCACAAACCTGCAATTTGTTTAAAAAAAAACCAAACAGTTATCTGTGAAACACAATAACAGTGAAAATGCAGTAAAACAAGGTATGCCTTTGTTCATAATATGACAATCAGGGTCTTTTGCAACTAAATCTCAGGCTGTCTTCTCAGCCTCATCTTCCACTACTTCTTCCCTCAGCATTTACTTCAGCCACAGACTTGTTATTGGTTGTCAAACATGCTGTGCCTTGTACACCGCTATTCCTTTCCCTCTTAGGGAAATGCCCTATATTTCTCCCACAAAAGTTCTACCTTTTATAACATCCTTCTGCCTCTATAATGGCATATTGTAATTTTTTCCAAAGAACCAGATCAAATATCTACGCTTAAGGACTTAAGTGACCCCCACCCAGACGAAGTTAATGGCTTCCATTTTAGAGACTGTATTTTTCTTATTTTTAAAAGACTTAGCACATATCTTACATGTCTGGCACATAGTAAGGACTCAATATTTGTGAAATTAGTTGACTAGAGTTCTGCTTCAAAGCATAAAGGTATAAACTCTGGGATTCAAAAACAGTGGAATTTATTAAAATTCTTTGATTTAATTCTTGAAACAGATTTTATGCTGCATGTGTAGTTCTTGGGTTGCAGTATTTACATGAACACAAAATTGTTTATAGGTGAGTAAAATTTTGATATCTTCTAATTGCTTATTGATATGAAGTAGAATTAAAGATAATTAAGAATAGTTTGTGTTTAACCATCTTCATAATTTTCTCTTTCATATGGTAAGTGACCACTAAAAAAGTTAAAACCCAATTTTGAAAGACATAGTTAACATAACAATTATATGATGAACTTCTCTGTTACTGGTCCTCTGACCATTACCTAATTAGAATAGTCAAATTGTAAGCTGGCCTGCTGCTGCTAAGTCGCTTCAGTCGTGTCCAACTCTGTGCAACCCCATAGACAGCAGCCCACTAGGCTCCTCTGTCCCTGGGATTCTCCAGGCAAGAATACTGGAGTGGGTTGCCATTTCCTTCTCCAGTGCATGAAAGTGAAAAGTGAAAGTGAAGTCACTTAGTTTGTGCCCCACTCTTAGCGACCCCATGGACTGCAGCCTACCAGGCTCCTCCACCCATGGGATTTTCCAGTTAAGAGTACTGGAGTGGGGTGCCATTGCCTTCTCTGGTAAGCTGGCCTATGATAACACAATTTACCAACAATGTTCATCCTGGTGAATATTTCTATTCAGTTGATCTACTATAGAAAATTTCTATAGACTACTACTACTGAAAATTTGTTCATGATAAGTGGCTTGTGCCATTTTGCTTCCTTCATTAAGCCTTGCTTAATGAAGTGTACTTGAGGACATAGCTGATTAGCTGATTTATGTACTGACACAAACTCCTTACCAAATTGTAGACCAGTTAGAAATACTTCATAGTCCAGGAGCTCGTCTGTGGCTAACACCTTGAACAGCATTGCTCTAGATAAGACAAATTGTAGGAAGGCCAGTCAGAATTAAAAGACTATAAACATGAGTTTATTCAACTTCTAACAATGTTTTCAAGGTAATGGTTTCCTCATGACCTTATTATACTCAAAGAATAAAATATTTTCAAGTTAATTTGTAATCATTTAGTATGACTTAATAACTCCCTCTTTATTTTGAATTATTCTCTTAGAATGTTAAACCTGCTTGCTCATACCCTATTTATGCTGTTCATTTGACAGTTCTTTCTTATGGATAGTATGTAGGGAATTCTAACAAGTCTGAGAGTTCCCTGGTGATCTAGTGGTTTGGATTCAGCGCTTTCACTACTGTAGACCAAATTCAGTCCCTCGTACAGTAACTGAGATCTTACATGCCACGTGGCATGGCCATTAACTTATTTATTTATTAAGCTTGAATAACATGAAAGTATAGGTATCATGAAAGATACATGAACTCTTTCTAAGCTTTAAAATATATATTTAAATAAATAAAACATTTCTCTTGGATACAGTCTTACTTTTCTACATAATGGGGGAATATTCAGAAATTATATTTTGTAAAGTAATAATCTTGCCCCAAAATGAAAATGAATATTTATAATATAGCATTTATAGTATATCTCAAACCATAATATGAAAAAACTCATTTTTTAGTAAAGAGAAAGTATAACTCATATTAAAATGATGTTTCTACTTTATTATCTACTGATTTTATTGATTTTTTTTCATTTTGCTTTTTTTTTAATCCTTAACAGAGATTTGAAATTGGATAACTTATTACTAGATACAGAGGGCTTTGTGAAAATTGCTGACTTTGGTCTTTGCAAAGAAGGTAATTGGATATTTTAAAGTGCCTTTTCTAATAAATTACTATTGCTTTGTTCTTTGGAAGTTTTCCTGATTTGTCTATGGAAAGCAAAATGTATTTTTTAATTTATTAAAAATTAAACTTTATTCTTTATTGAGATATTACAGATTGCTCATATAACCTAATCTATAACAATTATTAAGAATTTATTCTGTGAACATGAATAAGATTAGGTTTTCAGAAATCACAGTATGGAAAATAAGACTCTCTTTGTATGGTTAATAATTTTGTCACTACTAACCAAGAAAGCATTGGTTAATCACCAGGTTTTTTGCTTTGCTGTGATTGTGCAGAGTAAATTTAAATTACATATGCCTAAAAACCTCTCCTGCCTCTTAAAACTTTCAACATTTTAAATAGGAAAAAATGCATATGTATTTTATGTATATATATGTGTGTGTGTGTACACAGAAGTAAATAAATACCTAAACTGGGACAATTTGAATCATATGTAGCATAAGAAAGTGTAAAAAGCATGGGCTTAGGCACCACCCTTGAAGCCTGACTCTGCCACTTATTTGCTGTGTGTCTTTGGACAAGTTACTTCTAACCTCATGGAGTCTTGTTTTCTCAGCTATAAAATAAGTGTAATTCTTCTTGTTTAGGAGTATTATGACAGCTAGAGATAGTGCCACAGTTTGTGGCACTGTGCCTAATTCAGTAAATAGGCACATTTAATGCATTGTATTGTAGGAAACATGGTCTCCCTCTCTACCCTGGTACTTCTTGTTTCTTATTCAGCTTTCTTCCCACCATATGCTGTAGTGCTCGGCACATCTTGAGTATTCAGTGAGTATTTAATTAATAAGTAGTTGGATAAATGAATGAATGTCTTTTGTAAAGCTTTGTCCCTTATTTACCCACTGACCTCCTAATTATTGAATCCAGTGAGTTTTTTTCTTTTATTGGATCTCTCTGTATTGGACATGTACCAAACACTGTTGACTGAAATGGTTTTGTTCCTCGGAGTCTGGCCTTAGCCCATTGCTATTCTTAGGTAGTTTTTAGCTAGCCATTGTATACTGCTGCTAAGTCGCTTCAGTCGTGTCCGACTCTGTGCAACCCCATGGACTACAGCCTACCAGGCTTCTCCGTCCATGGGATTCTCCGGGCAACAGTACTGGAGTGGGGTGCCATTGCCTTCTCCTAACTAATGATTCCCAAATCTATCATTTCCTTTCCAAACATATATAGTCAACTATCTACTAGACAGTTTTACTTGAACAGTCAGTCAGTAGGTACCTGAATCACTATCCAAACAGAAATAGTTTCTTTTCCTCAGTCTCACTGGCAGTTGATGGCGCCATAATCCTGTCTCCCAATCCGAAAATGTGAAATTGTTCTGGACTGTCTCCTCTTCATTACTTTCCACATCCAGTTAATCACCAAATTGTATTAACATCTACCTCCTTAATGTTTGTTTTTTTTTTTAAACAATATTTAAGTTTTTCATCTCCCTTCTATTTCCAATCATCATCTTGTTTTAACAAGGCTACTTTAATAGCCTCTTAACTTTTCTGTCTCTATTCTTTTTCTTCCTCAAATCTCAACCTGCCATATAATTGCTAAAATACAAAAGAGGCCCGTATAAATTCAAAGCTGAACATGGTACGTCCCTACTAAAAACCTTCACTGACAAAGACGTGATATATCTTGCCTCACCTGATCTTCCTGCCTCCTTCTCCAGCCAGATCTCTCGCAGCTTGCTTCTTAGTACCTTCTGTTGCAGCAAAACCAAACTGCTTACAGTGTTTGTCTCTCCACCACTATCACTTATCTCAACTCTATTTGCTTCTGCTCATCCTTTATGCTTCTCAAGTATCACCTGCACATATAAGCTACCTGAGACTCATCTCCTCCTATCCCAAGTACCAAGTCAGCTTTCTAAGATGATCTGATCATCATAAGATGAATGAGCTTTTAACACTTTAGAATACGTTCAGACATTTTCTTCAATAAGTAGAATTTTATTTGACTAATTTATTACTGTATTATGAGAAACATATTTGGGCTTCCCTTGTAGCCCAGTCGGTAAAGAATCTGCCTGCAACGCAGGAGACCTGAGCTCGATTCCTGGGTCAGGAAGATACCCTGGAGAAGGAAATGGCGCCCTACTCCAGTATTCTTGCCTGGAGAATCCCATGGACAGAAGAGCCTGGCAGGCTATAGTCCTTGGGGCCGCAAGAACCAGCCACAATTTAGTGACTAAATATGAAGAATGTATTTAGAAAACCAGTTAGCTAAAATGTTAATACTGTATCTCTATATAATATAATACACTTATTCAACTCTTGATTCAACTCTTGATTATCCAAGGGTTTGCTTTTGGTAGTTTTCAGACTATACTCAATGCTATTTTTATAATAAAGCAAGTAAGCATATTTTAAAAATTTAATTGACAGGGTAGAAATTAAAGTTTAGAATAAGTTTTTTTTTCTTTTGTAACTTCTTAGCAGCACTTATAAAGTAATGACAAGAAAGAAAAAATAAGTAGTAAAGTGAAACACGGAAATTTTATTTTTATCCATTAATTAAATAATAGAGTTGCAGTTTACTCCATATTAATTCATAGCATTTTCTTTAAAATCTTTTTCATGGGCTACCCTGGTGGTCCAGTGCTCAGGACTCTGAGCTCTCAGTACAGGGGATCTGGATTTTATTCTGGATCAGGGAACTAGAGCCCACATTCCACAGCTAAAAGATTCTATGTGCTGCAGCTAGGATCTGGTGAAGTAAAAAATAAATAAATAAATATAAAAAAAGAATCTTTGATGTATTTTGAGTTTGATCACCATGCACAAATGTACACCTTTAATTTTGCTTCCTAGCGATATCTTCTGACTCTTAAATGCTAGATTTTTTCTTTGCTAACAAATACCTGAATTTTATCTTTTTCAGGAATGGGATATGGAGACAGAACAAGCACATTTTGTGGCACTCCTGAGTTTCTTGCCCCAGAAGTTTTAACAGAAACATCCTATACAAGGGCTGTAGATTGGTGGGGCCTTGGTGTCCTTATATATGAAATGCTCGTTGGTGAGGTAAGTAGTATAAGATAGATAAAAGGGAAAGATGATTGAGAGAACAAAGCATGGCATTTATAAAACCACTTAATATGTTTCCTGCATAAATAGAACTTAAGCTTTATAAATACTTACATGTATTAGTAATGCTCATGATCCTATGTCACCTTCACTGTCTTTTTTTAGGTTGTTATGTTTGTGGAATGTATACCAGTGGTTTGAAAATAGTTTATCTGAGTGTTGCTATGGGCTTCCCAGGCGGCGCTAGTGGTAAAGAAACTGCCTGCTTGTGCAGGTAGACATAAGAAATCAGGTGCAATCCCTGGATCAGGAAGATCCCCTGGAGGAGGGCAAGGTAACCCACTCCAGTATTCTTGCCTGGGGAATCCCATGGACGAAGGAGCCTGGTGGGCTCCAGTCCCTGGGGTCACAGAGCGTAGGATGCGACTGAAGGGATCTAGCACACTTGCATGGTTATATTGTATGATTTTTAAACACAGTCATACATGACTGATCATTTCATAGGAAATAGAAAGCAGGAAGACTGATAAAAGGAATGTACTCTGTATCTATAAAGAAAAGTCAGCTATGCATTGGTCAGAAATAAATGTTACCTTCAGAAGCAATATAGCAGAATTGAAAAGATTAACATTTTTTTCCTACTATTTTCTTTATATTAATTTAAAATAAATTTCTGGGAATAACTTAGTTTTACACAGAAATTGTTACCACTTAGAAAACAGTGAATTATATCTAATTAATAAAATAGTAAGAAGAGATTAATCTATTTTGTTATAAATTGTTGAAAATGATTAATTAGGGTGGAATTAAGAAAGAGTAAATATTTTTTAGACAAGTAATTGAAAACTACCTAGATGGGCTTGATGGTCTTGAGATGAAAGAAAAATTTTCTTAGGGAATTGGTTCCTTGTTCTGCAGTTTTTCCAATGCCAGTGACCAACCTTCTAGGCATGACAGAACTAGTAGCTGAATGAATGAATGGCTAAATTGTTGAATGTCAGAAATTTCTAGTTTTGCTCTGTGATTGTCATTTAGTGGCACTTATCCCAAACAAGTAAAGAAATGATTTTAGTTCAACCACTGACAGTGCCCTTTGATATGTAAATTGGAATGGAAACTTGGAAAAGAAATAGTGAATTAAAATATATACTATGTGCTAGGTAGGCACGGTTCTATGTGCTTTATAAGTATTAGCTCACTTAATTTTTCACCAACCTTTAATGAGCTCAATAGTAGTCTTATGTTTATTTCCAGATGCATAATTAGAGACACAAAGAAGTTAGGAACTTTAAAGTTTTACAGCTCTCATATAGTGGAGCTTGGATTTTAACTTAATCTCTAAACCATTGTACTTTGCTGCCTCCAAGATAGGGGATCCACACAAATTTATTTCACCTCTGTTTAGAAAAGAGAAACGCATACAGTGCTTTAAGACAGAAAGATATATTTTACACCTTATTCACAGTTTTCTTTACTTTCTACAAGTGCCAGAAGTACCATAATAGTTGTTTCTATAAGCTCTGATATACTTAAACATTTTTTTAAGTAACATTTTTGTTGCTTTTTTTTTTTTTTAATTTAGTGTTCAATTATGTATGAGATTTGTTACCAAAAATTAGGTGCTTGCTTAAAATTTACTCTTTGGAGATGACATGCAAAAAATGAGAGTCTGTTATCAAATACTATAGAATTAAGAGCCAGCTAATTTTACTCCCCCTGATTCTAAAGTATCAGGGAGATTTGGCAGTGAATAGTGAGGAAGTTCCTGTTTCATATTGTTTAAAGGAACTTCTCATTGGTTAAGCTCTTACTGGGAGATAAAAGACAGTGAATCTGGCTATTTCTTCACAATTGCCTTTTGCAATTTAATTTCTTTTTAGCACCTCCATAAAAGGAGAATTGGGAAAAGAAAATTAAAACTCACTGGTACATATAATTGTAATTTTATAGCACTGGTGAAATCTTAGCATTACCTTTTCTTAAATTTATAAAAGTGAGGTTTGGCTAAAGTTTATATCTAATTCCTCTATTAAAACAAATGATTGAAAACTCATTGGATATATCATATTTTCAAATTTGTATGAGTTGTGAGGACTTGAATCAACCCTAGGAATAAGCTAACATCAGGTCCCCTTTCTCTGTGCCAAAGAAGAGTGAAGGTATCAGAGAAGTTTAAAATAACCTTAGATACTAGACTTAGATCCTTGACATCTGAACAGACTATTGAATTCTTTTAATATGTGCTTAAAATAGATTTGTTAACCTTCCATTGTTAGTACTGTTAGCTTAAAATCTATTTACAGAAAAAACTTTAACAGCTTAACAAGTATGTAAATATATTTTCACTATTCAAAGACTTGTGGAGTGAGTTTTCAAATACAAAATTTACTTATCACATAGGAGTCAAAATTGCTTCGTATTACCATATGAAATTCTCATTGAAAATCCTTGTGAAATAGGATTTTCCCCTGACTTATTGTATCAATCCCAGAAATTATATTGTCCCATATAACAGGTGTTCAGTGTATGTATTTTGAGTGAGTAAATGAACAAGCCTGATTTTGTACAACAAACCTGAGTTTTATCAGGCCAAAACTGAAATTTTGATAACTGAAAAGTTTGAAATTTTCTTAGATACAAACAATAATATTAGCAGTTCAGCTTTAGTATGTTGGGTTCTGAAATGATTTTCATAGGTTCCTCAGGTCAGAGATCCCTCTCTTGTTGATACCGCTTTCTGCTTGGCTCTTGTTCTTTAACAACCAACAGGAAGTAAGCAGCCAACTCTAAGGTGTCTAAAATTCTGAGGTAATAAGTCATATCTCATAGCCATATTTTCAGTGTAGTTGAGAGTTTATCCCTATGTACATCAAATTGTTATACTGAATGTTTATTTAACTACTTTTTTTATTACTCAGCATAATTACTGTCACTATGAGCAACCATCTTAACATTCTTCTGCTGAACTGCCTCAAGACCTGTTGTGTATAGAGCATTAAATATGCCTGAAAATAATGTGATTTTTGGCTCCTTTCAGTTTAATTTTGTTTACAGTTGCTTCTTAGTACAGTCAAATTGTCTCTAATTGTGTTTTGCCATTATTAATTTAATACTGACTGGAATTCAGAACACATTCATGTCTGATGTATCTCCACAAACTGTGCTTCCCCCTGTAGTAACACTTCACCTTTTGCGTTTCCTTCTGTCTTTCCACAAGATTTCAATAAGTGTATATGGTGTGTCCTCTGGATTATAGATACCTATCTGTTGTGTATCTGTTGTAGCTTCTTGCAGTCCTTATTTGTTTTGGTGGAGGGTTCTTGTTTGATTTTGTTTTTCCTTTTCCTTTTTCTTAGTTTCCTCACTACATGGTTCTTTGTTGTATTTCAGAACTTTGAATAGATAAGATTTTACTATATTGAAACACATTTTGACTAACTCAGGGATATTTCTTCTAGTCTCCCTTCCCTGGTGATGATGAAGAGGAGGTCTTTGACAGTATTGTAAATGATGAAGTAAGGTATCCAAGGTTCTTATCTACAGAAGCCATTTCAATAATGAGAAGGGTAAGAATTTTGTTGTAATATATATATTTTATTTATAAAATAAATACGATACTCAAATACTTTGGCTACCTGATGCAAAGAACTAACTCATTGGAAAATGAGATGCTGAGATAAGATTGAAGGCAGGAGGAGAAGGGGATGACAGAGGATGAGATGGTTGGATGGGATCACCGACTTGATAGACATGAGTTTGAGCAAGTTCAGAGAGGTGGTA
This sequence comes from Bison bison bison, assembly GCF_000754665.1. Lineage (NCBI taxonomy): Eukaryota > Metazoa > Chordata > Mammalia > Artiodactyla > Bovidae > Bison > Bison bison. The sequence goes on from NW_011495027.1 coordinate 6,675,512, forward strand.
ATAGACAGCAAAGCCTGGTGGTAATGGACAGGGAAGTCACGGGGTTTCAAAGAGTCAGACACGACTGAGCGACTGAACTGACTGATATTAAGAATATGTCCCTGTAGCATTTTAGAAATTGTTTTTCAGTCTTAGATGTTCATGGTTTAGACAAACACATACTAAAAAAAACTCTAAAAGCTTGCAAGTTACGAGAATCCTTCTCAGTGAATCTCTGGTTTTATACTTACTTTCTTCCTTTGTATTGTGTTAGTTATTAAGAAGAAATCCTGAGCGACGCCTTGGAGCTGGTGAAAAAGATGCAGAGGATGTGAAAAAACACCCATTTTTCCGAGTAAGTGTGAAAGTTTACAAATTTTCTGAAACTCTAGCAGTTAGAAGTAGGAAACTAAACTGGTCATTTTATATTTTGTAATCCAGCTAATTGATTGGAGCGCTCTGATGGACAAAAAAGTTAAGCCACCATTTGTACCTACAATTAGAGGACGGGAAGATGTTAGTAATTTTGATGATGAATTTACCTCAGAAGCACCTATTCTGACTCCACCTCGAGAACCAAGGATACTTTCAGAAGAGGAGCAAGAAATGTTCAGAGATTTTGACTACATTGCTGATTGGTGTTAAGTTCCTACACACTGTGAAACCAAGCAGACTGACTCACAAGAAGACCTCTTAAAAATAGCAGCCCTTCATTTGCTCTCTGTGCCAACAAAAGCTGAGTTTTTTTAAACATATGAAGATGTGTTTAAAAGTACTTTTCTAATACCTTCTTGAAAAGTGGCTTTTCAATGTATTTTAAACAAAATTCTGAACACTGGAAACAGTTTTATGGAGTTTAAGCTGAATGAACATCGGCCATGAAAGTCTATCACAAATGAATACTTTTGGATCAATAGTCTTATTTTTTAAAATCAGAGGGGAAAAAAAACACTCTTCTGCAGTCCCTAGCTTTGCCATATGCCTGCCTTAAATGGAAGGAAAGTTAATTAGTTAATTTTCCTTAGGTGTGTTTTACAAAAAGAGGAAAAGAGGGCTTAGGATGTTATTACTATTCACACGTAGTATGATTCTGTTTGAATAAGGCAAATGCTCTTATTTTTCTAAAGAAATTACTGTAGTATCCAAAAAAAATGTAGTAATAGTTTGTGCACATTTTGGGGCTTTTTTAAAATGAAATGAATTGATGTCTTGTATTATACATTTTCTATATTTATTAGAAAATTTTTATTGCCTTATCTTTACCAACCATGTTAACAGAGCCTCATAGCTTTCCAACTGAGCTACTTGCCAAACGATCTTATTAAATCAACCATGCTGAAACAAACAGGAACAACTAAACATCTGCATTTACTTAAAATTTTAAGAATGAGGACTTAATGATCATCCTGAACCAAGACACTGTTACCTGTATGCATTCCCAAAGTCTAGATGCCTAGTACATTCAGTCACACTTTCTTCCAGAATCAGTGAACTGATTGCTCCTTTTTTTGATATGCATTGTACATTTATCAACCTAGTTCATCTTGTTCTTGTGTCTACTGTAGAAGGGAACTATATCTTTGTTAAAACATATGGATTATCATTGTATACATGCTGTGAACATGTATATGTGCAAGTTGTAATGTATTCTATGTTGTAGGTTTATTATTTAATTTCACCACTTCATCACTTTTGTACAGTGGCCAAGCAGACACCTCAGACTCCAGCATTTACATTAAGTGCATTTGTACATTTTAGGCCACTGGATCCAGATTTTATATTGGCAGTTACTGAGGGCAGAAGCAATATATTATAACAGAATGTATAAATATTTTTGATAAAACAGTCTATATTTTATAAAAATTATTATAACACTAAAGCTGTACCTCAAAAGTCTCAAAAATAATTTGATCAAATACTTTGTACAAGGATCCATTTGTGGCTTTTTAATGCCCTTATAGGAAAGTCTTTTTGCAAGCCATGACTTTTCTACTTGCCTGGAGTTTTGGTTTTTTGTTTTGTTTTGTTTCAGTTATTTTCCCTCCTAGTCCATGACTTTATTGTTTTTCCTTAGTTCAATAATAACATCTTTGATTCCGTGCTTAGTGTGTTAGCGTTGTCATACCTCAGGAAGAGCAAGTTGTTAACTAACCAATAATGAGTTAACCATTTAATCACTATTGTCTTATGTCTTAAAAATGCTGAAGTTTAAATCCTATGAGAAAATGAAATCCTGTTGATTTATAGAGGTTTTTTGAGCTTAAAACATATATGAATATTCCACCTTGCCAGGGTATGTTGGCATGTTTTTGCTATACTCTGAGAACAGTTAAAATTGTTCAGAGATAATTTCTATTTCCTTATAAATTGATTATAAACCATGATCCCTTTGGGGAAAATCTTATAGGAAAAGGGAGCAATATGTTGTTTTAAAATTATTTTAAAATGCCAGTTCACTTCCTTGGTAAAGGACAATAGAGGATCTTAGCCAAACTGTCTGCTTTTAATGTAAACAGTGTTAATACAACATTAAAAAACACTAAATACTTTTGAGGTACAGTCTGCTCACCTTTTCTGGTTCTCAAATATGCATAGAAAGCAATGTCTAAAATAGGTTTTTAGCATTAAAAACTGACATAGCATTTTGTAACTACACAGTGTACAGAATTTTTTTTTTTTAATTAAAGTCAATCACTAAAAAAATTAGAGGGCAGGGTATATTCACACAATTAAGCTGAAGAAAGCACTAATTTTTTTCTGTAGTTTTAAAAATATATATATTTTAGTCAGATTTAAAATTTTTAAACTCTATAGAGTGTAAATATATTTTGTTATTACTGTATGTGTAAGTGACTGCTCAAGCACTTTGTAAGGAAATTAGGATATTTTAGAATGGTACACTATGCATTCAAATGAAATGTGCCTTTATGTCATTTTAAGAAAAAGTGTTTTGCAGTCATAAATTACCACAAATGCACAAATTAAAGTTTAAATAGATTGTAATTTGTAATTTTGTTTTTAAGTATTATTTCCTTTTGGAAACTTACTGTTGGTCAAAATATGTATTAGCTTTACTATATTCAATATCCTGAAGACAAGTTAGCTTTAGTTAATCTTCTTGCAGGTACTTTTAGTCCTGGGGAAGGGCAAAATCATTAAGAATCAAACCGAATTTTCTACTTCACTGGTAATACTGGGAAAATTTTGCATTTTTTTCCTATAAGTTTAGTAGCATCTTTCATTCAGTGGTTACTTATGCAATGCCTTCCGTGTGCTAGACACTAAGTATAGAAAAGTACAAAAAAGAAAGCACCAAAGTCTTCATAAATGAAGAATGGTATACATTAATGCTAAAATGTATTATATGTACTTTTGTTTGAGATTAATTTATTTAATTTTAGGACATGACTTTTTGAAAATAGGTAAACGAAAACAGATTACTAGCCATTTTGTAGTCATCTTATTCAAAAATTATGAATGGAATATTTTAGAAATGTAAAAAAGATCCATGCTATCTCTGTGACACAAATTAAGGTCGTAGTGTAAATCACATTATATGTTGACTAAGTGAAAGCTGCATTATAGATTGAAGTCTAACAGAAGTTTTACAAGTGCTGCTAATCTTTCCAAAGCACTGAGGGGTGAGTATGAGAAACCCAAAAGAGCAAATGCCAACCCATGGATCGTATTTTTAATTCAGAATTCTTATTTACCTTCTAGCTATTTTTTGATATCTAGTGTTTCTCTGATATAAGCTTCATATGTATATACAAATATAACTGTGTATTTATAAATATATGTATATAAATATATACATATATAAATAGAGGTAAGTTTTTAAAGTATCTTCTAAGTGTCAAAAATCTTGCATGATTTCTACTTCTAGTATCATGACTAAGTAGAAGCTCTCAGACATCCAAAAGGACAATATTTTGAGTCATGGCTAGTCTCATTAAAGATAAAAGTGGTCTCTGGCAATTCCTCACTCCACAGTAGTCAAACAAACTTTTGAGCACGAATCTGGACACACTAAGGCTTCAGCATCTAAGAGTTAGGGAGTATCCAAGCACAAGAGTGAGAATACTCAGAGATTAGTCCAGAGAAGTTGGAAGTTGGAGAGGATAAGAGCCAGGATGGAGGGTAGCTGACTTTGGAAATGCAGGCACCCAGAAGAAATAGAGTTGCCAAGGATGGATTTCTGTAGCACCGCTGTTATGGGGATAACAAACTTTGGAATTGCAATAGAACTTACATTCTGTGCTAAAATTCTCTAGAGGAGCTCAAGTTCTATTTTACATATCACTGTCTGTCTACTATAGTAGAATCAAATATTTTCTGAATGAAAACTTCTCTGGAATGGAAATATATAGGATTTTCACAAATCAAAATCAAGCAGTACACTATCACAGATCACCAAATAGATGAGTGACAGGAAGTTATCTTTAGTGAAACCAATAAAAAAAGCAAATATAGACATCCCCTTCAAAAGACTGCAAACATTAGGACCCTTAGATGCAGAATATAACTATATAAAAATGTTTATATGCCTAAAATTTATCAGCATAAATATGTAAAATGATATTTGAAAGAAATTAACATTTTGAAAAAAAATTTTTTTAATATATATAATTGACCAAGTTTGAAACTCAGTGGAAGCATTACAGCAGATGAGACAGGTGAAAAAAGAACTTAGTAAGTCAAATAAAGCAATGAGAAAATGAAAAATCTGAAAGGAGGTTTAAGAGGTGTGGAAGATGGGAGGGAGACTCAATCAGAAGAAATGGAAGAGAGGCAGTATGTACAGAGATAATGGCTGCAAATTTCCCAGAGATGAAAAATATTTAAGAAGTACCATATTCTCCATGCAGAAACATAAATTTATGCATGGAATCATTGTTGTGAAGCTGCAAACCACAAAGGCAACATCTTGAAAATACGCAGGGGGAAAGGACTAATAGTTTAAGGGCTTCCCTGACGGCTCAGACAGTAAAGAATCTCCCTGCATTAACAGGAGACCTGGGTTCCATTCCTGGGTCAGGAAGATCCTTGGAGAAGGAAATGGCTACCCACTCCAGTATTCTTGCCTGGACAATTCCATCATTGTAGTGAAACTGCAGACCGCAAAGACAACATTTTGAAAATACCAGGGAGAAAGGACTAATTATCTATGAAAGAAAGACAAACAGTTAACTTTTCAATAGCAGCAATAGAAGCAATGGAATATTTTCAGAGCATTGAAAAATGAAATGTCAACCTGGAATTGTGTAGAAAGTAAAATTATATTTTTTAAGAATCAGAGCAATTTAAAATATTTTTTAAAAGAGTTTGGATCAAGAGTCGTACTCAAAAGGAAGTGCTTCAAGAAGAAAGAAAATGATCCCAAAATGATGATCTAAGATACAAAAAAAAAGGCTTGTAAGCAAATAAAATGGTAAACAAGGAAATCTAAATAAACCAAGTCCACACATAGAAGCCTTTTTTCCCCTAGGTTAAGTCAACAGAAACCTGGATAGCAAATGTAAGAAAGTGGAGAGAAGATCAGAGCTAAAGTATTCTATTGTGTTGTTGGGGTGTCAAGGTATTGATTAACTTTAGTTAAATGTATAATCATAAAATGTCAAGATATTCACTGAATATAGTGTATATAAATTTCAAATCAAAGATAAGATGGTAGAAGTCTAAATGTATAGCAGTGTAAATAGAGAAAGCTGGTTAAAGGCTTTAGTTAAAAGCGAAGTAAAAAAGGAAATTGGCTTTCTAATGTTTACAAAAAGGTCAATCTAAAATATACATACATAGAGAAGTTGGATGTAAAAGTAGGAGGAAATGTATATGATGCAAAAACCAGTCAAAGTGAAGGTGTGCTAGCTTTACTTAATATCGAAAAAAACTGATTTTCGATGCATCTTGAAAAAAAGACGTTTTTGTTACCAAGAGTGGAGTGTTTCTACACAATGATAAAAGATTAAATTCACCAAAAAGGTACAGTAATTCAAAGCACATATGTATCTAATAAAGTAGTCTCTAAATACAAACTTTAAGAGCAACTTAAAAATAACAAATATTCATTAGGGTGGAAGAGTTCAACTCACATTCTTGGACAACAGACTTTTTAATTAGCAAAGATATAAAATGTTGAAGAAAACAATAAGCTTGGTCCAGTGGGCATACATAGATTTCTGCATCCAACAATTAAGAGAATCTACATTCTTTTCAAATACGTTTACAAAATGGAGCATTTACAAAAATTGCAGAAAATTATAAAATTATACCAATTATATTTTCTAACTAGTTAGAATAAAAAGATTATATATGAATTTTATCTCATAAATATTGATATAAAAATACTAAAAAATATTAGCAAATCAGATTCAGTGATATATATAAAACACACTTCCATTAGCAAATTAAGGATGACTTAGTTTAGAAAATCTGTAATTGTCATTTACCATAGTAACAGGTTATAGAAGAAAAGGTAATAGATTTAGAAACAGCTGATCACATTCATGCTTTAATAGGGCATGGCAGAGTTGGTTAAACTGATAAGTGATATATATAGTAAAACAAAAAACACAAGTAACAAAACTCAATGGCATCATCCCATATGAGGAAACATTCTCTTTAAAACTGGGGAATAGGGCTAGGATGCCTGTTATTACTACTTTTCAACATTGAACTCTGCTACTCTCAATAATACAAGCATTCAAAGGAGGATGTAAAATGGTTGTTATGATTATCAACCTAGAAAACTCAAAGACTACAATTAGCTAACAATCATAGTTGATCTAAGATTCTGGTTATAAGATGAAGATACAAAAAGCCGGTGACATGTCTTTGGATCATTATCAAGTAATTAGAATACAAAATATTTTTAAAAAACAACCTTTCAATAGCGATGAAATTTAAGTTACCTAAAAATAAATTTAACAAAAGATGTGCAAAATCAGTTGTTTCTGTTTTTTTTTAATTCTTTACAGGGAGACATTAAAGAAGACCTAAGTAAATGTAGAAATATCCCATCTTATCATGTGCTACCAAGTTTTCCTCAAATTGCTCTGTAGGTTTAATGCAACTCCAGTCAGAGTTTCAACATCTTTTTTTGGTAGAACTTTACAAGTTCATTCTGAAATTTATATGGGGCTTACCTGGTAGCTCAGCTCTTAAAAGAATCCACCTGCAATGCAGGAGATCCCGGTTCGATTCCTGGGTTGGGAAGATCCCCTGGAGAAGGGAACGGCTACCCACTCCAATATTCTGGCCTGGAGAATTCCATGAACTGTATAGTCCATGGAAAGTTTATATAGAACAAAAAGTCAATAATAGTAAAGAATAGTTTTAAAAATTTCTGAAGAACAAAGAGGAGGAGAAGGATTTACCCTACCACATATGAAGAATTTAAAAAGTGTAGCAATTATTTGTAGAATTGGTACATATTACAAATTAAACAATAAGGCCAAGGAGCAGACCCACACACACATATATATATAACTTGATATACAAAAGAAGCAACCTGGGGACTTCCCTGGTGGCACAGTAGATACGAATCCGCCTGCCAGTGCAGGGGACACAGGTTCAATCCCTGGTCTAGGAAGATCCCAGAGACAACTGAGCCCATGCACTGCAACAAGAGAAGCCTCCACAGTGAGAAAGCTGCACACCACAACTGAAGAGTACCCCTGCGCACCACACCCAGAGGAAGCCCACACAGCAATGAAGATAAAGTCAATAAAAAGTTTTAAAAAGAGCAATATGACAATTTAGTGGAGAAAAATAATGTTCCATAGAGCCAGGAAAATTGCTTACCCATATGGAAAGGGAAAAAGAAACTGAATTTCTGTGTCACACCATCCTAAAATTTCAAATGAATTTAAAAAAATGTCGAAAATAAGACATCAATCAGTGAAAATACTATATACATAGGATAAGAAAGCACTAAAATGTAAGAAAAATTCATAATTCAACCATAGTAAAATTCAAAAGTTCTGTTTATGAGAAGACATCATAAAGTAAAAAGGCAAGTCACAAACTGGAAGATTATTTCCATCATGTAACAGAATGATAGCTAATATACATTAAAAGTTCCTGAAATTCAATAAGGAAGACAGTGACAAAGTTCAAAAGATATGAACAGATATTTCACATGAACAGTATATGTGTCCAATCTCAACTGTTCTTAGAAACTACAAAATCAAGACCATACTGAGATAAAATTGTGTGCTGTGCTCAGTTGCTCAGTCGTGTCCAACTCTTGTGACCCTGTGGACTGTAGCCCACCAGACTCCTCTGGCCATGGGATTATGCAAGCAAGAATACTGGAGGTGCCATTTCCTCCTCCAGAAGATCTTCCCAACTCAGGAGTTGAGCCCACATCTCCTGTGGTTCCTGTATTGGCAGGCAGATTCTTTACCACTGAGCAATTGCACACATTCAATTGACAAAAATTTTACATTCAGCTCATATCAAGTGGTAGAGATGGAGTGGAACAAAGATCTTGTGTAAATTGTTGTGAGGAGTATAAAGAAATAGCCACTCTGGGAACACAATTTGGTGTTATCTTGTAAAGTTGAATATTTACATACTTTGGTTCCCAGCAGTCCCACTTGGGTACTATACTATAGCCTTCCCAGGTGGTGCAAGTGGTAAAGAATCCACCTGTCAATGCAGGAGATGTAAGAGGCATGGGTTCAATCCCTGTGTTTGGAAGATGCCCTAGAGGAGGAAATGGCTACCCACTCTGGTATTCTTTCCTGGAGAAAGTGCATTGACAGAGGAACCTGGTTGGCTACAGTCAGTGGGATGGAAAGAGTTGGACATGACTGAGCATACAGTGCACTGTATCCTAAAGAAACTCTTTCTACATACACACAATACTGTTCCTGGCACTATTTGTAAGCAAAATTGGAAACACCCCAAATAGTTATCAATGGAAGAAAATGGTTTAATAAAATATAATTAAACCGTGAAATATTACAGAGCAATGATGATCAACTGCCCCTATAGTGAACGGTACAAAAGAGCAAAATATGTGAAAGAAGCTAATAAAGACTATGTACAGTGTCATAGAAGTTTTTGAAAGTTAAAAATTAAGCCAAACCAAACATAAATGTGATAAATTGCTTTTCTTTTCTTTTTTAAGCAAGTAATTGTTGAAAAATAAAGATAGGATTATCTGATGAAATGAAAGAATATGATAGGGGTGGAATACACATGATGATGCAAAGAGCTGACTCACTGGAAAAGACCCTGATGCTGGGAAAGATTGAAGGTAGGAGAAGGGGATGACAGAGGATGAGATGGTTGGATAGCATCACTGACTCAGTTCAGTTCAGTCACTCAGTTGTGTCTGACTCTGCGACCCCATGGACTGCTGCACACCAGGCTTCCCTGTCCATCACCAACTCCCGGAGCTTGCTCAACTCTTGTCCATCAAATTGGTAATGCCATCCAACCATCTCATACTCTGCCGATATTTGAGCAAACTCCGGGAGATAGTGAAGGACAGGGACGCCTGGCCTGCTGCAGTCCATGGGGTTGCAGAGAGTCAGACATCACTTAGCAACCGAACAACAATAATACTGATAGGTAGAAGTTTAGATCTTCCGTTTGGATGGTGATTTAATTAGTTCAGTAATATTAATAAATTATATACTCCTCACCATCTTGAATCCTCACTTTTCTCCTCTTCTACCTTATATTGCCATCTCCATCATACTGTTTAATGTATATCCTCAGCCCCCTGCTCCTCTCTTGATTCTTAACCCTGTTAAACCCATCCAAATCTGTATTAAATCTGTTTCTGCATCTAAACAACCATGCTAGCTTGTCTCACTACCATGAAGTGAGCCAGTACGAAATTTCCTTAGTCTGGTGGTTCTCAAACTTTAAAGTGTATTAGGATCTCAGAATCATTAGATCAACTTGTACATGAGGCTTATCAATCAGATAGTTCATTTTGGTTTTTTTTTTATATTGGTTTGTATGAGTTCTTTGTATATTTTGGATACTAACTCCTTCTCTGATACATGGTTTGCAAACACTTTCTCCCATTCCATAGGTTGCCTTTTCATTTCGTTAATTTTCTCTTGCTGTGCAGTAGCTTTTTAGTTAATGTAGTCCCACTTACTTATTTAGCTTTTGTAGCTTATGCTTTTGGTATCATATCTAAAAAGTCATTGCTCAGACCAGTGTCAGGAAACTTTTCCTATGTATTTTTGAAGTCTTATGGTATTAGATCTTAGGTTTACATCTTTAATCCATTTTGAATTAATTTTTGTGAATGGTGTCAGAGATCCAGTTTCATTTTTTTGCACATGGTTGTCCAGTTTTCCTAGCACCCTTTATTGAAGGGGCTATCTTTTCCCCATTGAGTGTTCTTGGATCTCTTGTCAAATATTAATTGATTATAAATGTGGCGGGGGACATATTTCTGGACTCTGTACTGTGCTATGTCCACTTTTATGCAAGTACTGTGCTGTTTTAATTAGCTATGTATTTTAGTTTAAAATGAGCAAGTGTGAATGAATGCCTTTGGTTTTGTTCTTTCTCAAGATCACTTTGGTCATTTGAGTTTCCTTTTGTGGCTCCAAACAAATTTTTAGGATTATTTTTTTCTATTTCTGTGGAAAATATCATTGGAATTGTGACGGAGACTGCAGTGAATCTATAGATAACTTTGAATAATACAGATGTTGTGTATAGAAACACAACTGATTTTTATATGTTGATTTTACATCCTGTAACTTTACTGAATTTGTTGATTAATTCTAATTTTTTTTGTTTCAGTCTGTAGGATTTTCTTTATATAATATCATGTAATCTGCAAATAACAACAATTTTACTCCCTTCTTTCCAATTTGGATGCCTTTTCATTTCTTGCTCAACATTTTTCTCACTCCAGTTTTGATCGCTTGCTGACTTTGCTGTAGCTTTATTTGCTTATACGTTGGAGCCAGAAATACTGTCTTTATGTCAAAGTGATCAGTTTGTCCTCCAGCATCAAAACACATTGCCGTTATTAAGATGAGCATTAGTTTAAGTGATGGGCTTGCATCTAGGAACTATGTTGTATACCCCACCGAACAAACACCTGTGAAAGGCATGTGAAATTGAGACCAGCTGAGAGACAGTTCACCTGCCTCCCTTATCATGTTCACTCTGAAAAATAGATTGATTAAGATATGGAGTAAAACAGGAGACAAACTGGTAGCAAATTTTACTTTTCTTTCTCTCTTGTATGGGTGTACATGCCAAGTAGGTATTTGTATAAATGAAATATGTGCTTGATGTTGCCAAGGATATATAATTATGTAATTTGTAAAACACCCCTCCTCTCTTCAAATAATCAGCACTGTGTATCTCCTAGGCATGAACATAAACAGAAAGAAATCTAAGAGATCAAGATCACCATCTTGGCACTGGGCTTTCCAGGGCAGTTTAAGTGTTCCCATTTTCACTGACATTTTAGATCTTGCCTTTTAACCCCACCCACTTTCTATTCAGTTCTATTTTATTCACTTGCTTGTCATCCTAATCAGATCTCTGACCTGAAACCATTGCCTGCTTGTGACCTTAGTATTACCACTTTTCCCTGTTTTTAGAAGCACAACAGTAATATTTAAAAATTTCAGTATTCTACCATATATGATCGCATTTAATCCCCAAGGCTATCCCTGTGAAGGTGGCCGAGTGAAGTAAGTTGCCCCAGCTCACACGACTGCTAAGTGGCAGAGCCAGAACCTTGAGCCCTTCTTTGCCCAGTGTTTTTTTTTTTTTTTTCTTGTTATGCTACAAACCTTTTAAGTTGGTTTTAAATTAGGCCAGTAGATAGTCAACTCCCCCTGAAAGTAAGATGAAGACAGAATAAAATTAAAACTCCCCTTTACTTTCCCCCAGGAATACTAACTACATCAGTGGTATTACATACTTCTTATTGTATTACATCAGGAAAAATGTAATATCACATTTTTCCACTAAGTTTGATCACTTGTTTAAGTTGATGACCATGAGAGCTCTGTTTGTGAATATATATTTTTCCTTTATAACTAACAGACAATCTGAGACAATACATTTTTTTTCCAAACAACCTTCCTCCCAATACTTACCTGAGTAACTTACTACATTGGGAGTTGCAGAATAATTTTCCAACGCTAGTATTTCATCTACATGTGATAACTGCCATTCCTGTTAAGTTTTCCCTTTATCCTCCTAACCTCACTTAAAAAATAAAATTGAGTATTGTGTGGGTTTTTTAAAAATCATTGTATTATAATCCATTGCTATTACTATTTTTTTTCTTGGATGCTTCAGTTGTCCCCAGACTTGAACCCATTGGTGTTTGAGTACCTCCTTGCTTGCTTGTGCTATGAGATGTTCTTGTCCCACTATATGCAATCCCTGCAAAAGCTGGAATTAGCCCTTTTTATGAGAAAGAATATTTAGAAACTTAAAATCTGCTGTTGTGAAGTCATGATTTCTAAATCCTTTCAGTTGATATAGAAATAAACCTTTTTCAAAATTATGAGTTTATGCTGATTTAAATGGAACATTGCAGGATTCTTTATCAACTTTTCTTCATTTCATATTTTTATGTCTGTTCTGCCATTATACACCCTCATTTTTAAGAGTCTGTATTTGTGATTCAGTTTCATACTAGAAAGCATTTTTCACTTGTTTTAGAAAAACTTGTTCAGTTTACCAAAGTGATCACTATATTTGAAAAGTAACAGGAGGGACTTCCCTGGAGATCCAGTGGTTAATACTCATTGCTTCCACTGCAGAAGGCACAGGTTTGATCCTTGGTCAGGGAACTAAGATCCCACATGCCACGCCACATGGCCAAAAAAAAAAAAGAAATGATATGAAAGCTTAAAAGCTTCATGTCACTACCTTCAATGCCTCAATGGGAAATAGGCAAACACATCAATGGTCCTGAAAAAATCCAATTTTTAGGTAATTGTTGTTACAGTTCCTAATTTCTATTTTCTTTTTTGCTATTTATACAAAGTCATCACACTCACAAGTTTATTTCTCCTAGTGTACAGATTCATATTTTAGATTCTCAGTGGAATCCAGGTCAGTATTTTTGACATTGATAGCATTATGGTGAATTATAGTATTTGCTTCTTCATGCTTTTTATATTTTAGTGAGCTGTTTTTGAGTTGCTGGTTTATTTTGTGAAATATGGATATAATATAAAAAAATTATGAAAAATGTGAACTAACCAAGACTAAACAATATGCAAATGAAAATACCTTATTGCCTTATCTGATTGGCACAGTCTGTGTAGGTGCATGCAATATTTAAGAATGTAATTATTAACAAGAGTTAGGTTTCTATGGAAATAGTAACTACTTTTATCTTTTACAAATTTGAAATTGTGTGAAAAAACCTTAATCCCAGTAATTTTATCTTTGGCCCCCAAACTGCTTATAAACCACTTAGTAGACTTCTAGGGATTTCCAGCATTTAAACACTGTAAAAAAAAAAAAAAAAAAAGTCATAGCGTTTTCTAATCCACCATCCTGGGCTCATCAAAACCCAGGCTTTTCTGATAAAGCAAATAAGTTGCAATTTGATTTCTAAAGAACCCCTGATGCCTCCTTGGTACCTGCTTTTTCTTTACACACTGATACTACTGCTTCACTATTCCTTCAAGTTGTGTTATAGTCTAGTTAGAATAGGTAAGAAATAAATGCCAAAATGACCTTTTAAATGTTGTCATTTGAGGCCAATGCTCTAAATCGGAGACCTTTGAAATGAGGCCTATGAAGAAAAAAGCAGTCTAAATTAAAGTGTACATGAACTGTTTGAACTGGAAATTACTTCTAGTTTAGTTAATAGAACTATATAAATTAAAAGTAATGCATATATATGTATTTCTTTATTCTGTGTTGTGTCTTTTCCATGTTGAGATGTCCAAGCCTAGAATTCGGGAAGAGGCCTGGGCTGGAGAGGTTTACAGTGGGAACAAGGGGCGATCTTTCAAGAAGTTTGGCTATGAGAGCAAGAAAGTGCCAAGGAGCAAAGAGTTTAGGGCCCAGAAGAGACTGCACTGTGCTTACGTGTTGATGGGAGGGTGCAAGCCAGCCAAACTGCTGTCATGCCCACAGGGTCTAGGCAGTAGGAGGCCACCTGGTTTGATTCATGGTGATCATTTTCAGTCTTCCCAGAGATGGGCCTAAACCCAGTGAACTCAATGGTAATCATTTTCCAGATTCCGCTAAGGGAAAAACAATCTTTCTCTGACCACTCACTCTCAATATAGAATTAATCAAGTTCTCACTTGATCCCCCACCATAATCTGCACAATACTCTCCGTGCTGTATTGCATTTATTTGTGTACATGTCTCTTTTCTCGATAAGTTGTGTTTTATTCAGCTTAGATGCCAAGTGCACAGCTCTGTTGCTGATGCACTGTAGCATTCAATAAAGACTAATAGGCTTTTATTAAGTAATAAGATTCATTAAAAATAAAATCAGGCCTTTTGTGTTACTCTACGGAATCTTCACAACAACCTTGTGAAAAACGGTAAGTATTCGCAGTTTCTAAGTAAGAAACCTGAGACTTAAGAAAGCTAAGTAACTTGTGCAAAGTCACACAGTAAGTGGAAGAGTCAGGACTCCAGCCCAGTCTTTCACAAGATTCATGTTCTTAAGCTCACTATAGTCAGTTGGTGATTGAATAAGTGAATGACTGGATGGGTATAAAGGAATTCAAAGGGATAAAATTCCCATAAATGAACTACCACACCACTTTTTAAACATAACACATGTAAAATATCATGTAGGAAACGAGTTGCCAGTCCAGGTTCGATGCACGATGCTGGGTGCTTGGGGCTGGTGCACTGGACGGCCCAGAGGGATGGTATGGGGAGGGAGGAGGGAGGAGGGTTCGGGATGGGGAACACATGTATACCTGTGGCGGATTCATTTTGATATTTGGCAAAACTAATACAATTATGTAAAGTTTAAAAATAAAATTAGAAAAAAATAAAATAAAATAAACATAACACATACTCAGAATGTGTAGTTGCTTAACAAATGCTTTTTGTTGGAAAAAAAATGGAACAGTTGCAAAACTGAAATTAAGGGTAAACTGTTAACCACTGGAGGCTTCTTGCTGTCTTATTCTTTGTAGAATACAAAAAGGATTAACATCCATCCTATCTTTGTTCATCTTTGTATACATTGCTTCAAGAGTTTAATGATACTAAAAAGACCAACTCTTCATGGGAAAGGAAAGTGTCTTTTGCTTTAAAACTTACCTGCAAAACAATAAGGCCCTATAGCAGAAAACTATATTCAATATTGTGAGATAAACCATAATGGAAAAGAATATGTATACATAATATGTATGTATATCATACAAGAATGCTGCTGCTAAGTCATTTCAGTCGTGTCCAACTCTGGTCGACCCCATAGATGGCAGCCCACCAGACTCCCCCGTCCCTGGGATTCTCCAGGCAAGAACACTGGAGTGGGTTGCCATTTCCTTCTCCAATGCATGAAAGTGAAAAGTGAAAGTAAAGTCGCTCAGTCGTCCAACTCTTCGCGACCCCATGGACTGCAGCCTACCAGGCTCCTCCGTCCATGGGATTTTCCAGGCAAGGGGACTGGGGTGGGGTGCCATCACCTTCTCCATCATACAAGAATATGTATACATAAAATAAATGTATACATATATATAAATATATATATAACTGAATTTGCTGTGCAGCAGCAACTAATGCAATATTATAAATTATGTATCAATAAAATACAAAAATAAATTTTTGAAAAATAGCACTATTGCCTGAAAAGACCACACAAACCTAATTATCCTCTCCTGCTTCAGGCATAAGGTTGACTACATCTGTAACTGTCTCAGAGGCACCCAGAGCAGTATGTGAAGCCCTTGCTTGCAGTACGTGCTGGGTGCGACTGCCGCTCATGGTCCCCAAGGCCACCAGCCTAGGCTTGTTGGTCCCGCTGGCATTGTGTCAAGCCACCCCATGACTGAAATAACATGGGGATGTCATGATCTCAAATTTGAGATCTTAATTTATATCTAAATTAAGAACTCAATTTTATATCTAAAAAACTTCAAGAAAGTCTGGGATTTTTGGTTTGTTTTTGGTGGGTAGTTTTGCTTTCTAGCCTCTGCTATTCAGGGATGTATGCTAGAAAGAAGTTAGTGAAGTGAAAGTCGCTCAGTCATGTCTGACTCTTTGCAACCCCTTGTACTATGTAGTCCATGGAATTCTTATCATTGCATAATAATTACACTATATTCTACAGATTGAACTTTACTTAAATCATTCTAAAAGTGCCCTTTGTTCCCCTTCCCCCATTTTTTTTTTTCTTTCAGCATTCTGAGTTGTTTCTTTAGGTTTAACCTAAAGGCAATTGTAAGAAAATAACCCAAAGAATTCACCTTTATTTCAGGTTGCTTCTTCAGACAATACAAGGTAAGCTTTTACCAAACCCGCTCATTATTTTCTCTGAATCATTGCCAGGGTCATTTTCATAGTAAGAGTTGAAAGTTTCTCTTTTTAAGTAAACTACTCAGTTCTAGAAACTTGCATAGAATGAGAAAAGAAACCTAAAAAGTTTAGTGCTTAACCATTTGATCTATAAATGAATCATTTTAGTCATAAGGATATACTCCAGTGTGGTTTCCTATCCCAAAAAACAAATCAACCCTCTTAATTAAAGTCAACCAATTTTTCCTATTGAGGTATAATTGAAAAATGTCACATTTCATTATATTTATATAGTTTCAGGTATATGACATAATGACTTGGTATTTTTATTGGATTGGCCAAAAGGTTCATTCAAGAAATTGTGTTGTAAAGTTATCACCACAATAATTCTAGTTAACATCTGTCACAATACATGGTTACAAAATTATTTTTCTTGTGATGAGAACTTTTAAGATCTATTTTCTTAGCAACTTTCAAATAAGCTATAATCACCACCTATATTTTACATCCCCATGACTTACTTTTTAATGGAGTATAATTGCTTTACAATGTTGTGTTACTTTCTGCTGTACAACGAAGTGAACTAATTTTATGAGTTTATACCCTTTGGTCACCTTCAGCCATTTCTCCCACTCTCCCCACCCAAGCACCAGTTTGTCCTCTGTGAAGTGATTTTGGTTTTTGTTTTTGGATACCATGTGTGAAATTGAACAGTGTTTGTCTGACTGATTTCACTTAGCATAATGTCCTCAGGGTCCATCCATGTTGTCACAAATGGCTGAAGACTATTCCATTGTATCTGTATATCGCGTCTTCTTTATCCGTTCAAGCATCAGTGGACACTGAGGTCATTTCCAGAGCTTGGCTGTTGTAAATAATGCTGAAATGAACATGGAGGTGCATGTATCTTGAGTTAGTGGTTTCATTTCCTTCAGATAAATACCCAGAAGTGTAATTGTTAGATCATATGGTAGTTCTATGTTGTTTTTAAGGAATCTCTATACTGTTTTCCATAGTGGCTGTACCAATTTACATTCCCACTGATAATGCATGAGGATTCCTTTTTCTTCACAGCCTTGTTTAACACTTGCTTATTGTCTTTTTGGTAACAGCCAGTCTAATAGTTGTGAGGTTATACCGTACCGTGGTTTGGATTCGTGTTTCCGTGATTATAGTGATGTTGAGCACCTTTTCATGTACCTGTTGGGCATCTGTATATCGTCTTTGGAAAAATGTCTATTCAGATCCTTTGCCTATTTTTTTAATTGAATTGTTTGGGAGAGAGGTTGCTTTTGTTTTGGTATTGAGTTGTATATTATTTTGGATATTAACTCCTTATCAGAGAGATGACTTACAAATATTTTCTCCCATTCTGTAGGCTGCATTTTCATTTTGTTGTTTCCTTTGCTGCACAGAAGTGATTTCACCTCACTAGTGATGTGAACATTTCACCCTAATGATGTTCTTACTGTAAAATGAAGGAGTTATAGTAGGTCATTCATTTTTAACCTTCCTTTCAAAATCTCCAGCACGTAACAAAGTCAGAGCAGAAGCAGGCTGGGGGCCCAGGTCATCACACAGTGGAAGCCTGTCTTCCATCGAAGCCCTAGCCTACATAGTTTGATGTCCATGCTACTGGAAAACCCTTAATGAAATGCCTTTTAGAGTTGTCATTCAACATCCACCATCTCCAATATGATGGCAGACTCAAAAGTCAGAGAGCTAAATTGTGGTGTAAGAGCCCAAATCCAAGCCCCTATTTTGTACTGAAGAATATACCTCTGCTCACATTGACAAATTAGGAGTGAGAGGAGCTGTTCAAATACCAGATGTTTGTTGGGCCACAGCAACGCAGCAGGATGTTGAAAGTTCTGAGTCCTTTTCTGATATTTCATTGTTAAAGAAACTGATTTCTGCATGTTAATCTTGTATCCCACTTCAACATCCTAAGATAAACCATAATGGTAAAGAGTATTTTAAAAATGTATATATGTGTATAACTGAATCACTGTGACTAAACAGCCACAGTGATTTACACATTGTAAATCTTCAGTTTAAAAAAAAAGAGGAATGATGAACTAAAAAAAAACCCAAACCAAATAATGGCGGTACCAACCATAGGTTGTTGCAGGTCAGAAAGACTATGAGGTTATGGTACTCTGCAGAAAAAAAGTTTTATTGTCAGTTTTTCCCTTCTCCTCTTTCCCCAAGTATGAGCTTGAGCCTCCCAGAATGGCAGCTAAATGTCCCCCCAGCCAGAGAAATGCCAGTAAGAATTATGAATGAAGTTTGTGCTTTTGAGAGACGCTGGTGCCCTGATGGCCTGGAGATCAGCTGAATGGCAGTTTCACAGTGACACCTTAAGATCTTGAGATCCTGATGAAAGAAGTATGTATGTGTAATATCTGAGATGGGGAGAGCAAGGTGTTTAGGGGGCCAGGGAATCTCTCAGTAGCTCTGCAATTGGCAGATGAGATTAAAACTCCAGCAACAGGAAAAGTCAGGGCCACTGACAATTGGAAATATTGGCATGGGGCACAGAGGCCTCTTGGCTGGATTAGGACCAGATGGGTAACAGGCTGACCCCTCCCAGCTGTTCATCTTGATAATTAAAGTAAATCTTGCACCTGTGATACAAAATTAGCTCAGAAACCAAAGATAACCCTGGGTAAAGTACATTTGTTGCTCTGAACACAAAGGCTTACTATCAAGAGGCATTTAGTTTAAGCAGCATTTCAATTAGTCAGATAAAAGAACAGTTTCTAGCTATTAACTCTTTGTCATCTGAGCTGATTTAAAAATAATGCAAACCTCACTCTGAGGAACTTTCCCCAGAGCCAGATACAAATACTACATTGAATAATTCTGTTCATTTAGAAACCGGTCTATTTGAAAGCTACGACTAAAATCAGTCCTGAAGCAGCATCCTATGAAATAAACTTCAACTTTATGGTTTAGTAAAAAGAACACTGGATTGAGAGACCACCAGACCTGAGTTAGTCCTCTCTCTGCTAAGCAAACTTGGACACAGCTTTTGGTTTCTCTGTGCTTCTCTCAACTACAAAATAGGGAGATTAAACTGGAGTAAACTCAGATTCCATGAAATTCATAATCAAGTCCTTGAATGAGATTATTAGCAGAGAATGCCAATTATTGTGGCTTTCAGTTAAACCTTTGTTTCAAATACCCAAATGGAAGGGGCCACAGTAAACAAGTTTTCTACTGTTCAAAAGACGCTGGCGTGCACTTTACCGTCATTGTTCATAGAAATGGCTTGCACAGCTCACTAATATCCCTAAGTTGCTGAAATGTAGGCCCTCGAACAGAAGGTGGCTTCAACTTCTACAGCTCTCAATGAAGTGGCGAGCTTTTGCCACCTTGAGGTTAAGACTCTAAGTGCTGTTCTCTAAAAATGCAAATACACCTCCTGCCTACAGCTTACTCTTTAAACAGTTTCATTGATCCATTTTTTAAAATATATTTTTAAAAAAGACCAAGTTATTGATATAGCTGAGTAGCAGGAGCTAGTTCCCTTTTCTTTTTGCTTACCTACATTTTTCTAGTTATCTTATGGCATCTGGTCCCATCACTTCATGGCAAATAGATGGGAAAATAGTGGATGACTTTATTTTCGGGGGCTTCAAAATCACTGCAAATGGTGACTGCAGCCATGAAATTAAAAGACACTTACTCCTTGGAAGAAAGTTATGACCAACCTAGACAGCATATTAAAAAGCAGAGACATTACTTTGCCAACAAAGGTCCATCTGGTCAAAGCTATGGCATTTCCAGTGGTCATGTATGGATGTGACAGTTGGACTATAAAGAAAGCTGAGCCGAAGAATTGATGCTTTTGAACTGTGGTGTTGGAGAACACTCTTGAGAGTCTCTTGGACTGCAGGGAGATCCAACCAGTCCATCCTAAAGGAGATCAGTCCTGGGTGTTCACTGAAGGACTGATGATGAAGCTGAAACTCCAGTACTTTGGCCACCTGATGCAAAGAGGTGACTCATTTGAAAACACCCTGATGCTGGGAAAGATTGAAGGCAGGAGGGGAAGGGGATGATAGAGAATGAGATGGTTGGATGGCATCACCAATGATGGACATGAGTTTGGGTAAACTCCGGGAGTTGGTGATGGACAGGGAGGCCTGGCATGCTGCAGTCCATGGGGTTGCAGAGTCGGACATGACTGAGCGACTGGACCGAATACATTTTTTAGCCAAGAAAATGAAAAGACTAAACAAATATTACTATACCCAAACTGCAGCTTTATTTTAAAAAGAAAATATAACAAACAGAAAGAAATTAAATACCAAAATGCTGGTGACTATTTCCAGGTGGCTCATGGGTGTTTTCATTATGCATTTTCTAAATTTCTGTAATGCACATGCACTAACCTTTGATAATTGCAAAAATAACTTTTAAAAAGATCTATTTATCTGGTTGCAGCTTGTAGAACGTCATTACTGAACAGTGGTTTTGTGGTCAATCACTAGAAATTGTGGAGCATTAGAGGAGGGAGGCTACTGCTCTCAATCTACACTTGGAAAGATGGAGATGTGTGGTGCCCAGGAAGGGAGATGTGATGCCCAGGAAGGGAGAGTAACCTAGGATTCTGTTTCTTCCTAGGCCCCACTCTGGGTGAGATAGGCTCTACGTGCCTGGAGTCTACATTTCATCACTATCCTTGCAATCCTTTATTTGGGTTATAGTGTTCTTCTGTCGATTTGTCTAGTATTCTCCCACAGCTGTGAGTAGTGCTATGTCAATGTCCTACATTTTGTGCAAGGGAGAAATATCATTTGTCTTCATCGTCTGATACCTTTCCCTTCCATGGTCAACAGAAATGACAGGGGAGGTCTGATCTTCTAATAGGGAAAATTCCTTCCTGGACCAGGGCTGGAATTTGCCCACCAAGGCCACAACAGGAGACTGTCTTTTAAATCTAGTTAGTACTGAAAAGTGAAGTGTTAGTCACTCAGTCGTGTCTGACTTTTTGTGACCCCCATGGACTGGAGCCCACCAGGTTCCTCTGTCCATGGAATTCTCCAGGCAAGAACAGTGGAGTGGATAGCCACTGCCTTCTCCAGGGGATCTTCCCTACCCAGGGACTGAACCCTGGTCTGCTGCACTGCAGGTGGATTCTTTACTGAGCCACCAGGGAAGCCCAAACTAGTGTTAACCTCTTTACAAATGTGTAAGAACCATGAGACCTATTTTGAAGCAGTACAGTTTATAGAGATGTTTAGCATGGATTCAAGGCCCCAGTACAAACTACCTAATTAGCAAAAGGGCAAAATGTTGTTGGTCTTCGCTTACACTGCCTAGCAGTCAGTTCAGTTTAGTCGCTCAGTCGTGACAAGAAACCTTAAATTAGTGTTTGTCAAAGAGTGATATGCAAAACATCTTCACATCACAACCACCGAGGGGGGGTGCTTGATAAAAAAATTCCTGGACATCCTTAGGCCCAATAGTTTCCATTTTAAATACTGTTTTAGACTATGAGTATCCAAAATGTAAAAATAACAAAGAAGTATAGATATGCAGATTCTATAAACTAAAATGTAAACATCTGAAAACTGACATCTGGCTCTACTACTAATTATTTCGCTCAACTAGCTCACTGAGAAAAAACACATACTTACACATTCTTACATTTCTAAAGCCAGTGCCTTTCAAGGCCCCGTTTAATCACTTCTTGCTTATTAATACACAAGTATTAAAAAATCACACACATACCCTCTTTCAAACTGCAAACTAAATATGTTCAACAGTGGTTCCTCAAAAGCCTATTATTTCCACAACTTTATTAAAATAAGAAAATTAAATATATATGAAAACAGTAATGGAAAACAAGGACCTCTATCAGCTTTATTAGCTGCAATATGCATTGTATGTGATTATATATATAAATTAAAAAATTACATATGTAACATAACAAAAACTTTAGTTTTGAAAAACATTTTATTCAAGAATTTCAAATATTTTCCAAAATACAGTTTCCTAGATTGCTACAAAAGAAAGCAAATTTAATATGAAATTTAAATCATTAAATATGTTTCACTAGTATATACATACAGAATGCCAAGCAATTTATATTTAGCCCTGGAATGCGTACCATGTCTTTTGTTTTTCCTTATTAAAGGCTCAATCCAGCACTTGGTATATATAGGCTATGTACAACAGGCAAAGTTCAGTGTTCACAGGAATTTCACATTAGCTTCCTCAACTTATAGCTGTGGTAATTTGTCCACAGGGGTGTCAAACTTGAAGTCTGTAGGAAACAGATCTGGGGCCCGAGGATAGATTAGTCTGTACGACTGCCTGATTGTAACATCAGCAACACCAGCAATATCTCCAATCTCTAAAAGACAAAAATCAAAGTATTAAGTATAACTTCCATCCTACCTCCCTTCCACCTGCATTCTAATTTTGGGACCTGGTAGTATAAAATGTCTAAGTGAAAAAACAAAAATACTTTTTAACAGTTAAAAAGTAGAAAGTAGGGCTACAGTAACAACAATAATGGTCTCAATATCTATTATCTCAAAGGGTTGTTGTATTAACATTAAAAAGTTTACTATATGTAAAACATCTGAACAGTTCAGGGCATAGCAGAATGTGTGGTAACTATTATATTGCTTCCTATATTTAGAACTGACTTCTTCACAATAAATTTTTTTGAGGATCACAGAAGTAATCCACGAATACATTCTTATAAAGAAATTCACTTTATTATTTCTGTGTTTTAAAGTTCCCCTACATCTCCCCTAGCAAACCTCTGTTAAGAGGTTCTTATAAGGTTAAAACCAAATGGGATCACACTATAAATATTCTTCTCCAAACTTTTTTCTATTTAACACATCTGAGATCAAATAGCTATATATTACAGCATGATGTAGATGGTTTTCACTATTATACACATACTGGAGCATATATATTGAGCTCATTTGAGTTATTTCTATAGTCTATTAAGGAATCCAAGAATGTGCATTTACCATTCAAACTCAAGTGTCACTTTTTTCTTTTTTTAAATGAAGTCCCAAAGGACTGCCACATGACAATTATTTGGTTAGTTATACTTAAAATAGATTTTTAAAACACATCCTTTAATACAACCTCATTTTATCTTTTCAGAGTTTTATCTTTTCCAGTTCAAACTAGTGAGATTTTATGGCTTCAAAGTGTGGATGTGGCCATCAATAAATAATATTAAATTTCCTTACCTTATGTTACATTATATTTTTCTGGACATAAATACCAATTTATATAAACTATTTGTATATCAACTAGCTGCTGGGCAGGGAAAGAAAGGACCTTATATTTCAAGAAAACCCTTCGTGTGAAACACAAAGTGTCAAGAAGATTAGAATAAACTTTACAACTATTAATAGGAATGAAGGTAAGGACAATCGGTCCAGCCACAACTTCTCAATTTTCCAAGACGACTCAAAATTTTCTTGAAAAATGCAAGTGGAGCCCAAAGGGAATGGATAATGGCACATTTAAATAACTAATGGCTGGCTTCTTCTGCCTAATCATTCTTCTATCTAATTTATTACTTTTATTAACATAGGAACATACAGCGTAAGCTGAGGTAAAAGGCTATTCTGAATAGGGTATTAAGTTATTGCAGCAAGTAATTTCACTACCTCACTTTTAAATTTAGGACTGCTCCTTTTTCTTTACAAAACTTTTTGAGGATCACAGAAGTAATTAATTACTGAATGCCGTGTGTTGTGCTGGAGGAGAAAATGGCAACCCACTCCACTATTCTCCCCTGAAAAATCCCATGGACAGAGGAGCCTGCTGGGCTATAGTCCAAAGGGTCGCAAAGAGTCAGACACAACTGAGTGACTGAGCAGAGCACAGCACACAGCTTCTCCTTCTTTATAAATCTTTTTGAGGATCATAGAAGTATTAACAAATACATGCTTATAAAGAAATTCACTTAATATCTGTCTGAAAGTTCTACAACAGTAAATTAAAAAATAGCTGAAGGCTGAACAGTATTTTCATGAAGAAACTGAACAGCATACAAAAGAAGAAAGGGAATAGATTTCACAGAAAGGTAAAACCTGATGGTCAGCACACATTTATAGTGTGCGTATCTGTAGGGTTCAGGCCAGCTCCAGAGAAACAAAGAATGGCTGCCTCCTATCAAGATTCAAAAGGTAAGTTTTGAGGTGGGAAAAAAACAAGACTATTCCAAATAGCCAGAAATATTTAGGGGATACAAATAAAAACAACTTCTAAAAATGAAAAAAAATATATGAACTAAAATTACTTAATTCAAAATGAAGAAAAAAGTACACGGGGTTATGCCTGCAAAATATTTTTATTTATGAGCCACTTAAAAGCAAAATATTGTATTTTCTTAAGTTTTGATGCTAAGGAACTACCTCTTAAACACAGGCTCTGGATATTTACTGTCCCACCTCAGAGAACTGCAGGTTCAATTCCAGACCCCTAAAATAAAGCCAATATTGCAATAAAGCCAAACACATGAATTTTTTGGTTTACTAGTACATCATAAAAAATTATGTTTACACTGTAGTTTATTAAGTGTGCAAAATAATTTTGTCTAAAAAAAGAATGCACATACCTTAATTAAAAAATACTTTATTACTAAAAACCAAAAATGTTAACCATCATCTGACGAACAGAATTGCCATAAATCTTCCATTTGTTAAAAAAAAAAAATGCAGTGTCTGTGAGGTACAACAAAATGAGGTATGCCTGTACCTGCCTCATAACTTAAAATGGAAATACAATCACATACTACAGCCTTCACAATTTAATCAATACTCTTCCTGATGAAGAATCCTACCTTTTTGGGTCCTTTTCTCAGCTGATGCCTGTGAGGCCATGTAAATAGCAGCTGCTGCCACAGATATCGGGCTCCTTCCAGGAACCAAATCCAGCTCCACAGCTTTACGGGCTATATGAGTCGCTGCCATCTGTACTTGCTTAGGAAGACAAAGGTTGGAACAAAACCTGGACATGAAGTCCCCAGTTGTAATCAAATCCACACTGGTTTCTAAAGCTTTCAGAATAAGTTTAAAACATCGACCAATTTCTTTCTTAGAAATTCGTGATACAGCACATATTTCTAAAAGACAAAAGAAGTTTAAATAAATCAATCCACCTAGGCCATGTAGTTCACCTTAAAAATCTATCATTTTTTATTATAAAAGTAATATACTGCAAAATTCTATCCTGCCTTAAAGATCAATCTAATTCTGAGTGACACTTCTCACAAAACTAATTTAAAATTTCTCAATTAATTTACATGTTTACAAAAGCTTTTTAAAAAAAAAAAGCTAAATGTAGGTCTTAATATTTCAAAATATTAACTTCTCTGAAGTTTCAATTCATGCAAGTTTCTTCAATCAATCAAAAATGTCTTTGATACGTATTAATCTGTTGTAAGGGGTGTATCAAGAAAATGAAAGAAAATATTCAAACTAAAGAAAGCCTCTCAAGTTACACAATGTCATACATACATGTAATCCCTGCAATTACAGATACATCAAAATGTGATTAAGTATTTGACCCTGTTCTAAAATATCAACTAACATTAAGAATAAATTTAACAGAAGTCTTAGTTTTAGTTGCAAGAACCACTGCCTCTTCAGTCTGACACAAGAAAACATATAAAATATTCTTGGATGAATAAAGGGTAATTATAGTCTTAAGCTAAAATGTACAAGTATCACAGCAACACTGAATAAGCTGTCATGTTTTCATGCATAAACTGAAAACTACATGAAAAATATTAGTTCTATCAAAGCCTTCAACCTAACTGAAAATGAAAACTGTCTAACTCAAGAGAAAAAATTTCATTGATTCTAAGACTTGACTCTCTCACCTGTAGAGACCTGTGCTTGCTGGGAGTGGAAACTTTGCTGTACATCCAGTGTACAGACCTGCAACAAAGGATTCTGAGGCCAGGCCTCAAAGCTCACAAAATACAGTCAGAAGACCTTACTAGCAAAGAACATGGGGCTTACATGAACTAACATGACTTTACATGGGAAAACAGCCTGAAAAGAACATGATCAATATGATCATAGAATTTTTGTCAAGGAACAAAATAAGGTGCTGTTTAGAAAGATACTTAAGTGGATTACTGTATGTAACCAGGAAGCTTAATTTACTAAGCATCCAAGCTGCTTGACTTTGGCCTGTCACTTTAATATGAAATAGATTAACATTTATATCTAAACAATTAAAAACTTACCTTTAAATGTTCTAGGAACCCCTTCCTGTCTGCAGGCAATATAAAGACAAGCAGAAGCTATGGCATCATTGGCTCTCCCCTTTAGGCTCTTCTGTTCATACACTTGCTTGAATAGGTTATTTGTTCGATCCTTCAAAGCAGAGAAAAGTGAAAGTCGCTCACTCGTGTCTGATTCTTTGCGACCCCATGGACTATATATAGTCCATGGAATTCTCGAGGCCGGAATACTGGAGTGGGTAGCCTTTCCCTTCTCCAGCAGATCTTCCCAACCTAGGGATCGAACCCAGGTCTCCTGCCTTGCAGGTGGATTCTTTACCAGCTGAGCCATGAGGGGAAGTCCTCAAAGCAGAGAAACTAAGTTTAATTAATTCTAGGCCATTTAATTAACCATAATAGCAAAATTTCATGTGTTCACTAAAATTATGCTAAGTCAAAGCCAGCACAGTTTACAGAATATAGACAAGAACTTACAACTATATTTCGAGGGAGGTTGATTCTGTCTGCCATGGTAGTGATTTCTTTAAATGCATTCATCATTGCCCGATCAGAACTGCTCATGGTTCTCCTATTCTGGTACTTAGAATTACCAAATTCATCAAAACTTGCAGCTCCTGTACCCTATAAAACAAAGTTTTATAACTTATGCAAAAAAAAATCTGAAAACCTGAATGAACAATTATTCTAAGAAAACAACTTGCACAATCTGACTCCATATTACCCAAGAAATCTACCCTGAGCAACCTCTATTCCTCAAAAGAAAAAATACCAGGTTAAGGTGGTTTTAAAGAGTTTTTCTAGCAAATACTTTAAATGAAAAATATTATTATAGAATTAATAACATAAACCATGAAACTTCACAGACCTAGGAGAAAAATCACAATTATCTCCAAAAGGTGCTTAAAAAGGTAAGCAAACAAATCTCCCAAGTCCAGCCCCAGCACACTGATTAATGGAGAAACAGCAGCATTACCACTAAAAGTCAGAAGACAAAAATGCCTCCTGTCACTACCATTTTCTAACACTGTACTAGAAAAACTAGCTAATATAACATAACTATAAAATGTAATTATATAGCAATTATATTAGTATAATTATATTAAAATTCAGCAGGAAAGAGATGAGAAGTACAACTCTGAGACCAAACTGATAAACTATCTTCAGATAATATCTTTGTATATACCTAGAATTATTCAAGAAAATCACTCAAACTGTAATGAATTCATCAGAGTGGCAAGGTCAAAATTAACAAACGAAAGTCAATAGCCTACATACATGTAATCAATCAGAACATGCAAGAAAAACCTGCAATTACAACAGCAACAAAAAAAGCAAAATATCTAGATTAACTTAGAAAGAAAACTTTAAAACACCCACTGAAGGATAGATATGACCTAAGGAAATACATACTATATTTCTGGATAAGATTTTTCATTAAGAAGTCAGTTTTCCCTGAGCCAATTTGAAAATAAATCTAACCAGTGAAAATAATTACCAAGTTTTTGTTTTTTTTTTAATAAACAAAGTTATCCTAACATTAAATGGAAAAGACCAGTGAAGAAAATGCTGAAAAGGTTATAAAACAAGATTAATGCTCCCAAATACTAGAATAGCATAGTGTGTCCTTAGACAACTAGACCAGGTTAAGATAAAGGATAGGAAGTCCAGAAATATTCCCAGATACATACAGAAATTTAACATATGACAAATGTAGCATCTTAAAAAATTTCTTTGCCACAAACACATAAATAATTGTCAAAGGAATCAGAAGAACCCAGTAGCAGTGGTTACCTGTTTCTGATAGGGAAAAGGGACTGCGGTAGAAACAGAGTTTAGGGGTCAAGAGTGAGGAAAACTACTGTTCTTTTTACATGTTTCTGAATCATGTATTTCCTACTGGAAAAAAGTAAACATTAAAAAAAGTAACAGTATTAATTAGTTGCAATCTTGAAGTTTATAAACGTTCTTAGTAATTTTTCCAGCCACATGCAGAAACTACCTACTTTAAAATACTCTTGAATATTGTCAACTTTTTAACTTAGCCACACCATGTTTTTCAAACTTAGTATGTAAATTATAGGGCATGAAAATATGACCTGCTTTTGCCTAATTTCTTAAAAATGGACTATGCAGTAGTATAAATTAAGTCCTAAAATAGCATATGCTTCCTGGATGAGTTCTTTGAAATAATGCCACTATTACTTCCAATTTAGATAGCAGAGCAAAAGCCAGCCAGGCTGCCAGGAAGATTATGCTACTGCTTCTATATAACAGCAGCAGGTACCATTTACTGAACACATTATATACACTACATGTGTATAGATACTTTATACATATTTCCATGTAACCCTCAAAATGTCTCTAAGGTTGCAGTATTCTCACTTTACTGATGAGAAAAGTAAAGCTTAGGAGAGTCATAAATTCACCACTATTAGCAAATAGTCTATTATACAGCGATCCAATTTATCTTTGGTCTTGAGGGAAAAGAGAAAAGATTACTAATATTCAAGGAGCATTTTAATATGAACTCAAAGAGCCTACAACACTCAAATTTTGGGGGCAAAACTGCTTCATTAAAACAAGGGCCTGAGATATAGAGTCTGTAACTTCAATGTATTAGTTTCCCATTTAAGACAGAAGAAATAAATAAGGCAACCATCATTACCAGTAGTCTTACTGCTGATCTTACTCTCAGACAGAGATTCCTCACTGGGAACAGTGACTGATAATTTTGCAAAGTTTCCAACTCCAGGTCTTTGGTCAGTCTGCACCTGGCATTTCCTGCCCAATGGATTTATTACCTTGCCAATCATAGTAGACAAATCTCCATCACTCAGAAGAGGATTCTGAGAATCTCCAACTCGAGATGGATCTTTTGTTGCTTTATCATTGCTGAAAGTTCTCCACTCAGATCCTACATCGATAACTCGGTCACCTGAGAATATAAATGGAAATCTGAATTGTCTCATCAAGATAGGATTTATTTAACACAGCCTAATGCCCAACTTAGCTCTTTTATTCCCAGAAAATCTCAACACGAACATCAGGCTTCAGCTTAAGTATCTTGTCTCAGATATTTATCTTAAAGTATTCCTATTGTGACAGTTCTATAATAACCCTCTTTAAACATTACGCTATGATTAGTTGTATTTTAACTCCTGGAATAAAGAAGTAGACAAAATAAAGACAAAAATAAAGTTAAGCAATGTGGTAAAAAGATAAAGTAACAATGAAGAATCAAGATTTGAAAAAAAAAAAAAAAGAATCAAGATTTGAACAAAACGTGCAACAGGCACAGAAATAAAAACCAAAAAACACTGTTCATGATGTTATTAATACACAGTTTTAAGAAATTACAAAGTTTTTATGGGCAATGCTCTGCAAAGAACTAAGCCTAAGAGGATACTTCAGTAACTATCTGAAAATACTGAAAATATTTGGGGGTCAAATAATTCATACAGAATAAACTTAAGCCTAGAATCAGTAAGCAGAAAGGTAGGTAAACTTTTCTTTTTACACAAAAAAGCAGTGGCTAAAAACGCCATGCCAAGAAACCAGACGGGTAGATTTGGTGTAGATTACTGCTTTGAGGGGAATGCTCAATGGCTGGTAAATACCTCTACCAGAGACAAGCGTTAACAAGAATACCTGCATATGCTAGTCACTGTGCCCTTTGTAAATGTTATTTTTCAATCCTTAAAGCTTTATAAAAATAGATATCACTTTTATTTTATTAGAAATAAAATTAATTTGCCTAACATCACACAACTAAAACTGAAATGCAAATGGGATTCCAGAATCTGTTCTATACTGCATTTATAAAACATTAGCTTTTCCACCAATGTGATAAAATTAAAAGCAGGAACCAGACCATTTTCATCTGTGGCTATATATAGCAAACAGAAAGGAATGGAAGAAATAAGTTATCTCAGTAGTTAAAAAAAAGTTGGTATTGACAGTCAATTAATATAATGGTTAAAATTATGGACTCTTATCAGTTGCTGCTTAGCCTTGGACAAACTTCCTCATTTCTGTAGTAGTGCAATGATTCAGCTTTAAATTTCCCCAATTACCTTATTTTAAATTAAGTAATACAGTTTCAATCCATATGAAGTGCTTAAAAACCAGTTCAAAGTAAGTTGCTTGTATTAGCTATTTAATGCTATAAAAATAAGATGACATTCTGACAGTTTGATATTAATTCTGAATAAGAAGAGCACCAGTTATAAAACATTAACCTGCATTAGAGTGCTCTGCTGCAGTATCTGGTATGTAGGACAGCAATGGCATCCCACTGCAGTACTCCTGCCTGGCAAGTCCCATGGATGGAGGAACCTGGTAGGCTGCAATCCATGGGGTTGCTGAGGGTCGGACACAACTGAGCGACTTCACTTTCACTTTTCACTTTGATGCATTGGAGAAGGAAATGGCAACCCACTCCAGTGTTCTTGCCTGGAGAATCCCAGGGACGGGGGAGCCTGGTGGACTGCCGTCTATGGGGTCACACAGAGTGGGACACGACTGAAGTGACTTAGCAGTAGCAGCAGTAGGACAGCAAAGGAGGTGGGGAGAAAACAGAAGGAAGGAACTCAACGCAGACTGCTGCACTTTCTATATACGGTAAACTAAAATGCTTGTTAACAGAGTAGAGTGATCTGCCCTTAGGGTTTTATTTTAGAAAACAAGTAAATACATAACAGAATCATTCCTGATGATTTTGAGAAGATGTTTTCTTCTTTGAATACTCAAATCACTTGGGAATAACCAGATCTCACTTGGACTATCACGTGTCCATGTCACAAGGCAAGTGGGATAGAGTTAGGAACACCACTTGCCACACCTTAGGAAGTGAAAATGGCCAAGGAAAGCAGAAGCAAGGAGATCAGGTAAGGCAACTTCTGTGGATCAGAGATTCAGCAGGTGGCCCAAAATAAGGAGAAAAAGTTACATGAATAGGATGGTCAAGATGCATTTCTCTGCTTCCTCCTCATAAGAGCAAACATCACTAAACATGAGAAGCAATTCTAATTAATTAAATTGAGTTTTAAAACTTAAATGACATTAATGTAAAATGTGTAATTGTGCAGAGTTTTACTACAATACTAAGCAAGGCCCTGTCTTAGAGAGACTACTCTAAAGAGACTGATTTTTGTTCCTTTTTACAGAAGAGTAGCTGCTTACAAGAAATAGTTATATAAGCAAAATAAAATTACCTGTATTCCCAACACCCAAAGATAGCCACTGTCAATACTGTGGTATATATTTTCTTTTCCATTCATCTGTATACATATGTTTTTTTGTGAGATTAAAATTATAGTGTCTAGTCCATTACAAGCTCTTTTCACTAAATTTCTAATCAAAACACCAAAACAAAACTTTTAGACAAAGTTTAGCCCTTTCAATAGTATCCACTCATCAAAGTGTTGCCATGTCTCCATTCTTCCTGTTTTCAAAGGGAGAAAAGTGAATCTAACTTTCCTAGTCAGTAAAATAAAAACACACAACAAATAACTACTGCAGCCTTCAAATCCAGAGTTACTTAAAAATTTAAGTGAAAAAAATCAAATGCCATCATTAACTTTTAACACTTTAATTTACACAATGGATGTAAGAAGAGAATACCTTCCTTATCTTACTAGCGTCTTTTCAGTCTCTCTGGAACACTAAAGATAAAGTACTAGTTTGCTAGTAGCATGCTTCATTTCACAGCGTTTTCCTTTTGACCCAAAATTAACTTACCATGAGTTTCTTTTGTACTTGCTTTTACTGCCTCAAAAAAGACAAATTGGATTAGGAGGGGGAAAAAAAAAAAGTTGGCCTAGGATAGTATAAATAGAAAGCCCAGAACTGGGTAGTGATGTAATTTTTCCACATACGTGGGAATGGTCTACATGACTCATTCAACAATCTGTAGTTTGTGCTCAGAGTCATTCCCTCTTTTTATACTTTACTGCTCAAAACATAGTATTTATAGAAAATAAAATTTCCAAAATAACTCAAATAGCACATCATGAAACTACAACTAGACCATCAGATTATGTGCATGAGTAATAAGAAATACAGCAGATCATTCAGAAAAAAAGTCAGAACACATAAAAGATTTTCTTGAAGAACATCTAAATGCGGTAGCATTTTTAAAAGTTGCTCTGGAAAGAAACTGCATTACAGAATCTTTTCAAGGAATAAGTGTACAAGGCAGCCATACTGTTTAGGTATAGTCAACCTTTGACATGCAGAAGCCCAACAATTAGCACATACGTGCATAACATACAACCTTACATAGCCCTCTGTTCTACCAACAGAGAAACATGCCAACTTTTAACAGTTCCTTTTTAAACCACACCCTGATTTTTATAAAATCAACATCAGATAAAAAGTCTGTATCACAGCACTACTACACTATATATAATACCACTATTCCTCCCTCCATCTATATTGTGTGATCTCTTCACACTCTGATCAAGTTTCCCATCCAAAAAGGTAAAGAGATTCAATAGTATACACACATGCACAGTTCTCAATCCATGTTATCAGAAAGGTGTCTAAAGAGTATCAACGAAGATATTTTACTATATTCTAAAGGAATGAGTTTCATCTCTCTTTTTTCAGGAAGAAATTGAGAGTAACTGCCAAAATCATTCACACTAGTTTAAAACTGTTCAACTACTTTGGCACACACCTACCTTATGATTTGTGCACCACAACTACTGAGCCTCTGCTCCAGAACCCAGGAGCTGCAACGATTGAGCCCACATGCCGCAGCAACAGAAGCCCAAGCACCCTGGAGCTCGTGCTCCAATGAGAAGCATGCTCACTGCAACTAGAGCGCAGCCCTTGCTCTCCACAACCAGAGAAGGCCCAGGCAACAATGAAGACCCAGCACAGCCAAAAATAAATAAATTGTTTAAAAATCTCATTTTCTAACTAGAAATTGCTATTGTATTTCACATGCCTATATTCAGCTACTTTTAATAGACTTAATTTTTAAAAAATGATCTAAACAATCCATAGAGTCCCATCAATGGCAAGGAATTGTTCCCTTTCCAATGCTTAACTCCCATTTATAATTTGTATCTAAAGCACTTGTCAGAACCTTCAAAACAATGCCTTTAACACAAAAATGTCCCCAATACTTTGACATTATGCATGAAAGTGACAGGTGAACTGAAAGTCTTCCGTTAAAGCATCAAGCATCATTGTACTCTACCTCAGAGCATCTTAAATGAGGAAAAAGTGTTGTGCTTATTAAATGTCTATCATCTCAGTAGACTACAGTATTTATTACATATTATCTTCTTACATAGCACATTGTAGGCCATTATTCTTCTAGTACTTTCGCGAAACTAAGTTATTTGGAGATAATAAACACATTCAGCAGTTAGGTGGCTTAAAACAAAGATTTCTTTCTTATTCATATTACCTGTGTATAGCAGGGGACAGAACTGCTTTCTATGCAGTCCTTACTCAGGATGATGGAATTGCTACTTCTTGAGGCAAGCCAGTCATCATGGCCGGGGAATGAATTATGCACTGACTTAATCGTTTCCAATAGTAACATTTCTA
>NW_011495027.1:6709857-6720226 GCF_000754665.1 Bison bison bison
CTACTCACAGGCCACCAGCCACAGCCAAAGCCAGCCATGGGATGTTTAAATTCAGAGCGAGCGGGGAAATAAAACTGTACCATGTGGCCCAAGAAGTATCAGTGAGTGGTCACTGGTACTCAGCAAATAAAATCAGCAAATAAATTTGACAATCAGCAAATAAAACTCAAGCTCTGTATTTTTGTGGATTTATGTATAATTTTTAAAAGATTGTTCTATGACTTCCTTCTGTGTCACAAGACAAACAGGACTGAGAGTTAACTTCACTGTATTAGCATTTGTCACAGAGAAGTAATTCATCAGTAAAATTGTAGGTCCCTTCAAGGTAACATTTTTACTGGTTAGCTGCATACAAATTTCTGTTAATAAAACTTTTTAAATGTTAAGGATACATTCCCCAGTGGTGCACAGGAGTCTTGATTTTGCAACCCTAAGGTCTTCTGTGAGCAATGTAAAGTTTTCTTGTACCTTTAATACTTGATCATATTCACCTGCATCTTCAAATAGTACCATAATGGCTATCCTGTCTTTACCACTTTCCAAAATTCACTCTCTATATTCTCAGGTTTGTTTTCTGTTTTACTGTTTCAATTTTCTAGAATGTTAAGTCAGCTTATTGCTATCTAAAACAGTTTTACTGTGTTTGTCTCCTTGTGCTATCTTCTTTCTTTCTGACCCTTGTTAATAGAGACATTAAAGAAGCTTTATTTCACTGATCACAAAAAAGTAGTTATTTTCTATAATTTTTTACTGGTAAACTATATCAGGAGAGGGCTTCCTTGGTAGCTCAGCTGGTAAAGAATCCGCCTGCAATGTAGAAGACCCTGGTTTGATTCTTGGTTCAGGAAGATGCCCTGGAGAAGGTAATTGGCTACCCACTCCAGTATTCTGGCCTGGAGAATTCCACAGACTATCAGTCCATGGGGTTGCAGAGTCAGACACGACTGAGCAACCATCACTATTATCAGGAGAAGAATTTTCTGTTAAGTCCACAGGACTGCTGTTCCTCCATTGTAGCTTGTATTCATAAGCCTCAGGTTGATTTTTATGTTTATTCATCCTATAATGAATTATCAATCAAAGTCCACTGGAAAACCTTCCAATCCACCACCTCAAGTATTCTCAGCCTCTCTGGATACTCACAAATCCCTGGCAGACAAAAAAGAACCCAAACAAAACTAAACTTCTGGTATGATTCAAAAAATGTATCAATATTAGAAAAGATACAGGTAGACTTGTAATTAAAGCAAAAACAATAAAAAGTAACTTCAACAAGATAGAACTTTCTCAGGTTACCAGTCCATGAGTTATAATAATAGTTTTGGATTAGTGTGACTCCCTATCTTTTTGATAAGCCATTCTCATGATGATTTGCATTCTGCAGCATATGATGACTATTGGTAGTTCCCTCCATCATATCTGTATTCTAGCCAATGGGAAGCAGAAAAAGGGAAAGCACATCCCTTAGGGCTGGTTCTAGAGGTGCACAAATCTTTTCTACTTTACAGTGCATCTTAGAATTCAATCACACGGCCACAGCTAACTACAAGGGAAGCTGAGAAATACACGCTAGCTGAGCAGCCATGGGACCAGTTAAAATTCAGGGATTCTTATTATTAAAGAAAGAACTGGGGCTTCCCTGGGGGTTCAGTGGTAAGGAATCCGCCTACCAATGCAGGAAACAAGGGTTCCATCCCCGGTTCGGGAAGATCCCACATGTGGAGCAACTAAGCCTGAGTATCACAACTATTGAGCCTGTGCTCTAGAGCTCATGAGCCGCAATTACTGAGCTTGGAAGCTGCAACCACTGAAGCTTGCATGCCCTAGAGCCCGTGCTCCACAACAAGAGAAGTCACTGCAATGAGAAGCCCACGCAACACAAGTAAAGTAGCCACCACTCACCACAACTAGAGAAAAGTCTGTGCAACAATGAAGGCCCAGCACAACCAAAAATAAATAAATAAAATTACAAAGAAAAAACCAATATATCAATAATACAGTGATCTTAAAAAAAAAAAAAAAAAGAGTTCAGTAATAGCTACTGGGAAACAACCAGCAGTTTCTGCTATATGGAGTAATGGGATCAGGAGAAAGAAAAGTATATCTCCTAGAAACAAGGTACTTTGCCTGACAGTCTAAAGGAAACAGTACACGGGGGCAAATTAAACATTTAACCTTTGTACCAGGCAAGCTACTAAAGCTACAACCAATGGTATTTTGTAGTACAACATTAAAATCATAATGGCTTAAGATAGCAATTTTAATAGAGGGGAAAACTGCAACATACCAAAAGCAGCCAGGAAACCAATATTGGAGATATAGTCTGACTTTCTAGCCTGACCTAGACTCAGGATATTTTTGTTTTCTGTTTTCTATTGTAAATTACAAAAGAATTTTTTAAAAAGGGATACTGAGAGGAACTGCCCAAAATTCCAAATCTTTCTGCCATCTTTCTGGAAAAGGATTTAAGTTATTTTGGTGTACCACCCACCTCTACTAGAGAATTCAGAAGAGTCTTAGAACAGTATTTCCCAAGCTATTTGTTTTCATATGTTAGATTTATCTAAAACCATTTAATTTAAAACAACAAAAGTTTTAAAAAGTGCTGGTAAGTCTAAAGCTTCAATAATCAAAACATATTATTATTCAGGACTTCCCAGGTGGTGCAGTGGTGAGGAATCCACCTGCCAAGCAGGAGACATGGATTCAATCCTTGGGTTGGGAAGATCCCCTGCAAGAGGAAATGGCAACACACTCCAGTATTCTTGCCTGGGAAATCTCATGGTCAGAGGAGCCTGGTGGGTCTCTAGAGTCTGACATGACTGAAGCGACTTAGCACACACTGGGCTTTTACTAAGTTTCAGACACTAAATGCTTTACATATGACATCCAGAACCTTTCCTAATATTTGAGAGACCTGAGGCAAAATTATAAGCGGAGATCAACAGGGTCGAAGAGTCAGATACGAAACTATTTAGGACTAAACAACAAACAACATTTATTATTATTTAAAATGGATAAGTCCAAAGCATTGAATTTTTAAATTAGGTGCCCTGGAAAACTGTTTAAGCCATCACATTGTATTTTTTTAAATCTAATGCTGAAAATGAAATGCATCATTAGCTTCCACACCTTCCTCAGTCATCTAACCTTTCTCACATTTCAAAGAATCCAAATTTTTAGTCTAGGGTTACTATATATTCTTATCAGAAATCGTACATTGATGATATCTTTGAAGGGAACTTTGGTCAAGAGATACTTCATAAAAAATACTATTAATAATATAGTCAGTCTCTAAATCAATTTATGTTTCCACAATGCAAACCAGGTACCAACTCATAATGAATTATCCTTTAGAAACAAACCAAATCATGGTTAATTTCCCAGACCAGCCCATAAAAGCCTATTTTATCCATGTTTAGACCCTTGGAGATGGGGAGAACCTGTACAAGTCAACAGTGATAATTACCATTTGGAAAATAGTTCCATCCTTGAATATGTGAACAGACCTTGCTTCTCCTGAAATTGGCAGATTTGCAGCAGCAGCATCTAAGCTAAGGAGCTATGGCTCTGGTATAAGATGCATCTTAACTTAGCCACAATAACATTTAGTCATTCACACACTAATCCTTTCAGGCCTCTATCCTATGGCGTATGTTTCTTTACCCCTCTACCTGGAATGACTTTCCCTCCATAAACCCTAACATTCTTAATGATCGATCATGTTTTCAATGTAAATTCAACAGTAATTTCCTCAGGAAGTCACCACTTCCTTCCTAGTGCTCTCCTCAAACTCAAACTCGGAAGATCTGTAATAGAACTTTTACCACTTTGTTGTTTTAATTCACCCCTTCCTTCCACACACTAGCCAAAGAGCTAGTCCAGAGCTTGCTTATTGCATCTCATCTTTCCAACACTCTCCCTGACCAGCAGTGCTTAACAGAAGTACAATGACCAAAGGCCTTTCAAGTCCAACAGATCTAGATTTAAGTGACTGTGTCACTTACTAAACAGAGAATCTTGAATTAATTACCCAAACACTCCAAGCATCAGTTTCCCTTTCTGTGAAACAAAAACCTACCTCAAAGAACACCTGTGTTACCCAAACAAAATTAGTTATTCTCTAATGCTTAAGTAGTGTCCATATTAAAAATTCTGAATTAGGTAAAAACACTGTGTCTGAGGGCTTACAAGCCATGACAAAGCAAGAATCTGAAAATGAATACAAATACTCCTTACTTTAAAAATATAACTTGGCCATCTTAAACTAAATGTTTTCCTTTAGGAAACATTGCTAATTCAAATTTAAAGATGATAATCTGATAATGTTTAAAATACTATAATTGCAGCATTAAATATGCTAGACCAATAACAATCTCTCAAACACATTTTGCAAATGACCTGCTAGGGAGAACGGCATCTCAGACTTAGAATCATCCTTTTTCCTACAAGGTTAAGAAAAAAGGAGTACTTACATTCCCAAAATATGTATCACTGAAATCTCATACTAAAATTCTACTGTTTATTTTATACATTACCTCATTTGATTCTTAACAGTTCCTAGTAAACATGAGATTTATGGTACATGCCCTTGAAGGAGGGCCATACTTATTTTACATATAAAGAAAGCTAAGCTTGGAAAAATTATACAACTTGACCTAAGCCACATAACTCATTAAGTAGTAGAGCCAAGTCTAGACTCCAGGGCCAAGGACTACTAGTTTTTCCAGGAGCTATGGACACACACAGATATCTGGTTTACAGGAATAATTTGAAGTCTAGGTCTAGAGACATGGGAAACATGAGGGCAAAGATGAAAAGCCTAAAGAGGTACAGAGATCTCAAAGAATGTGGCAATTTCTAAAATTTACAGAATAGATCTGTTTAGAGTTTCTGAAAGTGGAGCCTGCAGTCTTTTTAAACTGCTTAATGCATATTCACATTCATGTCTCAGATTCACTGGTATTAATAATATCCAGAATAACTTAAGAGGGGAAGGTCAAAGTGATTCATTTTTCTCTTTCAAATTCATCTATTCTCCCAAGAAAAAGAAATGCAAAACAGCAAAATGGCTGTCTGAGGAGGCCTTACAAATAGCTGTGAAAAGAAGAGAAGCGAAAAGCAAAGGGGAAAAGGAAAGATATACCAATTTGAATGCAGAGTTCCAAAGAATAGCAAGGAGAGATAAGAAAGCCTTCCTCAGCGATCAATGCAAAGAAACAGAGGAACACAATAGAATAGGAAAGACTAGAGATCTCTTCAAGAAAATCAGAGATACCAAGGGAACATTTCATGCAAAGATGAGCTCAATAAAGGACAGAAATCGTATGGACGTAACAGAAGCAGAAGATATTAAGAGGTGGCTAGAATACACAGAGGAACTGTACAAAAAAGATCTCAATGACCCAGATAATCATGATGTTGTGATCACTCACCTAGAGCCAGACATCCTGGAATGTGAAGTCAAGGGGGTCTTAGGAAGCATCACTACGAACAAAGCTAGTGGAGGTGATGGAATTCCAGTTGAGCTATTTCAAATTCTGAAAGATGAAAGATGATGCTGTGAAAGTGCTGCACTCGATATGCCAGCAAAGTTGGAAAACTCAGCAGTGGCCACAGGACTGGAAAAGGTCAGTTTTCATTCCAATCCCAAAGAAAGGCAATGCTCAAACTACCGCACAATTGCACTCATCTCACATGCTAGTAAAGTGATGCTTAAAATTCTCCAAGCCAGGCTTCAGCATACGTGAACCGTGAACTTCCAGATGTTCAAGCTGGTTTTAGAAAAGGCAGAGGAACCAGAGATCAAATTGCCAACATACGATGGATCATCGAAAAAGCAAGAGAGTTTCAGAAAAACATCTATTTCTTCTTTATTGACTATGCCAAAGCCTTTGACTGTGTGGATCACAATAAACTGTGGAAAATTCTGAAAGAGATGGGCATACCAGACCATCTGACCTACCTCTTGAGAAACCTCTATGCAGGTCAGGACGCAACAGTTAGAATTGGACATGGAACAACAGAATGGTTCCAAATAGGAAAAAGAGTACATCAAGGCTGTATATTGTCACCCTGCTTATTTAACTTCTATACAGAGTACATCATGAGAAACGCTGGGCTGGAAGAAGCACAAGCTGGAATCAAGATTGCCGGAGAAATATCAATAACCTCAGATATGCAGATGACACCACCCTTATGGCAGAAAGTGAGGAAGAACGAAAGAGCCTCTTGATGAAAGTAAAAAAGGAGAGTGAAAAAGTTGGCTTAAAGCTCAACATTCAGAAAACTAAGATCATGGCATCTGGTCCCATCACTTCATGGGAAACAGATGGGGAAACAGTGGACACAGTGGCTGACTTTATTTTTCTGGGCTCCAAAATCACTGCAGATGATGACTGCAGCCATGAAATTAAGATGCTTACTCCTTGGAAGGAAAGTTATGACCAACCTAGACAGCATATTAAAAAGCAGAGACATTACTTTGTCATCAAAGGTTCATCTAGTTGAGGCTATGGTTTTTCTAGTAGTCATGTACGGATGTGAGAGTTGGACTATAAAGAAAGCTGAGTGCCGAAGAAGTGATGCTTTTGAACTGTGGTGCAGGAGAAGACTCTTGAGAGTTCCTTGGACTGCAAGGAGATCCAGCCAGTCTATCCTAAAGGAAATCAGTCTGGGGTGTTCAATGGAAGGACTGATGTTGAAGCTAACACTCCAATACTTTGGCCACCTGATGCGAAAAGCTGACTCATTTGAACAGACCTTGATGCTGGGAAAGATTGAGGGCAGGAGAAGGGGACGACAGAGGATGAGATGGTTGGATAACATCACCGACTCAATGGACATGGGTTTGGGTGGACTCTGGGAGTTGGTGATGGACAGGGAGGCCTAGCGTGATGCAGTTCATGGGGTTGCAAAGAGTCGGACACGACTGAGCGACTGAACTGAACTTAAACTATTCTCCTGTATTTTCCTTACATTACTTTTAAGAAAAACGAAGGAATTCTGTTTTAAATGGTATTCAAAAAGTGGCTTTAAGTTGATAACACTATTTCTATACAACACTTCACTGTGAAATCCTAATTTATAAAAGCCTTGATAATTTACTAACTTAATACTTTACAGCCTATAAGTCACGTATAAACAATGTACAAGGTCACATTTATGAACAAATTGATAATCTAAATATGATTATACTGCCACCTAGTGCTCGACTTTTATGGTGACATAATCACACAGGACTGTTGGGGGGGACCCACAATCAGTGCTGGTGGGGCCAACAGTTTCATGGTAGAAATGACAAAGCTTTGCTTTAAAAATTAGCCCTACTTGAGAGATTACTACCAATGTCTTAAGGGTCACTGACAAAACAGCCGATGACAAATACTTCAAATGTCTAAAATAACAATCTTATAATTCAAATGTCAACTGTTACATATGTTAAGTAGTTTTACAAAGAGCTAAAAAGAAATTGGAAACAATCTAAATTATAGGAGAGACTAAATACTACACAACCATTTAAATACTGGGGAAAAATTAAACAAGACATCAAATTGTATTTTCCAAAGATAGCAGCAATAATATCTCCCATCCACATATTCTTCTGCAATATGACATTGTTACCCTCACACTGGGGCTTCCATGGTGGCTCAGCTGGTGAAGAATCTGCCTACAATGTGAGAAACCTAGGTTCGATCCCTGGGTTGGGAAGATCCCACAGAAAAGGGAATGGCTGGCTACCCACTCCAGTATTCTGACCGGGAGAATTCCATGGCCTGTATAGTCCACAGGGTCACAAAGAGTCAGACATGACTGAGCGACTTTCAGTTACTACCCTCACACTGAGGTGGGGCTATTTCTTCTCCCCTTCCAGTCTAGGTGGGTCCTAGGACTGCTGTGACTAACAGAATACAAAAGTGACCTTGTTTCAAGGCACAGCCCTTAACTACTTGAGTCCAGCTTCCATTCTCCCTCAGAACACTTGCTCTTGGGATATCTTTCTTAGAAACCAACCATCATGTATGAGCTATTCTAATACAACTACGGAAAGGCTTTAGAGGATGACACTTCAACACAGGGAGGGTCAAGGAGCA
Organism: Bison bison bison; assembly: GCF_000754665.1. Classification (NCBI taxonomy): domain Eukaryota; kingdom Metazoa; phylum Chordata; class Mammalia; order Artiodactyla; family Bovidae; genus Bison; species Bison bison. The sequence goes on from NW_011495027.1 coordinate 6,717,951, forward strand.
GAAAGGTACCAAAATGCAGGTGAGAAACCATTATGGAAGTGGACCCTCCAGGTCCAGTTAGGGCTGAAACAGTGGCCTAAGTGACTCCTTCACAAATTAATGACATATAAAATTTTGAGCAAAATTAAATGGCTGTTACAAGCCATTAAATTTTAAAGTGGTCCATCATGTAACAGAAACTGGTTCCAGAAAGTATGATGTTGCTTTAATAAAGTCCTAAAATATGTGGCACTGGTTTTAAGACTGAGTGATGGGCCTCAAGTAGCCTACAAATGATGGCTTGAAGGACAGTGAGAAGTGTTATTAGAGACTATAAAAAGATATTTTATATCACACAAAACATATTTTTTGTATTATGAATTATTTCACTTAAAAAAAATAATAGTAATGGGCACTCTTACTTGATGACTCAGTAGAGAGGGGTACAATATGGCTCCAAAAATGACAGTTAAGCAGTATATGGTCTTGAGTTTAAAATTAAAGGGAGTTAGTGACAATGGGATGCCCTAAGTTTCAAGAACACATTAATATTAAATATTAAGTACAAAGTTGTCCAGAAACAATTCTAAAAGGGCTTGTTTCTAAAGTTGTCTGGTGACTATTTAAACAAAAAGCTATTCAAAGTGCTTGTTCAAGAAATGTTATAGCCTAAATACTAAAAACTTTGAGGCAGTGTAAAATTTCATGGCAAGTATAATCAAACTATGTACACCAAAATTATTTATTAGAAGACATATGATGATGCTATCTAAATGTAAATCACTATGAACATCAATCTCTCAAATGTTTAAAAAGTTACAAATTTTATGCCCTCAGTGGACTACAGAATATTTGCCCAGCTTAATTTCTTCTCTATCTCCAGAGTATTAGAGATAAAAGTTGAACTGAGCTGACAAAAGAAGAGCATATGCCTTTAAATCAAAATGATGATGGAAATCTGATTTATTATTAATATATGACAATGATATATGTTTCTGTATATATGTACATATGTGTATGTATTTTTAAAATTTAGACTCATGGAAAGTCATGATCAATTAAACTATTTTCAACATAATTTGGCTGATGGTAACATCAGCAAAATGGAACTTTCTGTTTGCAGACTCTTTCTTGCTTGCCTCCTCTTGTCTGGTCATGAAATATATTCTTCACTTGCAGGGCATCATATTATACATTTAACCACAATACCTGTGAATGAGGCTACTGTGTATGTTAAGACAAAAGTTTGTTATATTTTATGTCAGAAAACCCAGCATCACAAACAGATATTTCTATATATAGAAAAGTTTAATCAGATTATACTTCAAATTTTTCAGGCCTTAAAATCTAGCCTAGGGACTCCCCTGGTGGTCCAGTGGTTGAGATTCCACCTTGCAGTGCAGGGGACATGGTTTTGATCTCTGGTCGGGGAATAGAGATCCTACATGTCATGGGGCAACTAAGTCCACATGCCACAACTAGTGAAGTGAAGAAGTGAAGTCACTCAGTTGTGTCCGACTCTTTGCAACCCCACTGACTGTAGCCTGCCAGGCTCCTCCGCCCATGGGATTTTCCAGGCAAGAGTACTGGAGTGGGGTGCCATTTCCTTCTTCAGAGGATCTTCCCAACCCAGGGATCGAATTTGGGTCTCCTGCACTGCAGGCAGACTCTTTACATCTGAGCCACCAGGAAAGCCACAACTACAGAGTCTGTGCACCACAATGAAAGATCCTGTGTGATGCAACTAAGACCAGATGCAGCCAAATAAACTGGAAAAAAAAAAATTAGCTTACATCGTTAGAATGAAAAATACCATTTTTGATGCTGTTCAATAATAATAATAAAGCAAAATTAAAAGGAAATTAACTGTCTTTGGTTAGAGATAGAAAAAAAAAAAAAAGTAAAATTTAGGATTCCAAGCACTAAAAAGAATATAAGACTTGAGAATTATATCTTCCTTCTCCAGTTACTTAATTTTATCCAACTATCTTGCTAGTTACAGCAGAAGTGAAGCTGATGGAAAGACTGGAAATATAATACAGTATTTTTCCACTATTTCTTTTTAAATGGCAACAGAAGTTAAGAGAACCAAGAAACTGAAATTCTAATTAATCTTCTGTCTCTGTCTCACTCTTACATATAATCAGTTCAATTTTACTACTTGGTAAGAATTAGAATGCTCTCATTTAACTTGGGGGTCAGCAAACATTTTCTGTAAAGGGCCATAGAAAACATTTTATAAAGGCTTTGTGGGTCCAGAGGCCAAACTGAGGTTATTTTTTATATATATATATATA
>NW_011495027.1:6720326-6729056 GCF_000754665.1 Bison bison bison
GTAATTAAACAAAAAGAGAAAAATCCACTAGTTTTTAATTGATTAAGAATATAATAATGACCGAATATAATTTGTTATAATACAATTTCTACTACTAGGAATAACAGAATTCTCTTTTGAAGGGATAACATATCACTTAATCAGAGTTCAAAGTTAGTGTTCCTTAACCATCAAAAAAAATTTTTTTTAATCAATTACAAATGGTCATCTGTCAGTGTTATATTAATAACATTTTATATATCTTACTTTTAAAAATGTCTTCCCTCATGCAGACAAGTACAATCAAATACTGACATTAATCCACAAGCATTTCTAATAGAGCATATTCACTGTTTGGAAGGCATTTATAGAATCTTATTACATTCTTCTGATATTCGCCTTTTATCATGTCACTATATTGTAGATTAAAAAATCACTTCTAATTAAAGGTTAGGTAGAATCTCCTTAATTGCAGTTAAGCAGCTTTAAAATATGAAAATTTCCTTTGCACTTGTATCCTGGTCTGAAAAACACTGACTAAAGTTTGAGTTTGGAAAATATATCCACTGCAGATTTGGGTGGGAATTAAAATCTTAGTTTTTGTTTTAACTTCTGACAACCATGAAAGTACATAAGATGTATTAAAGCAATTTGACATTACTTATGTTTTAAATAATGCTAGTTGTCAAACTGGCTTTACTACAGTGTAATCAATCACCACTTTGCCTTTGCAGTTCTAGACTGAATTTATTAATAAACACTAGCAACTCTGCAGGAAAACCTAATTTCTGAAGCCATTTGTGTTCAACAGTAGTGGCTGAGGGCAATACTGGCTCAGAAAAACTTCAACCTTGCCCCAGAGCTTTAAAAAAGGTCACAAGAAAACTTTGCCATTATTAAGTTACCAAATGACTGTGTGGTTGGGCAAGTCAAGATACTCAGCTTCTATTTCTGACAAAAATTTATAGAACTGATGACAGTTAAGTCCATGAGACTGAATGAAATTCACTACTGACATTATATATATGGATCAATAACATGTGATGAATTCAAACCTTTTCCACAGCATAGCAGATGAATAATACAATGGATAACTATACACTTGAAAAATCTTCCATTTTCACAATCTTTATAAGTTTGTCCAACTAAGTCTTCTGCACTACACCTTATTTTTAACACATCCTAGCAGATTCCACTTCAGGTTGTACTGAATCAGTATTTTGGCAATTTAATTTAGAAGTCGTTTCTCCTGTAGTTGTTCCATGCAGCTGATTCAATCTATGAAACTCTGCACTGACTCTGTGAATAAACAAATCAGCAATATCAACAACACCTGTCTAGTCATCAAGAGTCTAGGAAAAATACTTGAAATAAATTATCTTGTTTTTAATTTACTACTGATGTCACTGCCAACGTCCTCAACTCTTCAAGCAACTGTTTCTTCTGAGAGGCTAGCAGTCTTAACTAAGTTTATAGTCTCTGGACACATTTCTTTAGCTATTACAAACACACACAAATAACTCATCATTGGTAAATGATCTTCCCTGTTTGGCCCACAAATGAGCCACTCAGAAACTTAACTGCAGCCTTATTTTTATTCTTTTACTTTTGTGAAGAAATTCAGCTGTGATGAGATTTTCTACTTGACATTTTCTAAATTTTATGATCACTGTTTTCCTGAATTAGCAGTACTGTGATGAGTGCTTAGCCTGATAATGTCAATTGTCTTCTTCTGGTGTATCTATAGTATGGACCACATGGTAAGGACAACGATTCGCCATTTCATCCAGTTACAAACCTTATGCTCTGCTGCTAAGTCGCTTCAGTCATGTCTGACTCTGTGCAACCCCATAGACGGCAGCACACCAGGCTCCCCCGTCCCTGGGATTCTCCAGGCAAGAACACTGGAGTGGGTTGCCATCTCCTTCTCCAATGCATGAAAGTGAAAAGTGAAAGTGAAGTCGCTCAGTCGTGTCCGACTCCTAGCAAGCCCATGGACTGCAGCCTACCAGGCTCCTCCGTCCATGGGATTCTCCAAGCAAGAGTACTGGAGTGGGTTGTCATTGCCTTCTCCGACTATGCCTTAAAAACATGACATTCAGAGTTCTTTTTTTTTCTCATTTTGACTTGATGGGTATGCAATGGTAACAAAATAAATAAATAAGAGTTGCAGTATGGAGGTATGCCTGGCACTCAAAATGCTGCGGATTTATAACTGGGATTTGTAGTGCACTGAGCGGCAGTATGATGTGATGAGAACAACATGTAAGGTTTCTTTTTTTTTTTCATTTTAACTGGAGGCTAATTACTTTACAATATTGTAGTGGTTTTTGCCATACATTGACATTTTCTTTTACAACCACTAAATTCTGCTATCCAACATGAAAGCAGCCACAGACAATACATAAACAAATGAGTGTGACTATATTCCAATAACATTTTAAGTTTGACTTTGATAATATTTTCACATGTCCCCAAATATTATTTTGATTTTTTAACTATTAAAAAAATGGAAAAGTCATTCTCAGCACACAGGGCATATAAAAATAGGTGACAGGTCATAATGGAACTATGGCAGTGGAACTAGACTGCTGGACTACTTAATCCTCAGTTTCTGCCATCTCTAAAATGAAGATATACCTCATAGGTGTCACTAAGGAAAAACTGAGTGAATATGTAAGTCATTTAAAACAGTGCCTAGCATATAAGCTTATTAACTGTTAATATACTTACTGAGTAGAATGTAATTGCAAATGGGTTTCAATTGCTACTAACAACTCTGTATGATTTAAAACTCCCACTGGAGGTCTGAGGCAAGCAGCCTACTCGGATGAATATTGCACGTGCTCCAAAAAAGACACTTCCACAGTGTAACACTATCCATGTTTCTGTTACACTGCCCACAAGCCTGCTAGCAGTTTCATTCTTGAGTATTTCAAACCTTGAAGTATTATACCTTTTCTCAGGTGCTGGAAACAACCCCACCATAAGAAAAATTTCTGAACAGACTATCTCTATCCTAAAGTTATACTACAGATCTAGATTAGTGAGCAAGTAGGAATAAAGTGAAATTTTAAGAAGCAGTATTTTGGGCAATAACAATTTTACACTAGAAATTCATAAATAAATCAGTCTGTATGAGCAAATGGAATTTAAACCAATCTTTTTTTGATGACTAAAAGGCCTTGCATGAGACTCAATACCTCTATAAAGACATACCTTTATTACTGCAAAATCATTCATGCTTATCTAATTTCATTCCTCTGAAACAAATCATGTTTAAATATAAGAAAATCACAAAAGGTAGATTACATTTATTCATTATTTCCATATGCACAAGTGTGCATCAAATATTTAAGCCAAAAAACTCAGGAAACAAAGGACTAAAGGCCTTTCCTTCTGGATTAATTACCTCCATTTTAGATGTCCATCCTACCCCACATTATGAAGTATATGTGTTTCTATAGACAGTAAAATATGGTCTCTGATTTTACTCTCACTTATTTCCTTTCTTCTAAATCTATTTGCTTTACAAAAAAATATGTATTACCTGTAAGAGGAAAAAGTAAAAATGTATTCATTAAAAGAGAGTTTGGAAAATATACAAAAGCAAAGTACCCAAAAGAGTGTTTTCAATTAAAATCATAGTAACTGCTTACCTACAACCAGGCCACATTCAGGACAGATCATATCACCAGCTCTGTAGTCCTCCACTAGGATCGCATCTGGATGGTTTGGACATGTGACTCTTGGAAGAGCATCCAAACTACGTGGGAAAAAAAAAAAATTTTTTTTAAATATCCTTCTAACCAATATGCAACACACTACTAATCTTTCGGAGGGGGGAAGAGGTGGATTCTGAACACTTTCCCAATAAATTTACAGTACATTTACACTTATAAGACATTTAAGCTCAGATTTCAAAGTAAACATCTTAGTTACTTTAAATCCTACTTAGTAATTAACAGATAATACTGGAACTGCCTTTTGTAAGAATAGTTCCTGGTTTGCAGAATGGAAGGTTTTAAAAATGTAAACAGAAAACAAGCTTTTTTTTAACATGCAGACTACTAAAATGTTTATAAATCTTGATTGGTATGGAAATGACTACCTACCATCATAACACGGAACATATACATATAACCATCTGGTCTGCGACCTTTGACACTTACTTCTCTGGTGAGAGAATAAATTTCAAGTCTGTGTTTTTCTACTCACTGGATACCTTAGTAATAAACTTGAATGTACACTGAACCTAAAAAGGATACAAACCAAGGTGGTAGATGTGGCTCTGCTGAACTTAGGATGATTTCATTTAGTCCAGAACTGAGTTTGTTAGCACTCAAGAAATGACTTCAAAAGCTACTTTTAAATCTATTTGTGATATTAATAATTTGCTTATTTTATTTTGAAAGTAAGGCAGTATGGGAAAGACACATCAGCCGTAAGTGACCTGACAGAATCGGTTCTAAAAACTATCCAAGATATTTAACATAGATTTAATAATTATTTCTATGGCTGTGGTGTCTTACAATCACAAATGTCTGCTATCATTGAAAATAAGCTCTTTTTAAAAGTTCACTTGAAGTAATACAGAACAAGCTTCACAGACATATATATAAAAGATAACATCAACTATTCTTGAAGTATGTAAACAGCTATCTGTGGTTTTGGATAAAGTTTCTCAAACTAGCAAACACAGTTCAGAATGGTAACTTTCAACAGAGGTAATATCCACTGAAAAACTGATAAAATAATCCATATTCCCAAATGTACACGTTCAGGTTAACCAGAACACACCTTGAATCTTCTCACTGGGAAAACAGGGAATGGAGGTTTAGTTTATATTCATGCTTATTAGACTCTTAAGAGTCCCTTGGGCTGCAAATCAAACCAGTCAAACCTAAAGGAAATCAATCCTGAATGATGCTGCACCTAAAGCTAAGCTAAAGCTCCAATACTTTAGCCACCTGATGTAAAGACATAACTCACTGGAAAAGACCCTGATGCTGGGAAAGACTGAAGGCAGGAGGAGAAGGGGGTGACAGAGGGTGAGATGCTTGGATGGCATCACTGACTCAATAGACGTGAGTCTGAGCAAACTCTGGGATATAGTGAAGCACAGGGAGGCCTGGTGTGCTGCAGTCCATGGGGTTCCAAAGAGTTACTGAACAACAACATGCTTATTCCATAAACTTCTACTAGGAAAATATTTTCATAAATTATAATAAATAAAACATTAAGAAATTAGTATAAATTATTTTTTTAAAACTGTGTCAAAATAAAGGACAGTGTTAGAAAAGTAACAGTAATTACAAATGTGTACAATGGGCAGCCATGTGGCACACAGCATTCAAAGGACTGATATATTTTGTACTATTAAAAAGTAGAATATTGTGTGCATGTATATGTATATAAAAATGATATGGGAACAACTCAAAGATATGCTGAATGAAAGAGTAACATAGGGATTTCAGAGAAAACTGAAAAAAGAACTACAGTTATATGCAATAACATGAGTAAATCTCCAAATGCTGACCAAAAGACACCAGACACAGAGGAATACATACGCATTTATATATAAAGTTTAAGTTAGGCAAAACAAATCTATAGTGTTAAGAATAAGGATGTGGTTTTCTTTGAGAAAGAGTACTGACTGAGGGCATAAAGGAGGTTTCCAGAGTGCTGCTGCTGCTGGTGGTATTTGATCGAGAGACTTGGGTGACAGCTACGTGTATGTGCTCACTTTGTAAGTGAACTGCACACTTAAAATCTGTGTGCTAAATAACTTCACAAAAAAAGGTAAAAAGCGAGAGAGCATTCATTTTTTATATTAGACTACTTTTTGGAAGGAAGAGAGGTTAGGATTATATGCATATGTTTGTGAAACCACAGAATCACTAGGAAAACACCAAGAAACTGGTTACGATGACTGCTCTGGAGAATTAGATGGTTAGAAGTGAGGGAAAAAAGAAACTGCTTTTCTTCTTGCTTTTTATGATTTGCATGTGTTACCTATTCAAAGTAAAACTGTGCTCAAGCAGTTAACTTTTAATTAAATAACCCACAAGGGTAATACAAAAGAGGAAGCACAAGAGTAGGGCAGTGGGGGAAGTAAGGGAAAGAAACGAGAGGGAAGGAATGGAGTAAACCACCACCACTGACATTAAAACAACTTAGGCTGCCTAAGAAGCCACGAAATTCCAAACTTCATTTTATAGCTATCCTTTACTGGGTGCCTACTATGTGTCTGCAGCTGCTGCTGCTGCTAAGTCACTTCAGTCGTGTCCGACTCTGTGCGACCCCACAGACGGCAGCCCAGCAGGCTCCCCGTTCCCGGGATTCTCCAGGCAAGAACACTGAAGTGGGTTTCTATTTCCTTCTCCAATGCATGAAAGTGAAAACTGAAAGTGAAGTTGCTCAGTCGTGTCCGACTCTGTGCGACCCCACAGACGGCAGCCCAGCAGGCTCCCCGTTCCCGGGATTCTCCAGGCAAGAACACTGAAGTGGGTTTCTATTTCCTTCTCCAATGCATGAAAGTGAAAACTGAAAGTGAAGTTGCTCAGTCGTGTCCGACTCTGTGCGACCCCACAGACGGCAGCCCAGCAGGCTCCCCGTTCCCGGGATTCTCCAGGCAAGAACACTGAAGTGGGTTTCTATTTCCTTCTCCAATGCATGAAAGTGAAAACTGAAAGTGAAGTTGCTCAGTCGTGTCCGACTCCTAGCAAGCCCATGGACTGCAGCCTACCAGGCTCCCCCGTCCCTGGGATTCTCCAGGCAAGAACACTGGAGTGGGTTGCCAGTTCCTTCTCCAATGCATGAAACTGAAAAGTGAAAGTGAAGTCGCTCAGTCGTGTCCAGCTCTAAGCAACCCCATGGACTGCAGCCCACCAGGCTCCTCCGTCCATGGGATTTTCCAGGCAAGAGTACTGGAGTGGGGTGCCATTGCCTTCTCTGTGTGTCTAGTACTGTACATATATTATTAATCTTCATTAGCAACCCTTCAAATTAAGCATTACCTCTATTTTAAAGATTATGCTCAGAGAATGATTTTCCTGAAGTCACAGAACTAATGAGTGGTAGAGTTTAGATCTGAACTCATAACATTTGTGTTCTTCTCTGTGAAAACACCAAGCAGTTTCATAGTCCAGTAACTGTCCCTCTTTCTCAGGGGAAAAAAGCTATCACAGAAATACTAACATCCACCTTTGTTCTCATGGGTAGAAAAAACTCAAGAGATGGACAACTGCAATAAGCCTAGGAAGAATTTATTTCAAAGAAATATCTGAGATTTTTTCTTTTAAAAGAGAATAAAGCACACAAAGGAAATGTATTTTTTTTCGGTAAAGAATCAATCAAGTGAATTTACTATATTTAACTACTACAGTATGTTATAATAAAGCCCCAATATAACCATATTCATAGTAGATCTGCCATAGGAGAATGTTATATATAGGTGTCTTTGGGAAGCTAGTTCTCCATTTACCTACAAGGAAGCCTAACCTGACAGAGCCACACCCAAATAGAATGATTGAGCATTTAATCACAGAATTACAATCAGTAAACAAGTGTCACTGGCCTTAAGAGTTGTTTCCAAGTAGTTTAGTTAAGGCTGCCTCCTGCCCCATCTTTTAAAAATACAGTAACATAAAGTAGTAAGGCTTGGTACTCACCAGAAAGGGCCTGGACTACTCAAAGCTTATTATTTTGTGATGATGGTTTTCATCAGGAACTCAATTCCAAAGATGAGAACAAGTTCAGAAAAATTATGCCAGAGTTACCTTGGCTTCCAGAAGCTACAGAACTTAATCTGATACGTTTAATACATTATGAGTTACCAAGTGTGATACCAGGAAACATATCTGAGATTCTATACTCTGTTCTAATACTAACCTTGGAAAAGTCAACATGGGCATGACTCAGTTTACACTTAGGCAAAAATCCTAATATCTACCTCATACTAGTCATGAGAGACATAATTAGGGTCTGCAAGCATTTTTCATGTCACAGGATTAAAGGCTGTCTCTAATGGCACTGTATGCATTTGCAGTAGGTATCAATCAGTACATCACATTTTTTAAATATATTAGTGACTTTCCTGCTGCGGCTGCTGCTAAGTCGCTTCAGTCGTGTCCGACCCTGTGCGACCCCACAGATGGCAGCCCACCAGGCTCCCCCGTCCCTGGGATTCTCCAGGCAAGAACACTGGAGTGGGTTGCCATTGCCTTCTCCGAGTGACTTCCCAGTATACGTTAATTTTCTGCAGGCAAAATTTTCTTCAGGAGTATACAGATGACATCTTTAAAGAAATCTCTTAAGGAGACTTATCAACTCTTCAGAAATGCCTTAGCTTCCACTTCAAAAGGCCTCGGGGATGGCTATCAGTTTCCATCAGGTTTACCAACGCTGACGTCCCTAACTTTTTGCCAGATGGATAAAGGCCTAGAACTAACCCCTTCCCGCTCTCTAGAAGAGGATTCAAGGACCCTCGGCTGGCAGACCAACAGATTAAAAAAAACAAGCGTGGAAAATTTAAGAAAAAAGGACAGTTGGATCATACGCAAAAGACCCGAGGCCAGAGGCTGGGGACACCGGAGCCCCTCCACACGATAATGCCTGGGTGAGAAAACGACCAAGGACGCTGGAGGAGAAACGCCGGCGGCTCGTTACCCCCTGCGACACCCCTGACAGCCCTGCGTCTGGATGTGCCTTTGTCCCGGGCGGCCAGCGGCTCCCGCCCGCCCCCCCCCC
>NW_011495027.1:6729156-6729855 GCF_000754665.1 Bison bison bison
CCCCGCACTTCCGAGGCGTTCTGCTCGATGAAGCAGCGGGAGCGGCCGCCCTGCTAGCCCCGGCACTCGACGCCCGCCCTTCAGCTGGCTGGGCTCTACATGACGTACTAACCGGCTGGTAGACGCCATCTTCACGGCCACTGCGGCTCCAGCTACAAACAACGACAGACGCAACCTCAGACAGGAAGAGACAGTGGCGACGAAACGCAGCGAGACTGGCTTTTATGGGCGAGTCGCCCACGCAGTCGTAATAGGGCGTGGCTACGGGTCCGGAGAAGAGCCAAGAACAGTGAGCTCGGGTACGCCCCGTGCTTTGCGTTTTGTTATTTCCCTATTCACTTTCGGTCATTTTCTATGTGGCTGGGCAAATATAGGAAATCACCCGGAAAAATTCCCAAGGGCACCCTGCAAACGTGCTGCACCAGAGATACCCTCAACTTGACTGAGTTACAACACAAAATACTGAGCTTCGTGGAGGGGGCAAAGCCCCCATCAGTTCAGTTCAGTTCAGTTCAGTCGCTCAGTTGTGTCCGACTCTTTGCGACCCCATGAACCGCAGCACGCCAGGCCTCCCTGTCCATCACCAATTCCCGGAGTCCACCCAAACCCATGTCCATCGAGTCAGTGATGCCATCCAACCATCTCATCTTCTGTCGCCCCCTTCTCCTCCTGCCCTCAATCTTTCCCAGCATCAGGATC
>NW_011495027.1:6730106-6750340 GCF_000754665.1 Bison bison bison
AGGTTGGTCATAACTTTCCTTCCAAGGCAAGTGTCTTTTCATTTCATGGCTGCAATCACCATCTGCAGTGATTTTGGAGCCCAGAAAAATAAAGTCAGCCACTGTGTCCACTGTTTCCCCATCTATTTGTCATGAAGTGATGGGACCACATGCCATGATCTTAGTTTTCTGAATGTTGAGCTTTAAGCCAACTTTTTCACTCTCTTTCACTTTTGTGAAGAGGCTCTATAGTTCTTCCTCACTTTCTGCCATAAGGGTGGCGTCATCTGCATATCTGAGGTTATTGATATTTCTCCCCGCAATCTTGATTGCAGCTTGTGCTTCCCGCAGCCCAGCGTTTCTCGTGATGTACTCTGTATAGAAGTTAAATAAGCAGGGTGACAATATATAGACTTGACATACTCCTTTTCCTATTTGGAACCAGTCTGTTGTTCCATGTCCAGTACTAACTGTTGCTTCCTGACCTGCATACAGGTTTCTGAAGAAGCAGGTCAGGTGGTCTGGTATTCCTGTCTCTTGAAGAATTTTCCACAGTTTATTGTGATCCAGACAGTCAAAGGCTTTGGCATAGTCAATAAAGCAGAAACAGATGTTTTTCTGGAACTCTCTTGCTTTTTCCATGATCCAGCGGATGTGGGCAAAGCCCGCATCCCCGAAGGCTAAATACCCCTCCCCCAGCCTGGAGTCAGCTACTCCAGTTTGACCACAATTCTTACTTGGCAAAGGGGCGATTCCACCAAGGTATTTAGAAAAAAGAGAAATTCACTTAGATCAGCTCCAACAAGTGTCAATTCAGGCTCTATCATCAGCTAGCAAGCTTCTTAGGCACGTCCTTTGCACTTTGGGGTAAGCGGTAATAGTATATCTGCCTTGTGTACCCTTTTAGAATTGGCAGGAGATGAAACAAAAACCATATGAGATCACTGTACCTGTGAGGCAGGGAGATGTGGGTCCTACCCTGACTGTTGTTTTCATGATCTTTGCAAATGCAGCATAGCTGAAATATAGAGAACTTAGCAAAACTGGTTAGATACTGCAAAAGGTCTCTAGGTTTATTAATTAGCCAAACTAATGTCAGAATAGTAATAAAAATAACAGCAATACTATCACCACTTTGCTGAAAACAAATCACCCTTGACCCGGAGGGAATTGGAAGAAAAAAAAGGTGCCCCGGGGCTTCTATGGGGAGGAGAACTTAGAATATAGTGGCTGCTTTGTTCTTTGAGAATGGGACTTAAATGCCACTGAGCCCTCATTGTTTTCTTGCAAGGTGGGACAAACTCGTTTCCTTAGAAAGAACAAAAGGCCAAAATTTAGGCACTAAAATCCAGATGGAGTTGGGAGAGCATTTTGTGTGTGTATGTGTTGGGGGGTGTCTTCTGTGCCCTAATACTGTAATTTAAAAACTTGATTGTGCTTTTGTGGGGGATTTCTCCCTCAATATCTGGCAAAGTTTCAAAAGGCCATTTTTTTTGAGCTGTGCCAAGTAAAACCCCAGAAAGAGATTGGGGGTGCTGCATCCTAATCCAGCAGAAAGTTTTCATAGTGGAGCATTTTGGCTTGGGAGAAGAAGAGAGAGAGGAGAAGGAAGGGAACTGGGCACCCCTTGAGAATCAAGATAAGGACCTAATTGTTTATAGTAGGCATTCAGTAATGTTTGTGGAAGGAAGAAACCATCAAACCATCAAAAAACCTCCTCTGAGGTTTCAATTTCAATTTCCACACCACAGGATTTACCTGTTAAGAAATCAGTGATTTTTAGTAATTTTACGGAGTTGTGCAACCATGCCCACAATCGAGTTTTAGCACATTTCTGTCATTCCAATAAGATCACTCATGACCATGTACAGTTAATGCCCACTCCATTTCCAAGACTAAGAATCACTCATCTACGTTCTGTCTCTATGTTGTTGCTGTTCAGTGGCTAAGTTGTATCCGACTCTTTGCAAGCCCATGCATTGCAGCATGCCAGACTTCCCTGTCCTTCACTGTCTCCCTGAGTTTGCTCAAATTCATGTCCATTGAGTCAATGATGCCATCCATCTCATCCTCTGTCACCCCTTTTCCTCTTGCCCTCAGTCTTTCCTAGCATCAGCGTCTTTTCCAATGAGTCGGCTCTTTGCATCAGGTGGCCAAAGTATTAGAGCTTCAGCTTCAGCAGCAGTCCTTTCAGTGAACATTCAAGACTCATTTCCTTTAGGATTGACTGGTTGGATCTCCTTGCAGTCCAAGGGACTCTCAAGAATCTTCTCCAAACACCACAGTTCAAAAGCATTACTTCTTCAGCGCTCAGCTTTTTTTATGGTCTGACTCTATAGATTCGCCTTTTCTGTACTTTTCATGTAGCTGGAATCATAGTAAATGTGGTCTTTTATGTCCAGCTTCTTCTTCTTGGTTTAATGTTATGGAGGTTCATTAGATTTATCTTATGGCCTCTTTTGGAAGCATTTATATGTAAGTGTCTGTTATAAAAGTGTCTATATGATGATATTGCAAAGGTGACAAATTCCTAACTTAAGCAAGATTTGACAAATATTTAACTGGAAATTATGGAATATTTGAAATATATCATGTGACATATTCTGCTGGACTAGGAATAACTGAGGATTCACTGAAATGTATGACTGGCTCTGACTAGATTCTTTTGGAAATGAGATAAAATGCCTGGAACATTAGACAAACCTTGCTTGCCTGGTGGCTGAATGGCCATATGTATTACTTCTAGAAATGTGAGGAGTTCGTATTTTAATTTTTAAAATGTTTTATTATGTATGAAGATTTTCAAACACACTAAAAATTAGAGAAAATACTATAATCCTCATATACCTATCATCCCAATTAATGTTATCATGGTTATCATGAATTTTCCACATTTGTTTTATGTATCCTTTTCTTCCGTGTTTTCTCCTTTTGCTAGAGTATTTTAAAAAACAAATCCCATGTATCATCTTGGTGCATACATTACTCTACATTTTTAAAAAACGTGGACTTTTAAACCTCTTTATACAGCTAAATTGTTGTTGTTGTTGTTCAGTCACTAAGCCGTGTCCAACTCTCTGTGACCCCATGATTTCATGGGATTCTCGTGGTAAGAATTCTGGAATGGTCTGCCATTCCCTCCTCCAATGGGCCACATTTTGTCAGAACTCTCCACTATGACCCGTCTATCTTGGGTGGCCCTGCATGGTGTGGCTCATAGCTACATTGAGTTATGCAAGCCCCTTTGCCACAACAAGGCTCTGATCCAGAAGGGGATAGAGCATAATAACACTTACAAAATTGCCAATGATATTTTTGCTCACTAAGTTTCCAGGTGGTAATGGTCTTGGGCCTGCTTCTTGCTGGTTTGGCTACACTGGGCAGAAAGGTAAAGCCCTGCTGAAGGTGGCAGGGGGCCAGAGAGGGAAAGGGAAGGCCCCACATGGAACTGCAAAACCTAGGTAAGTTCTTGAAAGTAACCCTGAGCTGCTTCTGCATTGGGCCATCTGTGAGGCACCTCACATTCATCATCTTATCTAGTTTTTAGTTATCTTGTCAGGCAACAATTATTAGTCTCCTTTTAAAATCTTAGGTTGAATAGGTACATTGCCCAGGGTTACACAAATAAGTTCGTGCTGATGATAGAATTCAAAGCCAGGAATGACTGACACCAAAATTGTCCTACTTCTCTGCAGGCCTACTATGTAACTGTTACTGCAGGACTATATTTTTAAGCCCAAATCACTGTGCCCCAGGAAATACAGGTTACATCTGTAGAAGCATTCATTATCCTTTTGATTCTTTAATAAAGGCATAAAGTTTTATTTAAATTCAGGTAGAAGTAGTAATAAACATTAATAATCATGATATTAATAGTATTAGTAAGCACTCATATAGCACTTACTATGTGCCAGGTACTATTTTAAGGCTTTGCATATATTAAATATTAACTTATTTAATCTTTCCAACAACTTTATAAGTTGGATACTATTATTGTCCCCACTTTATGCATGGATAAATTAAGGCACAGAATGGTTAAGTAACTAGCCTGAAGTCACACAGCTTGTGAATAGAAGAGCTCGGATTTGGAGCTCAGCAATTTGGCTCCAGAGTCCTATTAGAAACTCAATATACAGAAATTCAGCTTACAGATTTTAAGATCAGGAAATGAGTTTAACAAGCAGTGTACCTGCAGCTATTGCATGGGCTTGATTTTGTGGGGCAGCTGTACTCCAAAATATTCTAGCCAGCTGTCTGCCTAGGGACCCTTGTGTTTGTCAGTTCATTACTACCTAAACTGAAACGTGCTTGGCTCATGTGCTTAGTCCCTGCCTGGCCAATATCCCATTGCTAAATGTACTTGCATACGTGATCCTGAATTTAACCTTTCCATTTGTTGGTTTCTTTGAAAGCTTTGATTCTCCTGTACTTGCAGCTTGTTGTCCATTTAAGAATAAATCTATTTTTCTACTGAGAAAAGGCAGCAGCTTCTTCAAGTGTTAGTTAGGATGGAGAATATAGGCTTAAAACATTAATATTCTATAAGTAGAAAATATTGTCATTTTCTCCCTACAGAATCAAGGAAGAAGAGTGCAGAAATTAACTCACTTTTTAATTCAGTGTTCAGTGGGCAGTAGTTTCTTTGAAACTTCTAAATTACTCTGCTAAAACAAAACAGAACAAAACAAAATAACTCTAAAGGGTTCACACTAGTAGGCTGTGACTTTTAATATCAATATTTTTTCCAAAAAGATGTCATTTGACAATAAGTATATGACTTCAAAAGTTATGCTACACTATTTAATGTCATTTTATTATATGTCTTAAAGTCAATATTTTTTTCAAAAATAACAACATTCTCATTTTATAATTTAAAAAAATGGGGATATTGAATGATATATGAGACTATAATTTTCTAAAAATGTTTCTTAAGTCATTTATTTAATGTAAATAAGATTTGGCTTTAAAGTCCTACAGTGGTTTTTGTGTAATGAATTGTTGGGAGAAAATGAGAACATGAAATACATTCATGTGATCCATTACTTGATACTTTTTAAAGACAGAATTTTAACATTACTGTTTCCATGAAAATCGCATGTTAAAAACCTTATTGTATAAAATGCCTATTTTCAAATAATCGTTTATTATTTGTGTATTAAATTGAGTTTATTAATTATAAAGTATAAATATGTGATAAGAATATAAAATTGCTCTCATTACTGTTTCTCCTAATGGCCACTCATTGCTCACAGTATTATAAATTGATACAACTCCTTTAGAAAGCAACTCAGTGATACTCCAAAATGATTTACATGTAAAAGCCTCTTGAGCCAGTAATCTCACTTCTGAGATCTGGAGTAAGGAAATAATCTAAAATATGACATGCTATATTCATGAAGATGTCCATTGCGGTGTTATTTATAATTTTAGCAAGATAAATGATAAAAATAGGAAAATTGCAATTTTTGTTGTAACATTATAAAACAGAAGCAACATTTACCTTTGAAACAGGAGAATAATAAAATCTCAGTGCAATTTAGGCAGCAAAACCAAGGCATGTGCCGAGACCCTTTTCTAAGCAACGCTTTACCAGGGTTGATTCTGTTTCTACAGGTGCTTGAAAATAAATGGTGGTGAGCTCACTGAGAGGTGAGGTATCCTAATTTATTGTTTGGACCTTTGTGACTAATCTTTCACATAGAGAAGACATCCAATAACTGTGGTTTAAGTGAGCTATTGGTTGATTGAATGAAAGAATAGATTTTAAAATATCATAATATCAGTATTCTGACTATTATAATTCACAATAATTAAACCAAATTAGTGAAGTTTTACAAAGAGTTTTCCCATTATGGCTAGCTTTTCCTCTCCACCCCCCCAGTACTTTCTCTTATCTATAGAATTGTACATTACCTGCTCATTCTATTTTCTGATCTTTCCTACTACCTAAGATTTTGCTCTTTTGCATTAACGAGATGAAAGGACCCACCCCACACTTGTGAAATAAAGCATTTTTCACCCCCTGTCTTGCCACTAATCTTAGCCAAAATGGGTAGTCTCTACTCAGTTTCTCATGTTCAGACATCAAAAGAGTCCATGTTATCACTACTAGTATCATTATTATCTGAGTATTAACAGTGTGCCCACTATTTTTTCCTTTATTTTATTCATTTTTTTTGGCTGCTCTGCACAGCATGTGGGATTTTAGTCCCCTGATCAGGGGTCCAATCCACATCCCCTGCACAAGGAGTGAGGAGCCTTACCTACCAAACCAGTAGGGAAGTCCCAACAAGGTGCCCACTCTTAATGAGTATTTTAAATGACAGTATGATAAGTAATTTCCATATATAGCTTAATAGATGTGGTGTTCGGTACACTATCAGTTATTTAAAATACTTTTATTGGGATGGGTTCTTTCAAGTTAAAAAAAAATGAAAGTTAACATGATTGTAGTTTTTCTATTAAAACCGCAAAACTGACAAAGGGTTAGCGATCTTCTACGGTCTAAATGACTTTATGGCATTTATATCCAGATGCAGTATAAAAAGCTGCATAGGAAGCCCCTGTCACTTAATTGAATTCATCTGTTCCCACCCAGTATTTCGACACCTAAGGCTAATTTTGTAGAATTCTCATCAAAATGCTCACTTCTAATATGTCTTTGGACTATCATCTTTACTTTTTCAGTTAGGTTAAATTCTGACTGTAGTCTGATGTTGTTGTCTACTTTGTGAGTGAGGGGTTGGCTATGTCTCTCTGAGTTCTTTTCTGTTATGTGGAAGTTAATGTTTTTTTAAAAAAATCCCCTACAAACCCGAGGTTGGTGGTTTGATTTTACAATAGAGATCCTAAGAATTTCCCACTAAACTAAATGGTCACAACTTTCTACATCTAAAATAACTAAACTTGCTTGAGTCTTTCCAATTTTCATAAAATTGTTCCAGAGTAAAATGATACAAGCTACACTTTGAGTTAATGAGAATTTAGTTAAAACTTGCTTTCAGACAGCTACATACTCTGTGATAGATTATTTCTTTTACTCAAAAGGATTTGGATCTATTAATATGGCAATATACTTTTCCACTTAATTGATTATGAAATAGAGAGAGAGAGATACGTAATTTCTTAAGATCATTTGTTGAGCACTGTATACAGCTATTCCTATTTCCTGAACAAAATGCTATGCATGGGGATGTGACATCACACTGGCAGTCATTCAGTTCCTCTGACTTCCCAAGCTCCTTTCACCTCAGCATCTGGGCCAAAAGATGTCACTATTTACAGCTCAACTCATATTGCTATGTTGAAATTGTATAAGCAACGGCCTGACAGTCTTGAAATTATGTATTTTTTCAAATATTTTATTTGAGGAAATTAAAACTAAATCTGAGCATAAGAAAGATTTTATTACTATTTTGATATGGTCCAATAACTAATTTGCATAATTTAAATTCATGTAAAAGGCATACATATCCTGCCTGGGCATAATCATCTATTAATATATTTTTTTTTTTTTTGCACAAACAGGTCACATTTGCACAAATAGTCTCTTCATTTTTTTCAAGTAATAGAGATGAACTGCATTCTTACTAGATCTCATAACCTAACAATTTTGCCAATAATGGAGGAATTAGTTATTTCCAGTTTTGTGATATTATGGTAATGCTGTCATGAACATCCTTGTTCATAACTGTGAGTGACAGTTTGCATGTTCAAAGTGTAAATACCTAACAACAGAATCAGGGTATCAAAGGACATGTTTTACAATATTTTGATAGATACTGTGGAATTGCCCTCCTCCACCATTTCAAGTGTCCATTTCCCTATGTTCAGAAGGAGATGAGACAGCATTATCAGCATCATTTCAGACTGAGAACCAAGCCCTAATTTATTTCAGTTCAGTTAAGTTGCTCAGTCATGTCCGACTCTTTGCAACCTGATGGACTGCAGCACACCAGGCTTGCCCATCCAACACCAACTCCCGGAGCTTCCTCAAACTCATGTCCATCAAGTCGGTGATGCCATCCAACCATCTCATCCTCTGTTGGCTGCTTCTCCTCCTGCCTTCAATCTTTCCTAGCATCAAGGTCTTTTCAAATGAGTCAGTTCTTCACATCTGGTGGCCAAAGTATTGGAGGTTCAGCTTTAGCATCAGTCCTTCCAATGCGTATTCAGAACTGATTTCCTTTAGGATGGACTGGTTGGATCTCCTTGCAGTCCAAGGGACTCTCAAGAATCTTCTCCAACACCACAGTTCAAAGGCATCAATTCTTCGGCACTCAGCCAGATTCTTTATAGTCCATCTCTCAAATCCATACATGACCACTGGAAAAACTATAGCCTTGACTAGACGGACCTTTGTTGGTAAAGTAATGTCTCTGCTTTTTAATATGCTGTCTAGGTTGGTCATAACTTTTCTTCCAGGGTGCAAGCATCTTTTAATTTCATGGCTGCAGTCACCATCTGCAGTGATTTTGGAGCCCCAAAAAATAAAGTCAGCCACTGTGTCCACTGTTTCCCCATCTATTTGCCATGGAGTGATGGGGCCGGATGCCATGATCTTAATTTTCTGAATGTTGAGTTTCAAGCCACCTTTTCATTCTCCTCTTTCACTTTCATCAAGAGGATCTTTAGTTCTCTGCTTTCTGCCATAAGGGTGGTATCATCTGCATATCTGAGGTTATTGATAGTTTTCTCGGAAATCTTGATTCCAGTTTATGCTTCATCCAGCCTGGCATTTCTCATGATGTACTCTGCATATAAGTTAAATAAGCAGGGTGAAAATATACAGCCTTGACATACTCCTTTTCCAATTTAGAACCAGTCTGTTGTTCTATGTCCAGTCTAACTGTTGCTTCTTGACCTTCATACAGATTTCTCAGGAGGCAGGTCAGTTGGTCTGGTATTCCCATCTCTGGAAGAATTTTCCACAGTTTGAATGATCCACACAGTCAAAGGTTTTGGCATAGTCAGAAAAACAGAAATAGATGTTTTTCTGGAACTCTTTTGCTTTTAAGTGATCCATCAGATGTTGGCAATTTGATCTCTAGATCCTTTGCCTTTTCTAAATCCAGCTTGAACATCTGGAAGTTCATCATTAACATACTGTTGAAGCCTGGCTTGGAGAATTTTGAGCATTATTTTGCTAGCATTAGACAGTGAAATTGTGTGGTAGTTTGAACATTCTCTGGCATTGACTTTCTTCAGGATTGGAATGAAAACTGACTTTTTCCAGTCTTGTGGCCACTGCTGAGTTTTCCAAATTTGCTGGCATAATGAGTGCAGCACTTTCACAGCATCCTCTTTTAGGATTTGAAATAGCTCAACTGGAATTTCATCACCTCCACTAGCTTTGTTCACAGTGATGCTTTCTAAGGCCCACTTGACTTCACATTCCAGGATGTCTGGCTCTAGGTGAGTGACCACACCATTGTGGTTATCTGGGTCATGATGATGTTTTTTGTATAGTTCTGTGTATTCTTGCCACTTCTTGTTAATATCTTCTGATTCTATTAGGTCCATATCATTTCTGTCCTTTATTATGCCTATCTTTGCATGAAGTGTTCCCTTGGTAGCTCTAATTTTCTAGAAGAGATCTCCAGTCTTTCTATTGTTTTCCTCTATTTCTTTGCACTGATCACTAAGGATGGCTTTCTTATCTCTCCTTGCTATTCTTTGGAACTCTGCATTCAAATGGGTATATCTTTCCTTTTCTCCTTTCCTTTTAGCATCTTTTCTCAGCTCTTTGTAAGGCCTCCTCAGACAACCATTTTCTCTTTTTGCATTTCTTTTTCGTGGGGACGATCTTGATCACTGCACCTGTACAATGTCACAAACCTGGGTCTATAGTTCTTCAGGCACTCTGTCTATCAGGTCTAATCCCTTGAATCTATTTCTCACTTGCGCTCTATAATCATAAGGGATTTGATTTAGGTCAGATGTGCATGGTCTAGTGGTTTTCGCTACATTCTTCAATTTAAATCTGAATTTGGCAATAAGGAGTTCATGATCTGAGCCACAGTCAGCTCTCAGTCTTGTTTTTGCTGACTGTGTAGTAGAGCTTCTCCATCTTTGGCTCCAAAGAACATAATCAATGTGATTTCGGTATTGACCATCTGGTGATGTCCATTTGTAGAGTCTTCTCTTGTGTTGTTGGAAGAGGTTATTTGCTATGACCAGTGCATTCTCTTGTCAAAACTCTGTTAGCCTTTGACCTGCTTTGTTTTGTTCTGCAAGGCCAAATTTACCTGTTATTCCAAGTATCTCTTGACACCCTACTTTTGCATTCCAGTCCCCTATAATGAAAAGGACATTCTTTTTGGGTGTTAGTTCTAAAAGGTCTTGCAGGCCTTCATAGAACTGTTCAACTTCAGCTTCTTCAGCATAACTGGTCGGGGCATAGACTTGCATTACTGTGATATTGAATGGTTTGCCTTGGAAACAAAGAGATTATTCTGTCGTTTTTGAGGTTGAATCCAAGTATTGCATTTCAAATTGTTTTGTTGACTATGATGGCTACTCGATTTCTTCTAAGGGACTCTTGCCTACAGTAGTAGATATAATGGTCATCTGAGTTAAATTCACCCATTCCAGTCCATTTTAGTTTGCTGATTCCTAAAATGTCGATGTTCACTCTTGCCATCTCCTGTTTGACCACTTCCAATTTTTGATTCATGGACATTTCAGTTCCTATGCAATATTGCTCTTTACAGCATCAGACTTTCTTCTATCACCAGTCACATCCACAATTGGGTATTGTTTTTGTTTTGGCTCTGTCTCTTCATTCTTTCTGGAGTTATTTCTCCACTGATCTCCAGTAGCATATTGGGCACCTACCGACCTGGGGAGTTCATCTTTCAGTGTCCTATCTTTTTGCCTTTTCATACTGTTCATGGGGTTCTCAAGGCAAGAATACTGAAGCAGCTGCCATTTCTTTCTCTAGTGGACCACATTTTGTCAGAACCCTGTACGATGACACGTCCATCTTGGGTGACCCTACATGGCATGGCTCATAGTTTCATTGAGTTAGCCAAGGCTGTGGTCAATGTGACCAGATGGGTTAGTTTTCTGTGATGGTGGTTTTCATTCTGTCTGCCTTCTGATGAAGAAGGATAAGTGGCTTATGGAAACTTCCTGATGGGAGAGACTGACTGAGGGGGAAACTGGGTCTTGTTCTGATTTCTTACCTGACCTGCCTCTTGAGAAATCTGTATGCAGGTCAGGAAGCAACAGTTAGAACTGGACATGGAACAACAGATCTATTCCAAATAGGAAAAGGAGTACTGTATATTGTCACCCTGCTTATTTAACTTCTATGCAGAGTACATCATGAGAAACACTGGGCTGGATGAAGCACAAGCTGGAATCAAGACTGCTGGAGAAATATCAATAACCTCAAATATGCAGATGACACCACCCTTATGGCAGAAAGTGAAGAGGAACTCAAAAGCCTCTTGATGAAAGTGGGAAAAGAGAGTGAAAAAGTTGGCTAAAAACCCAACATTCAGAAAACTAAGATCATGGCATGTGCTCCCATCACTTCATGGCAAATAGATGAGGAAACAGTAGAAACAGTGGCTGACTTTATTTTTGGTGGATCCCAAATCACTGCAGATGGTGATTGCAGCCATGAAAGTAAAAGACTCTTACTCCTTGGAAGGAAAGTTATGACCAACCTAGACAGCATATTAAAAAACAGAGACATTACTTTGCCAACAAAGGTCCATCTAGTCAAGGCTATGGTTTTTCCAGCAGTCATATATGGATGTGAGAGTTGGACTGTAAAGAAAGCTGATCACCGAAGAATTGATGCTTTTGAACTGTGGTGTTGGAGGAGATTCTTGAGAGTCCCTTGGACCACAAGGAGAACCAACCACTCCATCCTGAAGGAGGTCAGTGCTGGGTGTTCACTGGAGGGACTGATGTTGAAGCTGAAACTCCAATACTTTGGCCACCTAATGTGAAGGGCTGACTCATTGAAAAGACCTTGATGCTGGGAAAGATTGAGGGCAGGAGGAGAATGAAACAACAGAGGATAAGATGGTTGGATGGCATCACCAACTCAATGGACAAGAGTTTGGTAAACTCCAGGATTTATGATGGACAAGGAGGCCTGGCATGCTGCAGTCCATGGAGTGGCAAAGAGTTGGACAGGACTGAGCAACTGAACTGAACTGATGGCCATGCTCAGTACATCTTTAATCCAATTCTCTGTTGAGGGCTGTGTTCCCTCCCTGTTGTTTGACCTGAGGCCAAACTATGATGGAGTTAATGAAGATAATGGCAACCTCCTTCAAAAGGCCCTGTGCATACACTACTTCACTCAGGGCCCCCAACCCTGCAGCAGGCCATCGCCAGCCCATGCCTCCACCTGAGACTCCTGGACACTCACAGGCAAGCCTGACTCAGTCTTTTGTGGGGTCACTGCTCTTTTCTCCTGAGTCTTGGGGCACACAAGGTTTTGTTCGTGCCCTCCAAGAGTCTGTTTCCCCAGTCCTGTGTAAGTTCTGGTGGGGCTTAATGGCCACCTCTTCCAAGAGGGCTTATGCCATACCCAGGTCTACTGCACCCAGAGCCCCTGCCACTGCAGCAGTCCACTGCTGACCTGTACCTTTGCAGGAGACAGTAAAACACAGTTCTGTCTCAGTCTCTGTGGTGTCTCTGGGTCTCTGTGGCTCAAAACAAGGTTTGTTTGAGCCCTCCGAGCATCTCTGGTGGATATAGGGTTTTATTTCTAAGCCCTGATTAGAAATATTTATTTGCCAGGCCAAAGGAAGACAGATGTAATTCCAAACTTGCATACGTGTGTGTGTGTACACAAATTTGTGTGTATATGTATATGTGTGTACACATACATGTGTGTGCATATGCACATGTACATATGTACTCACTGACATAAAAATGCTTGCAGAACACTACTCTATTCAATTTAATTGTCTTGGAGCCAGGAACCAAGTGCAACTTTGAGTCCTGTATTCTGAGACTGGGCTTCCAGAGGTCAGATAGAGAGTCCTACATAATTGATTAGCTGAGGACTTCAGCACAGGTGATTCAGAAGCCTGGCTAATCACATCTGCAGTTTTAGGAACAATCTTTGGCACTTTAGAAAACTATTATTAAATGAAAGACAAGGGCCAAAGAAAGACCCAAGGTTAAAAACAAATCAATATTAAAAAACAAACAAACAAACAGTGGTATTCTGAGAGCCAATTTCAATTGCAGATACTCATTTATTCAGTGATACTTTTTGTGGGAGTCTGCTTTAGGTGCTGCGGATACAGCCTTGAACAAAAAAATAAAAATTCTTGGCCTCATGGACTGTAAATTAGGAGGGGATAAAAATGATAAATAGATTGAGAGAAACATTTTAAGTTCAATAGTAGTAAATGCTAAGGAGAAAAATAAGGCAGGGAAAAGGGATGAGAAGAGCCATGATTTATAATCTTAAATGGAGATCAGAGAAGTTCTCCTGAGATGACATTTGAGTAAAGATTGGAAGAAGCCAAGTGGACACTGGGCAAAAAGTATGCAGGCAGACGGAATCTTGGGTACAGAGGACCCAAGTAGGAGTAGGCCCGGTGTTCAGGGATGAGCAAGGAGTGCACGGAGGGGAGGGTGGAGTGGTAGGAGGTGAGGTTAGGGAAGAGCAGGGTCAGGTCTTACAGGGCTCCAAGGTCAGAGCGAGGATTTGGGCTTATATTCTGAGTGAGACTGAGTGGCGTTGAACGGCTTCCACCAGCAAAGTGTCATGTGCAGACTTTCCTTTAGAAATGTTCACTTCCCAGGGTAGAGCAGGCAGACCAGTATTTCACCAGGGCGTTTCAGAGAAAAAAAGACTTCAGAAAACTGAATGGTTTTCATGAGTTTAGTACTCTTCCATATATATATATATTTTGGTCAGCAGAATGCTTCAAGAATAATTATAAAAGTAGTGTTATAAGTCATCAGGGGACATTCCCTGGCAGTCAAGTGGTTAGGACTTAGTGCTTTCATTGCCAAGGGTATGGGTTCAATCCCTGGTCAGGAAACTAAGATCCCACATGTAACGCAGCACAGCCGAAAAAAGAAAAAACAGAAGTCGTCTCAGTAATTTACATAGAAAATGAGGTTATGGTGTTAGAAGTTATAGATCTAAGTTTTAAGCTAATATATGATGTTTATACTTCCAATGGATAATGAGAAGGGTAGATTTTTAAAAGGATAACCACTCTCATTGACAAAAGGACAAAATTATTAATCTTTTTTACCATGAGATTTTGCTACAAACGACAAGTTTTACATGTTATAAGAAAAAGATGCTGTATTAAATATAAAAGAAAGTAGCAGCTGTATAATATGATAAAGTTAATATTGATTAGAAAATCCAATTATTTCTACAATTTATTCTGATCTATCCCAAGATAGCTGTTTGTCAGCAGGTGGAAGTTCCTATTTAATTGGCATGATTGAGTAATTAGATGTATTCTCAGAGCAGCAATAAAACGAAATTCTCATGTCTCAGGGATGTGGTTGAGGTTTTTGTTTTACCTAGGTTTATCCAACTGAAACAAGACTTGTTTTATTTGGGAACAATTTTTGATTTAAAATATTTGTTAATTGTGTGGTTATGTAATTGCTTTTTATCATAAGAATGATAGGGAAAATTGTATGAATTTGACAAATATTTGTGATGATATATCTTTCTCTCATACAAAATCCTTCAGGCCCTCACTATCTCCTTCCTGTAAGACCCTTCTGATTGTTCTCTCTCACTACCTCCAGACCTTTCCATCAGGTCAATTTATATTCTAGAAGAAAAATTTGGTCTGTGTATCATATCTTCTATATCATGTAGTAATTTTATTCATTCAGGTAGTAAAATTCATTCATCTGTAAATAACAAAAAAAAAATGCTATTCTGGTGGATTAAAAAATAGGGGTTCATTTGTCTCATGCATTACAAATTCTGGGGATATAGTAACTCTGAATTGCTTCCAGGGTCTGTCTCTTCTATGTTTCTGCTCTATAATTCTTATTATGTAGGCCTTCACTATGATGCCATTTGCTGCCTGAATGCAAGATGGCTGTTGTACCTCCAGACCTTACTTCTAGAAAGTTAGGAAGAAGGTAGAAGGATGAAGAGGACAAGAAAGACAAAAAAGCCTCAGGATAACTTTGTCTCTTTTTCCACAAAGAGAAGCTCTTTCCAGGCACTTTGACTAGTTCCAGGGAAGCTGAAGAATTGGATATTTTGGCTTTTAGCCTCAATAGTAGACACAGTCAAAGGATAAAGTAGATTATTATTGGCTTTTGGATAAGCAAACTTATCTTCCAGAAAGAATCCTTAAAAATTCACTATTGCTTACTGTGTGAAGTTCATATCTTTTATTACTAAATGATATAATGTCACAAAATGAGTTCTTACATAACTGGGAATTTGTAGATATCTTAGGGCTTCCCAGGTGGCTCAGACGGTGAAGAATACACCATCAATGCAGGAGACCTGGGTTTGATCTCTGGTTGGGACGATCCCCTGGAGAAGAGAATGGCTATCCACTCCAGTATTCTGGTCTGGAGAATTCCATGGCAAAAGGAGCCTGGAGGGCTACAGTCCACAGGGTCACAAAGAGTCAGACATGACTGAGTGACTAACACAAGTACACAATACAAGTACACAATAGACTGACTACATTAACCATGCCTGAACGTTAGGAAATGACATTTTCTAAAAGGCAGAGAACAAAGGGCTCACTAGACACTGACATGAGTTCTGTAAGAC
The DNA here is from genome assembly GCF_000754665.1 of Bison bison bison. NCBI lineage: Eukaryota > Metazoa > Chordata > Mammalia > Artiodactyla > Bovidae > Bison > Bison bison. The sequence goes on from NW_011495027.1 coordinate 6,745,843, forward strand.
TGGACATTTGAGTAGGAAAAGATGAGAAAGATGAGACTCGGGGAGGAAAAGGGAAATACAGGGCACTGTAAGCCCTGATGAGGAGAGTCTGAGTAACTGAGGAGAAATGACCTCCACGGGTGATTCCCTTACCTGACTAAGTAATGAACCCATTCTTTCCTCAATCAAGAAGAGTTTGCATCAGAGAATGATCTTCTAAAACCCCCAGACACCAACAAAACAAAACAATATCGCAAAGCAACAGCAACAAAAGACTAATTATGTCAAGAGCAATGGGGAGTGAAAAGTTTTAAGTCACTTAAGGCATTTTCACATCCGTTTCCTCTCTTTTTCATTCTGTCCCTTCTTTCAATGGGACATTGAATGTAGTTCATGTAGAGTTGACCTTGGATTGGCCTAAGTTATTTAGCATGTCTATTCCCATGGCCTCAGCAAGTAGCTCAGGAATGAGCCAATAAGACACAATATACCATTTGCTGGAGTTTCCAAGAAAGTGTCCCCTTTTGCTGGATATCCTAGTGTCACCATGTGATACTCATAAACTGCTGCAGCCATGTATTTATCCAAGAGGTACCAGCTGGAGATAAAGCTGACACAGAGAAGACAGAACTACAAGACGAAAGGCTTGGTTACGTAACACAGTCTGAGTCTTGGATCAGTTCAGTTCAGTTCAGTCGCTCAATTGTGTCCGACTCTTTGCAACCCTATGGACTGCAGCATGACAGGCCTCCCTGTGCAACAACCCCCAGAATTTACTCAAACTCATGTCTGTTGAGTTGGTAATGCCATCCAACTATCTCATCCTCTATTGTCCCCTTCTCCTCCTACCCTCAATCTTTGCAGCATCAGTGTCTTTTCTAATGAGTCAGCTCTTCGCATCAGGTGGCAAAAGATTGGAGTTTCAGCTTCAACATCAGCACTTCCAGTGGACACCCAGGACTGATTTCCTTTAGGATGGACAGGTTGGATCTCCTTCCTGTCCAAGGGACTCTCAAGAGTCTTCTCCAACACCATAGTTCAAAAGCATCAGTTCTCTGGCACTCAGCTTTCTTTATAGTCCAACTCTCACATCCATACACGACCACTGGAAAAAAATAGCCTCGACTAGATGGACCTTTGTTGGCAAAGTAATATCTCTGCTTTTTAATATGCTGTCTAGGTTGGTCATAACTTTCCTTCCAAGGAGTAAGCATCTTTTAATTTCATGGCTGCATTCACCATCTGCAGTGATTTTGGAGCCCAGAAAAATAAAGTCAGCACTGTTTCCACTGTTCCCCATCTATTTGCCATGAAGTGATGGAACCAGATGCCATGATCTTAGTTTTCAGAATGTTGAACTTTAAGCCAACTTTTTCACTCTCCTCTTTCAGATTCATCAAAAGGCTCTTTAGTTCTTCTTCACTTTCTGCCATAAGGGTGGTTTCATTTGCATATCTGAGGTTAATGATATTTCTCCAGGCAATCTTGATTCCAGCTTGTGCTCCATCCAGCCCAGCATTTCTCATAATTTAGTCTGCATACATCCCTGGTGGCTCAGAGGTTAAAGCGTCTGCCTGCAATGCAGGAGACCCTGGGTTGGGAAGATCCCCTGGAGAAGAAAATGGCAACCCACTCCAGTATTCTTGCCTGGAGAATCCCACGGACGGAGGAGCCTGGTGGGCTACAGTCCATGGGGTCGCAAAGAGTCAGACATGACTGAGACTTCACTTCTTCTAGTCTGCATATAAGTTAAATAAGCAGGGTGACAATATATAGCCTTGACGTACTCCTTTTCCTATTTGAAACAGGTCTATTGTTCCTCCAGTTCTAACTGTTGCTTCCTGACCTGCATACAGGTTTCTCAAGAGACAGGTCAGGTGGTCTGGTATTTCCATCTCTTTCAGAATTTTCCACAGTTTATTGTGATCCACACAGTCAAAGGCTTTGGCATAGTAAATAAAGCAGAAATGGATGTTTTTCTGGAAATCTCTTGCTTTTTCAATGATCTAGCAAATGTTGGCAATTTGATCTCTGGTTCCTCTGCCTATTCTAAAACCAGCTTGAACATCTGGAAGTTCACGGTTCATGTATTGTTTAAACCTGGCTTGGAGAATTTTTAGCATTACTTTGCTAGCATGTGAGATGAGTGCAATTGTGCGGTAGTTTGAGCATTCTTTGGCATTGACTTTCTTTGGGATTGGAAAGAAAACTGACCTTTTCCAGTTCTGTGGCCACTGCTCAGTTTTCCAAATTTGCTGGCATATTGAGTGCAGCATTTTCACAGCAGCATCTTTTAGAATTTGAAATAGCTTAACTGAAATTCCATCACCTCTGCTAGGTTTGTTTGTAGTGATGTTTCCTAAGGCCCACTTGACTTTGCATTCCAGGATGTCTGGCTCTAGGTGAGTGATCACACCATCATGGTTATCTGGGTTGTGAAGATCTTTTTTGTACAGTTTTTCTGTGTATTCTTGCCAAGGTTACACCTTTTCTTAATATCTTCTGCCTCTGTTACGTCTATACCATTTCTTTCATTGAGCCCATCTTTGCATGAAACTTTCCCTTGGTAGCTCTAATTTTCTTGAAGAGATCTCTAGTCCTTCCCATTCTATTGTTTTCCTCTATTTCTTCACATTGATGAGTGAGGAAGGCTTTCTTATCTCTCCTTGCTATTCTTTGGAACTCTGCATTCAAATAGGTATATCTTTCCTTTTCCCCTTTGCTTTCCCCTTCTCTTCTTTTCACAGCTATTTGTAAGGCCTCCTCAGACATTTTGCTTTTTTGCATTTCGTTTTTTTGGGGATTTCAAATAGCTCAACTGGAATTCCATCACCTCCACTAGCTTTGTTCATAGTTATGCTTCCTAAGGCCCACTTGACTTCACATTCCAGGATGTCTGGCTCTAGGTGAGTGATCACACCAACATGATTATCTGGGTCGTGGAGATCTTTTTTGTATAGTTCTTCTGTGTATTCTTGCCGCCTCTTCTTATATCTTCTGCTTCTGTTAGTTCCCTACCATTTCTGTCCTTTATTGAGCCCATCTTTGTATGAAAGTTTCCTTTGGTATCTATAATTTTCTTCAAGAGATCTCTAGTCTTTCCCATTCTGTTGTTTTTCTCTATTTCTTTGCATTGATCGCTGAGGAAGGCTTTCTTATCTCTCCTTGCTATTCTTTGAACTCTACATTCAAATGGATGTCTTCCCTTTTCTCCTTTGCTTTTTGCTTCCCTTCTTTCCACAGCTATTTGTAAGGGCTCCTTAGACAGTCATTTTGCTTTTTTAAATTTCTTTTTCTTGGGGATGGTCTTGACTCCTGATTCCTGTACAGTGTCACGAACCTCCATCCATAGTTAATCAGGCACTCTATCAGATCTAATCCCTTAAATCTATTTCTTACTTCCACGGTATAGTCATAGGGATTTGATTTAGGTCATACCTGAATGGTCTAGTGGTTTTCTCCACTTTCTTCAATTTCAGTCTGAATTTGGCAATAAGGAGTTCATGATCTGAAAGTGCAGCCCTCAATATGCCAGCAAATTTGGAAAACTCAGCAGTTTTCTACAGGACTGGAAAAGGTCAGTTTTCATTCCAATCCTAAAGAAAGGCAATGCCAAAGAATGCTCTAATTACCACACAATTGCACTCATCTCACATGCTAGCAAATAATGCTCAAAATTCTCCAACTCAGGCTTCAGCAATATGTGAACCGTGAAATTCCAGATGTTCAAGCTGGTTTTAGAATAGGCAGAGGAACCAGAGATCAAACTGCCAACATCCGCTGGATCATCAAAAAAGTAATAGAGTTCCAGAAAAACATCTATTTCTGCTTTATTGACTATGCCAAAGCCTTTGACTGTGTGGATCACAATAAACTGTAAAATTCTGAAAGAGATGGGAATACCAGACCACCTGACCTGCCTCTTGAGAAACCTGTATGCAGGTCAGGAAGCACTAGTTAGAACTGGACATGGAACAACAGACCTGTTCCAAATAGGAAAAGGAGTACGTCAAGGCTATATATTGTCACCCTGCTTATTTAACTTATATGCAGAGTACATCATGAGAAACGCTGGGCTGGAAGAAGCACAAGCTGGAATCAAGATTGCCTGGAGAAATATCAATAACCTCAGATATGCAGATGACACCACCCTTATGGCAGAAAGTGAAGAGGAACTCAAAAGCCTCTTGATGAAAGTGAAAGTGGAGAGTGAAAAAGTTAGCTTAAAGCTCAACATTCAGAAAACTAAGATCATGGCATCTGGTCCCATCACTTCATGGCAAATAGATGGGGAAACAGTGGAAACAGTGTCAGAATTTATGTTTTTGGGCTCCAAAATCACTGCAGATGGTGATTGCAGCCATGAAATTAAAAGACGCTTACTCCTTGGAAAGTTTTGACTAACCTAAATAGCATGTTCAAAAGCAGAGACATTACTTTGCCAACAAAAGTCTGTCTAGTCAAGGCTATAGTTTTTCCAGTGGTCATGTATGGATGGGAGAGTTGGACTGTGAAGAAA
>NW_011495027.1:6750440-6759661 GCF_000754665.1 Bison bison bison
TGTTGGAGAAGACTCTTGAGAGTCCCTTGGACTGCAAGGAGATCCAACCAGTCCATCCTAAAGATCAGTCGTGGGTGTTCATTGGAAGTACTGGTGCTAAAGCTGAAATTCCAATACTTTGGCCACCTGGTGAGAAGAGTTGACTCACTGGAAAAGACCCTGATGCTGGGAGGGATGGGGGGCAGGAGGAGAAGGGTACAACAGAGGATGAGATGGCTGGATGGCATCACCGACTCGATGGACATGAGTTTGAGTGAACTCCGGGAGTTGGTGATGGACAGGGAGGCCTGACATGCTGCAATTCATAGGTTCGCAGAGTCGGACACGATTGAGCAACTGAACTAAACTGAATGGAATTAAACTATGGTGAAGGTAATGAAGACAATGGTGACCTCCCTCAAAAGATCCCATGCATGTATTGCTACAGTTTGTGCCCCCAACCCTGAAGCAGGCCACCACTCACCCACGCCTTCGTTGGAGACACTCAGACACCCACAGGCACGTCTCCTGTTGGGTCACTGTTCTTTTCTCTTGGGTCCTGGTGTACAAGTTTCTGTTGTGCTCTCCAAGAGTCTATTTCCCAGGCCTATGTAAGTTCTGGAAGTCTATTGTGGGGTTAATGGTGACCTCCTCCAAGAGGACTTAATGCCATACCCACACCCAGATCCCCTGTCCCTGCGGCAGATCACTGCTGACCCGTACCTCCACAGGAGATGTTCAAACAGTCGGATCAAGCTTTAACAAAACTAGACTACCCCTAAAATGCTCAGTTGAGACAGACAATTCTTTTTCATTTGATTTAAACCCATATGGGTTAGGCTATCTGTCACTTGGGGCAGGAATATTCTTAACTGCTATATGTAACATGATCACATTTACATTTTATAAAGCTTGTTTGGGCTACAGAGATACATTGTAAGCAGGAAGGCAGGGAGAACTGTTAAGAGTTGAATAGTAATCTGGTTGAGAAATGGTATGGCTGGTGGGGGCAGGGATGGGGGCAACTGGAGCAGAGAAAAGTGATAGATTTAAGGGATATTTAGGGTACTAGTTAGAGGATTTGGATGTGGAGAGAAAAGTTAAAAATGACTTGTGTCAATAGGCTTTCTGACTTGAGTTAGTGGATTGGGGGCACCATTCACTGAGGTGAGGAGATTGGATATTGTTTGCCAAACAATACTGGATATTGCTTATTCAATCCAGATTGCATAAGGTTTGCCTATAGAATGTCTGTGTGAGATGACAAATGGGGTACTGAATATATGGGTCTGAAATTCAACAGAGAGGACTAGGCTGTTACAGATTTAAGTGTATTCAGAGTAAATGAAGTTATTTAGTAAGAAAGACAGAATATCAACATCTAAGAAAAGGCAAAGGAGATGAAGAAGGAACAGACAGAAGGTAATTCATGAATGTGCAGCATCACAGGAGCCAAACACACACACACACACACACACACACACACACACACAAACGGTTTAGGAAGGCCAGAGTGGCAAATGCTGTTTTGTTCAACTCTCGGCGACCCCATGCACTATAGCCCACCAGGCTCCTCTGTCTATAGAATTTTCCAGGCCAGAATACCATAAGGGGTTGCCATTTCTACTCCAGGGGATCTTCTAGACCCAGGAATGGAACTCACATCTTTTGTGTCTCCTGTATTGATAGGCGGATTCTTTACCACTACTGCAACGTGGGAAGTAAGAGGTAAAGTTGGATGGAACTGGGAAGGTTCCTTTAAATCTAAGAACATGGAGGTCAGTAGCAAATTTTGAACTATAATGGGTACAATCTAGATTATAGCAGGTTGAGGGTAAGTGAGTGTGTGTTTGTGTGTGTTGTATGTGAGAAAGTAGAATCATCAAATGAGAAGAACTTTTTCTAGTTATTCTACTTTGCAGTCACATTTTTCAAAAGTCATGAGCTAAGTCATCAGCCCCCTTTAGTTTCTAATACTGACCTAGTTGGTGCTCTTATCCAGTCTCATATCTTTTTGGTGGTTACCAGTTTGGAATAATTAGAAACCATGCTCCAATAAACACTATTTTACACATTAAAAAAAAAAAAAGTATGGATGAGATGGTATCAGACCATTATCCTTCCTCTAGTCCTTGAGGTCCTATGCTGCTACTCTGCCCTAATACCTACTACTCTGTCCCTTGGTTATTTGGTACTCATCAAACATAAGACACCTTCCTGTTGTAGACCCTTTGCACTGGCTATTCCTTGTTCCTGGAGTATTCCTCCCTAAGATCTTCACAAGGCTCTCTCTCTCTCCTCTTCTAAGTCTGTTCCTATGGCACCTCCACAAAACTCACCTGGCCACACTATTTAAAATTCCAATTTGCTTCCCTGATACTCTCATTCCCCTCTACCCTGCCTTACTTCTTTTCTTCACACAACTAACATGTATAAGTTCAACATACAATGAATTTCATTATGTTTATGACAAAGATAAAATATTAAAAGCAACAAGAGAAAAATGACAAATAAGATACAAGGGAACCTCCATCAGGTTATCAGCTGATTTCTCAACAGAAACTCTACAAGCCAGAAGAGAATGGCATGATATATTTAAGTGATGAAAGAGAAGAACCTACAACCAAGAATACGCTACCCAGCAAGACTCTCATTCAGATTTGATGGAGAAATCAAAAGTTTTCCAGACAAGCAAAAGTTAAAAGAATTCAACACCACCAAACCAGCTTTACAACAAATTCTGAAGGAACTCTAGGCAGGAAACAAGACAAGGAAAAGACCTACAGAAAATAAACCCAAAACAATTAAGAAAATGGTAATAGGATCAAACATATCAATAATTACCTTAAATGTAAATGGATTAAATGCACCAACCAAAAGACACTGATGAAAACATGTACTTCCACTTACCACATCACTGTTTGATCCCCCAAACTGTATGTAATTATGTTAGAGTTAGGTTAATCATGTTCCCATTATGGCTTGCAATTGTCATTATCCTTTACTTTTTGTCTGGCTATTGATTGTGAAAACTGATAAACAACTTTTATTATTGTGATTGTGTAACTTATTCACTTAATACCATTGTATCATGATTGGTCACAGAAAAATAATAGAATTCTACATCACCAAAACTGTCATTTAATAGAAAAACCTGTAATCACTTTCTAAAATCCAGATGCATATCAGAATTATCTTGGGAATTTTTGAAAAATACAAATGCCCAGATACTGTTTTTTTTTCCTCCAAAGCTCCAGATATGTTTCTAGTGAGCAGTCATGTTTTAAAAACAACTGGACTCTGATGATGTTTTACTTTTATCTAGTTTGTTTCACTTTTTCTATTTCATATTCAGTGTTCCCGTTTCATTTAGTTTATGTTTTCCAGTTTCTCCATCTCTCTTTGGTTGTTGTTCTTCCTCAAGCCTTTATTTAGTAGAAAAACTTTTGTATACGTATATATATAATATGTATAATATATATATTAGATAACATTAATTTTTACCTGATAAAAAATTTATGGCATTAAATAAATAAATCTAAGTTGGATAAGGAAGGGAGTGAAGATATAAAGGGGCTGAGAGGAACTAAAAGGTTCCATGAACTACAGCAGTGATTGTCAAACTTTAGTGGTGTAAGAATCACCTGGAAAGGGGCAGATTCTGAATTATTCAGTAGGTCAGAGTGAACCCCAAAATTTATTTTCAACAAAGATCCTAGTTGATTCTGATGTAAGAGGGCCATGGACCAATTTTTGAGTAGTAGTGGATGTGAAATGATAGTTTAAAGTGCTATTTTGAAAGAAGCTGAGAGAAAGAGAGAGGGAAATAGTGGGGGAGTGGTGATATTTACTGCAGGAATAGGTGGTTACAGTGTGAGATGACTAATTTATTATCTCAAAGATGGAACAGCCTAGAATGATGAAAGGTTTAGAGTATGCCCAAGGCAGTGGGTGGCTGAAGTGGAGAGTGAAGTGGAAATAAATATCACCAGGGGGGGAGTGCCAAAAGTCTAGGTAATAATCCATGTGGACCCTAAAGCTGCCCCAGATGATGGCAGTACTTGTAAGCCACAGGCAAAACTATGAGCAAAGTTCAAAACCATTAGTAAATGAGGGGAGGGAACTACAGGTGGGTAGAGACCAAGCCAAAATATGAAGTTGAAGGACCTGAGTTTTTATGCAATGGCAGAGAAGTGAAACTGGCCAATAGTAGGTGAGCCCTTATTATCTGGCAGGCTTTTACTTACATCAGTCCATTTCACTCTCACCAACAACTCACAAACTTCATATAAAGTGAAAGTGAAAGTGAAGTCACTCAGTTGTGTCCGACTCTTTGCGTCCCCATGAACTGTAGCCTACCAGGCTCCTCCATCCATGGGATTTTCCAGGCAAGAGTACTGGAGTGGTTTGCCATTTCCTTTTCCAGGGGATCTTCCCGACCCAGGGATCGAACCCAGGTCTCCCGCATTGTAGGCAGACACTTCACCATCTGAGCCACCAGGGAAGTCATATAAATAAAGTAGGTGCTATTTTTATTCCACTCTTATGAGAAAACAGAAGCTGTTTTAATACAGTTTAGCAAAAAAAAAAAAAAAAAAGATCTCCAGAATATTGTTAGGGGTGAGGTTACCAATGGAAATATTCCTTTAAATTTTATTTTTACTGAAAGATTTTTTGTTTTCAATATCCAGCAAGTGGCAGCACCAAGTAATGTTATATTAGATCATTTAATAGAAACAACACACTCTGCGTTTATCAAGAGTTCTGTCTACTCCATGCCTTGATGATTTCTTCAGCAGCATCCAGTGTACTGTCTTTCTGTAAATTAATGAAATAGTTATCATTACAAATCAAAATAAATTCAAGATGAAGTAAAGATTTAAATACAAAAAGTAAACCAAAGTCAGTCCATCTGTAAGAGTCATGTAGTGGTTTGGGAACTGAGTGGTCCTCAACCCCTGATAACTTGAGCCAGGCTTTAGCTGGTCCTTAGCCTCTGCAGCTAAGACAGAGTCCAGGACCATGGCATGGGGATGGGGGATACCTTGAGTGGTGTCACTGGAAGCTCTACCCCATTTTAAACCACTTAACTTCAGCAGGAACACAGAAACTGGGAAGTGGCATCTATAGCATCATCCTTTGCCTTGGTGGCCAAATACACAAGTCACAAGCTCTTTAAGGAGCCCAGCAGCAAATCAAACAGGCCGAATATTTATAATGCCATTATCCCATTGCTGTTGGGCTATAAAAGTGAATGAGCCTCACAAGAATTCAATGTTAGGGGAGCTATAGAAGTGTCAACAGCAGTCATTTACATTATACTATTTTGTGATGCTGGCTGCCAGTTCAGAGCACTTTATTACTACTATCCTGACACCAAAAGAACTTTGCAAATTAACTAATATGGGGCCAAGGAACATTACCAAGAAAATGATCAACAATCTGTATATACAGCTCAGTCTGAAAACAGCTTAACCTAATTCCAGCCAAAACCATGTCTGTCAGATCAGTGCGGATGCCCTCACTGCCAAAGACTCGGACTTATAAATGACATTGATGCAGGAGAGCCTGAAGGATGTACTGATGAGATCCATATTTACGGTTTAGTTCGTTTGGGTAGGAAGAGCGCAAAATCACAGACTTCTCTCAAAGAGCCTTGTAGACAACAAAAGGAAACCCCTCCCTTAGCTCTCAACAAAGAGGATGCCAGGCGGAGTGAGACTACAATAATAAATTAATATACAATTACAGAAAAAAGTCAAAGGATACAGAAGAGTTTACACTGAAAACCAGTCATCTGTTTCTTCCCTTCTTGTGCCTTCTTACTACTCCCATCATCCTCTAAGTCAACTTCCTAAGGCAATTGTGATTTTAGTTCTAGTGATTACCATCAAAATCTAAGTAATGTATACTCCTAATTTTTTAATTTATCAACTTCAGACAATGTTTACCATTCTCTGCTCTGAATGAGGAAAAATTGGTTCTTTCATACTACTCTGCTCCCTCCTATTGAAGTCTCACAGTTATAAGCTCCTAACCCCACAGTTAGAGGGCCAACTGTAATGATATAATTTTTTTTTTTTTGAATAGGTAATATGTACATATGGTATAGAATTAAATTGATGGATAAACTTCCTCTTGCTTTCTCTACTCTTTTCCTTTCTCTTCCATCTCTACAGAATGACTTACTCCAAAGCCATTAGGAGGGAAACAGATCATGTATGGGGGTGGGAGAGCCTCATCAGCCTGGTGCAGGATGCTACAGGCAGAGTAAGTAAGAAGACCTTCCAACATGGGTGGCACGAGGTGGTGGTGATGACAGTAGTGGCACTGATCAGGATCAGGGCGTCAGAATCGAGGGGTAAGTAAGCAAGGCATCTGTATGGCAGGGTAGTTCCAGGCAGCATGGAGCCTGGAGGGGATGAGGCAGGCATCTGCCAATGCAGACGGGTATGGAGTGTCAGAGCCTGTAAGGGAAGAGGAGCGCTTCTATGCAGTGGGTGACAGTGGTGGCTCTGTATGTGGTGCTGGAGACTGAGGAGAGTATCTCTGCAGGAAGGTGATGGAAGCAGGTCAGCACATGGTGCTGAAGCTCAGGTGAGGTGAGGACGGTGACCATACAGGGGAAGGGCCGGCAGACTGGTAAAAATGTCAAAGCCTGAGTAGGGTGAAGGGTGTCTGTCGGGGTGGTGGGTGGAGGGGCAGTAGCACGGACAGGAGACTGGTCACATGCAGAGGTACCGATCAAAAAAGTGGTTAAGTGATGAGCAAGGTGTTTCTACTGTCAATACTGTCAAAGAAGGTTGTGACTAACATGTATAGGGAGAAAGCTAGAATAAACTTGGAGGTGGTTTCAATGTATTTAGATAGTCATAGGAATAAGTAGAATAGATACAGACATAGAAAGGATGGACATACATTTACATGTTCCCTATCTCTGTCTTCTGGGAGGGCCTGGGAATGCTAATACCCCAATGAGCACTCGTCATGCCCAGATCTTGGTTTCTTAATACCATTCTCCAGTAAAAGGTGATTTCAGGTTGAGCTGGACAATGACAAAGTGAACCTACTGCATCTTGAAATGCCAGAAAGTAAGAAAATGCTCAAAAAATGATGGGAGACGTGTCAAAGGAAACAGAGACCAGCTTAACGGGGTTCCTAATGGCCAAATTTTGGAAAATTTGAGCATCAAAATAAGTAATAATAATAAATTTTAACCCACTGAATAAAACAAGAATCTATGAGTCCTTACATATATGAATGGTTAAATGAATAAATTATTTGATTTGATATGGAATATTTTCATAGTTTCAAAGTACTTCACCACAAAACATTCATTATTCATCAAGGAAAAAGTGAAACTTTACAGTAGAGAAGCCTGGCAGACACCACCTCAATAAACTTATTAAACTTAACATCACCAGTTGTAGATAAAACTAAAATCATGTGCTATCTGATAGGATGCAAAACAATGAACAAAATATCACTTCTGTAGTTTCTACCAAAAGTGCATAACCTGAATCTATCCATGAGTAAATGTCAAACAAACGTTGAGGGACTTTCTTCAAAATAACTGGTCAATAATTTCCAAAAGTATCAAGATTATGAAAATCAAGGAAATCTGAGGAAACTTCCCAGCTTGAAGAAGACATGACAACTTAATGCAATGCATGATTCTGGCTTGGACTGACTGATGACTGGTTGATTGACACAATTGTGGCCTGGGTTTATTTATTTATTTGCTTGTTATAAACAAGGACATTATTGGGGCAATCAGTGAAACCTGAATTAGATCTGAGGATTAGACAGAATAATATAGCACTCTTAAGTTCATAATGTTGATGGTTATATTGTAGAAGAATGTTGTATAATGGAGAATGCATAATAAGGTATTTGGTGGTAACAGAGGCATCAATAATTAAGTTAGGAACTTGCCCTACAATTGTTTGGAAAAACAGGTTTCAAAACTTATTTACTGAGACTATTTAAACATATATTTCTTTAGGTAATCCAGCCTCCCATCCATCTCTCTCAGCCATTCAGTTTTCCTCCCCAGAAGCAACACTGGATTTTATTATGTATCCTTCCAGAGAGACAGTTGAGGCATTTAAAAGCTTCTTCTCCTTCCCTTTCCTTCTTTTCCTTTTTATGTAAATGATATCGTTCCTCACAAACTAGTCTGCTCCTTGCTTCACTCGTTTAGGTATGTGAATGTACCATAATTTATTTAAGCAGTCTGCACTGGTGAGTATTGTGGTTGTCTATTATAACTTTTTGATATTACAAACAATGCTGCATTGAAAATCGTTGAATATAGACCTTCAATATGCAAGTAAATCCACAGGAAAAAATCCTACAAGCAGAACTGGTGGGCCAAAAGACATGTGCATCTACATTTAAATAATTTTCAAACTAACCACTGTAGAGATTTTACAAATTATACTTGTACTCTCAATCAATGCATGAGAGTATCTTAGGAAACTTTCCAGTTGTTTTGGTTATTTCCAATCTAACAGATAATATAAAATTTCATGGCAGTTTTATTTTTCATTTCTCTTATTATTGAGATGTATCCTTTTATATATTTGACAGCTACTGAGGATTTTACTAATAACCATTGTAAAGTGCTGCCTTTGGTTTGTTTTGTCCTAAAATTCGACCTGCTTTCTTTCAGCTTCCACTTTCTTGGCATGTTTTGCCATCCTTTTCTTTTTCGCTTTTCCAAGCAATTGGGTTAGGTGTGTCAGCTTTCCCTAGGGGCTTGATGTTGCTCCAATACTGAATGCTGATGGAAAGGAGGTGAGTCTACACTGATCTTCCTCCTCTCCTGTCTCCATGGAGGCCTCGATCACCTTGTGTAGATACCAAAGGATCATTTATGAAGTCCAATATATTAAACAAGGTACATCTCAGCGTTTTTCTGTGACATTCTGTGACATTCCTGAGGCAAGCCATTTCCTTCCTTGTTTCAAATGGAAAGGATTCTCAAAGCTATAAAATTCTTTCCCAATTCTATTTGTTCTGCCCCCCTCACCCCGACCCCCCACTTCTCCAGGAACTCTAGGTATATCATTTGTCTTCCACATTTATACTTTTTCTAACATTTAAAAACTCTTTGTTCCTGGGAATTCCCTGGCAGCCCAGTCCTTAGGACTCCATGCTTTCACTGCTGAGGGCCCAAGTTCAATTCCTGGTCGGGAACTAAGATCCTACAAGCTGTATGGTATAGCAAAAAAAAAAAA
>NW_011495027.1:6759761-6790523 GCF_000754665.1 Bison bison bison
AAAAAAAAAAAAAAAAAAAAAAAGAAATTCTTTGTTGCCTTCACTTCTTTTCACCCACTTCCCTCAATCCTCGGTGTGCTTATAGAAGAATTTAGTGTTCTCTTTGCTGCTTCCAATGTCACTACAGTTACCAATAGCTATATTTTTTCCCCTTCAATTTCTTATCTGATCTCTTACAGCTACCATTTCATCTTCTTACATTATCTTACTCTAGCTTCCCTGAATTTTAAAAAAAAACTTCTGCTGTTAACTCTTGTTTTAAATGCTTTGAATTTGAAATGTAACACTTTTTTTTTGCTCTATGGCAACAGTTCTTTTTGGTTTTTTTTTTGTTGTTGAATATTCTCTGATACTTATTTTTCATTATATCTTTCTCCTTCTCCTTAATAGCATCTTTATAGATTCATAGCTGGTTCCTTTTTATTACTCATTTTTGGGTGAATTCTCTTTGTAAGATGACTAAGCTACTTGCTGGCTCTATGATTTGAACATGTATTTGTAGATTTGTATAAAGGAGGAGACAGGAAAGAAGTAGAAGGGAGTAGAAATTATCTTTGGCTCACAGTAAAGTTAAATGATTGATGGAGAGTTCAGTGAAGGGGAGTTCTTTTAGACTTTATTTCTTTTTAACTAATTTAACTGTCTCCCTCCAATTTAATGTATCCACCCTGCCTCAACACAGCTTTAGAAAAAATGAGAGGAAAGAGTAAATCTATAGCCCTTTCTTTCCACTTGGTTCGCATAGGTACTGGATGACATGACCATATGTTTCTACTCTGCCTTGTCCATGCTGCCAAATGGGTTTGGAGAAGTTTCCACTCCCAGTACACGTACTGTTCCTGCTGTTCTGGATAATGAGTAGGCTACCTATTGGCTCTGCCTATTAGGCTGTAGAAGCAGGAGCTTTTCTCCATGTCTTCCCTCCACCATTTCCTTCACTGTATTTGGCAACTCTTCCTCATTTACTGGGGGATTTGGAATTTTTTTCCCATTTTCCTAGCTGTTCTTTTTAAAAAATAATTTCCAAGAAGAGAATGGGAGAAGGCCTGTTGACCATTTCTAAAACTGAAAGTCTTATGTTACTTTTTTGTTCTATTAGTTATGCTTATAACTTCAAACAATATATATTTATTCCTCTATAAATCCACTATAAGATACAAGTATTAATGGCCTTACCCTTTCTTCCACATTTCAGATAATCAAATGTTGACACTGTTAGACTGTTAAAATTTATATTCTATTCTAAATAAGTCTCCCATAGTTTGTCTATATGGTGTCTCTAAAAGTTGAAAACAGTGTTTACATCATTCTGACCAGACTTAAAGATGAGTGTGTTGGTATAGAGAGTGCCTTAATTTTGATAAGACTGTTTTCAGTAGTGATAACATCTTAAAAATAGCAACAATACATTCAGATTATTTTTTTAACACAGATCTGATGGTGCTGAATTATCTCAGCTTTAATTTATCAGGGATGTATATTTTGTTTTCAGTGTAAAAGGATATCTTCCTGAATATAGAATTCTGGCTGACATATGTTTTATGTCAGCACTTTAAAGGTGCCACTTCATTGTAATCTGGTCTCTACTGTTTCTGATAAGAAATTAGTCAACATTCATATCTTTGCTCCCATGCATGTGAAGTGTAGTTTTTCTCTGGCTGCTTTCAAGATCTTATCATTATCTATAGCTTTCAGCAGTTTAATTATGATGTGTCAAGTTGTGATTTTATTTGTATCCTGTGTGGTTCACTGAATTTTTAGATCTCCAAACCGCTATTCACCAAATATAGGGAAATTTAGTTCTTTATTAAAATATTTTTTTCTGCCACATTCTCTCTCTTTTTTTTTTTGGATACTCCAGTTACATGTATATTATTACTTGACATTGACTCTGAGGCTCTGTTTATTTTTCAAAAATAATTTTTCCCTCTTTTTTCAGATTGGATGATTTCTATGGATCTGTATTAAGGTGGACACTTTTTTTCCTCACATCCTCAATCTTCTGTATGTTAAGACTATATATTTTTCATTCCAAGTATTACATTTTAAAATTCTTTAAGTTCCATTTGGTTCTCTTTTTAATTGCTTTAATCTAGTTGCTCATTATAACCATATTTCCCTGAACACATTTATAATATCTGCTTTAAAGTCCTTGTCTACTAATTCCTACATATAAGTAACCCTTAAGATCTGTTTCTATTGATTGTATAGAAGTCACATTTTTTTCTTTTTCATTAAAGGTTGCATTTTCTTGTGTCTTCAAATGTGTCTGGATATTTTAATGTTAAAGGTAAGGAGTCTAATTATGTTGTAATCCAATAAACTCAGCTTCAAAAAGTGCTGAGTTTTGTTTTGATAATTTTATGGTAGCAAGCCAAAACTTAAAAACTGCATATGAGTGCATCATGCCTAGCAATAGAAAAAAAAATGGTGCTTTATAAACCGAAAGGAAGGACATTATAAATGTGTAGAACAGGGAACTTACTTTAATGAAGCAAAATCGCACAAATTTCTCAAACTGTGATTTGGTTTCTGCATTACAGAATGCTGAAACTGGGATGGCTGACAGTTTCTGAAAAACAAAAAGAAAAATATAAAAACTACGTACACTTTAAATATTAATTTTTAGAGCACAAACATTAAAAGCAAATAGATACTTCCAAATATCCACAAGAATTTCCAAAAGAAATGTATTTTTAAAATCCTCCAGAGAATTCTCTGGTAAACCAACGGTTAGGATTCTCTGCTTTCACTGAGAAGGGCCGAGGTTCAATCCTTGGTCACAGAACTAAGATCCTGTCAACTTCATAGTGTGGCCAAAAAATAAAAATAAATAAATAAAATCTTCCAAATAACTGTGAGTAGAATATCAGGGAATAAAACTACAGTTCACATTTTTCAAAGCATGTCAACAGGCTTCCTTCATAAATCAACTATAACATACAGCACAATATTGCAAAAGCCAATAAACATTACCTTATTTTTAATCATCCATTTCACGAATTTATAGTCATAAGGTTCATTGCTGTCCTTCATATCGAAGAGGTCTACATCTAAAACAATAATAAAAATTGGATGGCTATGTATTATATCTGAGGCAAAGTGTATTTCATTTGTCTACTAAGATTCAAGATTTCCTCATGCTGGATTCATACTGCATGGTATGGTGGGAAGTAAGGAATTCCCAGAGAAGCTTTACAGATATGATACTCTAAGGCACTACTCACATATACATCTGGTTGATCATGTTTGTGTTTTAGCACTGGAAGACAGTAGGAAGAGGCAGGACAAACAGCAGTGTTACCTTTCCACTTAGAAATAATATATGCCTCTATGATCATTATTAAGGAAATAACCTCAATTTTTAACGTATTCATCTATAAGAATTTTGTTTCCAAATGGTAATTCGTTATTAGACTGTGAGCTCCACAGGGATATTGCAATTTATCACTATCCCCATCTCCTAGGTCAGTATCTAGCATGTAAGTACTGAAAAGCATGTTTGTGGAATGAGTAAATTAATATAATTCACTATTTATGAAGAGAAAACATCTATATAGTTCTCCCAAGTGATGTATTTATTGTTTCCCTCTTCTAAATATTATGCTTAATTTTTTTAAAAATTTGGTGAAAAACTTCAAATACACATTCCTATATTTATCTCTTGTTCCAATCTTGCTTTAAGGTCTGGACAAGATATTTCTCTGGCACTGGGATTCAGAAACCTACATTTCATATTGTTTCAACTGTACTGACTCGTACTCAAGATCTTTTTGAATGCCCCAAAGCAACAAACACTGATGGTCACTGTAATCAATTATTTTATCCTTTATTGTGGCTACCCTGGTAGCTCAATTCATAAAGAACGTGACTGCAATGCAGGAGATCCAGGTATGATCCCTAGATAGGGAAGATCCTCTGGAGAAAGGACTGACAACCCACTCCAGTATTCATTCTTGCCTGGACAATTCCACGGACAGAGGAGCCTGGTGGGCTACAGTCCATGGGGTCGCAAAGAGTCAGACACGACTAAGCAACTAACACACACATACTTTATTGCTCAAAATAAATCAAGGCAGTTATCTTCTTTCTTTTATTCACTAAATTTTATTCACTAAATTTTTATTCACTAAATTTTATTCACTAAATTCACTAAATTCTGGGTTTCTTCAAATTAATAGTGTAAAAACCTTGACACTAAAGAAAGTTTCACTTTTATTTTTTTAAATGACTTAATATGGCTTTCCTTAATGATTTTATTTCAATTTTCTCCTGTGATTTAAGAATGTAAAATTTCCATGTAATAATGCTAATAATATTATACCATTTATTACTATCTGTTAAACACGTTACATGATTCTCTCATTCATTTGTCCTATAATTCTGTGAGATGCAACAATTCTCATTTTACAGATGAAGTTAAATTACTACTTTAAGTCATATGTATGTATGTGTGTTTAATTCAGATTTGACTCTAAAAAAATGACAACTTAAAACAGAGTCTAATTGCAAATTATGTGAAAACTCCAAGTGACAATTACATAAGACTTAGCAGCAGTAGCAGCAGCAGCATACTAAAAGTTAACCTGGAGAGTACTGATTACAACAGTAGAAGGAAAAAAAGGAGGGTACTGACAAATTGTAATTAACACTGTCTAAGAGTCAGATACAACTGAGCAGTTTCACTTTCACTTTTCACTTTCATGCATTGGAGAAGGAAATGGCAACCCACTCCAGTGTTCTTGCCTGGAGAATCCCGGGAAGGGGGAGCCTGCTGGGCTGCCGTCTGTGGGGTCGCACAGAGTCGGACATGACTGAAGCAACTTAGCAGCAGCAGCAGCATACTATTCATTTATTCTTTTTTTTTTTTTTTTTAATTTATTGAGGTATAGATAGTGAGGGACAGGGAGGCCTGGTGTGCTGTAATCCATGGGGTAGCAAAGAGTTGGACACAACCTAGCAACTGAACAGCAACAACAAATAGTTGATTTACAATGTTGGGTTAGTTTCTGCAGTATAGCAAAGTGAATCAATTATACACACACATATATCCACTCTTCTTCAGATTCTTTTCCCATATAGGTCATTACAGTGTGCTGAGAAGAGTTCCCTGTGCTACACAGTAGGTCCTCATTAGTTATCTATTTTATATATAGTAGTGTGTATATGTCCAGTTCTTCCATTTATCCCCCTCATCCAGCTTTCCCCCTTGGTAAACATAAGTTTCACTCAGTATGGTAACCACTCATTTATTCCTCTAACACTTAGAAAAGAGAAATTTATTGCCATGGTACTGAAAGAAAAGGAAGGGAATAAATACACTTCTAAATATTTTATAGTTAGGAGAAAGTTGTAATCTACTTCTTTTTTTTTTTTTTTTGTAATCTACTTCTTTTCAATGCTTCAGTTAGAGATGTTGAAACAAACTAAAGAAAATATTTGTTTACTGGAGGTAGGAGTTTGAACCATATTACAATATCACTTGCACAGAGTCGGACACGACTGAAACGACTTAGCAGCAGCACTAGCAGCAGCTTATTTAAGTAATCTATGAAAACAAAAATTGGTTGTTGTATTCCCACTATCTCCTCCCTAATTTCACACCTTGTCTTACTATCTTCCTATTTGTAATCTTGTCTTCTGATTAAATGTTTCCCTTTTTAGTTCTAGGATGATGCTCACTGGTCAGGGAAGTTGCTAAGTATAGCAGAAAATATGTAAGTTTACCAGTTAGTACATGGATCTCTGCATTCAGAGTCTACCTCTGCTACTTATTAATTGATTAACTTCAGTAAATTTCTTGACTTTTAATGACATCTTTCTCAACTATCAATGGGGATATAACAGCACCAATCTTATGGGCTTTTGTGAGACTTTGATGTTTGTAAAGCAAATTACTGTATCATAATGCTCAAAAAATATTAACCAGTTAGTCACTGCTATGAGCTATAAAGAGAATTACTATGTCCATGAATTTTATGGTTCATTTTTATCTTTAAGCTACCATCAAATGAAAGTTTTATTTCTTGCTTCTGTCTTTTGAAAAAGGTGGGACCAACCTCCAGTATATGGAAGAATTTCTATATTCAAAATAATCAGATGAAAGAGAAAAATAAAATAAATTTGTCTTCATATATAGAAGGGTCTTATAGACATTAACATTCTTTCTCACACAGGTGAAGGACCATAAAGAACACACATCTTTTCCCCCATCATCATAAAAGTTGTTTTCTAGCCCAAATCCTTTCTTTTCCTATTACAACCATACTTGTTCAAGATCTAGGACCTAAACCAATACTGCATGCAGGCTGGGATCGACTGAGGATGAAATGGGAAACTATTTAAGAGCTTAATGCAAACAAAAGTTGCATTACTGTCTTTTTGATGTTTAATGTCAAAATCTGATAAATTTCTTTTAGAATTTACTATCTGGAAAAGTTTGGTTCCAGGAAAGACTTACTCTTATCTAAAAAGCTGTTAAGTTTAATTTTATAAGAATCACGTAACTAATTCCATTTTTCTATTTGTCTTTGTTGCCATCAAGCTTGGAACCAAGTTAAGGCTAATTACAATACAGCTGACCCTTGAACAATACAGGTTTGAACTGCTTAAGTCCACTTACACAGATTTTTTTTCAACAGCAAACACCATGGTATATACAATCCATGGTTGGTTGAATCCACTTTTGTGGAACCTTAGATAAGGAGGGACTACATACACAGAAGGACCTCAGATATGGAGGGCCAACTATAAATTATACATGGATTTTCAACTGAACAGAGTCACCATCTTGCAACCCCTGCATTATTCTAGGGTCAACTACATATGAACCCAGGTGACTAAAATATTTGCTTCCCCTACTCCATGTTACATTAACATAGGAATATTTCTACTTACATGTTATTGCATAGAAGACTTTAAGTATGAATTAGCTCAAAGTTTTATTGGAAGCAGATAAAAGTAAAATAATTTTCTTCTGAATAGATGAAAACTGTGCTGTTTCTTTTTATCGTTTCATGAAATGAGCTACACATTTAAGCCCAATACAAGAAAAGTGATTTCTAAACCTTAGACTATAGAACATCATAAGGGTTTTTATATAAGAAGAGATCTTAGAAGCCTGACAAATATACCTCTCTGGCAACAGCAGAGCCAAGAACTCCTGGTCACTCTGCTTTTCTTATAACAAATGAGTAAATAATAATCACTGTTTTGTTATAATGTTGAAAGTTTCTAGCTTTGTAAAATTTAGTATATATAAAAGAATTTTCAAGCTCACTGGCATATCACTTCACTGTAATAAAACCTTAAAAACATTAAAACTATGCAGAATTGCTGTAATTTCTGTCAAAATAAATTATGCTCTTAAATTTACTGTGATTAACACCACAGATCTGGGGAAGAAATATGTTATACATAAAATATTATGGTGCTTCTAACTTTAGATTTGTACGGCATGTCAGAATTCCATATCATAGCTTCAAGTAATGTAAAGGTCATCGTTTTTTGGAGACAAAATTATTTGGAATCTAGCTGTATGACTTCAGGCAAGTTACTCCCTAAGTCTCCATGTCTTTAAAAACAGAGATAACAATGCTTTTTAAAAAAAGGGTATTTGAAGCGTTGGCATGCAGTAGACCCTCAATAAATATTACTTTGCTCCTTGACTTCATTTCTGTATACTCTAAAGTGACAAGTATTCTCCAATAGCATCAATATTTTAGAAATATTTTTTTTCTTGAGTAAAAAGGAAACTAAAATTTTACTGAAAGGAACACAAGGGACATATATTTTTTCATGTACCTGTTTTAAATTACATACCAGAACAAGGTTAACAGAAAATTCTATGTTTATTAGAATACCTAGAACAAATAACTCCATAATAGTTATATTCAAGGTCAATGGCCTAATCATCAAGATGACTGCAGAAAAACACTGACACTGTCGAAATCCATTTTCCCATAAATGAAAGGCTGATATTGGCTTTGGTACCAATCTTTTCTTCATAAATTTGATATAATTCCACACCTAGGTTTCTGCATATTTGAATAATAAAAACCTTTACAAACCTAGCATAGACACGTCAGCAACAATGAAGTATCCCCCATCAGGAACTATGGATTTTAGGCCAACACTTTCAAGTAAATGTACCATCCGATCTCTTTTTACTTCTAACTCTTTTGGCAAAGAATTGAAGTAACATTCTGGGTCATCCATGCGCTTGATGTCAATCCAGAAAGCTTGAGCCAAGGCTTCCTGTATATTAAGATTGAAAAATATGGAAAGGAAATATGGCAATGTTATGTACTGCCAAGTTTATTGGTATAATAAATAAAGATTGTCTGAGTAATATTACCAGAGAAGGCAATGGCATCCCACTTCAGTACTCTTGCCTGGAAAATCCCATGGACGGAGGAGCCTGGTAGGCTGCAGTCCATGGGGTCACCAAGAGTTGGATACAACTGAGCAACTTCACTTTCACTTTTCACTTTCATGCATTGAAGAAGGAAATGGCAACCCACTCCAGTGTTCTTGCCTGGAGAATCCCAGGGACAGGGGAGCCTGGTAGGCTGCCGTCTATGGGGTCGCACAGAGTTGGACACGACTGAAGTGACTTAGCAGCAGCAGCAGCAGCAGAGTAATATTACTGACAAGAAAGTCATTCAGGGAATTACAGTTGAACCTATGTGAAATTCTACAGACTAATGGAAGAATAAGTTACATGGAAATGATTACATCTAATGTGAAGAACTGAGGATGAACCACAAAAATTCAAGTTGAAATAGAGGTACAGTTGTCCCTTACTCTTCACACAGGTGACTGGTTCCAGGGCCCCCACAAATACCAAAATCCAAGGATGTTCAAGTCTTTTATATGAAATGCATCCATGGGCTCTGCATCTGTGAATTCAACCAACCCTAGATCCACAATCTTTAGTTGAATCAATGGATGCAGAACCTGTGGATAGGGAGGGCCAACTGTATTATATAAAGATGCCTTACTTGGAAATGAAAAAGACAATGGTGTTTTCTACTAAGATTAGCGTTAGAGTGATTTGCTAGATCTAAGCCTGAAGGACAATCAGAGAAATGATAAACTAACCAGCGTTTCCCCATTACCTTTCAGGACAAGAAAAGTGTAAATGAAAGCTGATCGATCCACTGTGTCACCCTTCATAAGTATATGAATCCCTGTACTAATCATTCACATTTTTTCTCCACTGCTTTTATCAACATCTGACATATTATGTTATTAAAACATTTACTTGTTTATTATCTGTGCTCCCCCAACAGGCTATAAGCTCCAAAAGGGCAGGAATTCTTGACTGCTTTATCTCTGACACTCAGTAAGTATTTGTTTAATAACTGAATAGATTTATTTTGAGAATGAAAAGAGCTGAATACAATAAAATCAACATCCAACTAGCTTTTATCATGATATCACTCTATAGTCATTTGAAAAAAAAAATTATTAGGATTTTTTTTCTTATTCAGTAGGTATTTTTGATAGGAAACAAAAAAGTTTATTGTAGCCAACATATTCCCAGTTTTGGCTTTTTAACTGCTTCCCAACAAATAGTTTTCAGTATTCTGATTATTCACAGAATGATAATACATAGATCCCTGTTTTATAGATATTAAAAAACTAGAAACAATACAAAAAAAATATACATTAAAAAGTCTTGCAACCCACCCCAGACCCTATCTATACTAGTTTCATGTGTTCCCTTTACCCCAGATAGCCACTTTAACTATTTTCATATGGTTCTTCCAGAGATTCTTTAAGAAAGTATAAGCAAATAGTTTTCTCCCTTTCTTATACAGAATACAACATAAATAATAATATATACTGCTCTGTATCTTGCTTTTATTTTTACAATGTATCTTGGATATCTTTCCATATCAGTAATTATAGAATTTTCTCATTCTTTTTTGTTTTTCCTTTCCCTTTCCTTTCTTTTCACTTTTAAACAGCCATCGTGATAGAGTAATGGCCCCTAAAGAAGTCCACATCTTAATGCCTGGAACCTGTAAATATGTTACCTTGCATGGTAAAATTAACATTGCAAATGTGATTTAAGTTAAAGACCTTGGAGATAGAGAGATTATCTTGGATTATCTGTGGGCCTAATGTAATCATAAGGATTCTTCTAAGAGAAAGAAGGTGGCAAGAGAGTCAGTGTTACAGGGGCTATGTGTTGATAGAGGCAGAGGTGGCAGTAATGTGACCATGGGAATGCGAGTACCACCAGAAGCTGGAAAAGACAAGGAGCAGATTCTGCCTTGGAGCCTCCAGGGGGAATGCAGCAGGGTCCACACTTGCTTTTAGCCTTGAAAGACCCTTATGGACTTCTGACCTCCAGAATGTAAGATAAAAAACTTGTGTTGTTTTAAGCCACTAAGTGTACGCAAGTGTTAGTTGCTCAGTCATGTCCAACTCTTTGTGACCCAATGGACTATAGCCTCTGTGCATGGAATTTTCCAGTCAAGAATACTGAGTGGGCTGCCATCTCCTACTCCAGGGAATTTTCCTGACCCAGGGATGGAATCCAGGTCTCCCACACTATGGGCAGATTCTTTACCATCTGAGTCATCATGGTGGTAATTTGGTACAGAGAACTAGGAAACCAATACAGTCATATAACATTAAAATGTTTAGATAGACCATAGTCTATTTAATCCATTGTTTATAGATGAACTATTCCCCATCTTCTGCAATGACCACGTACACATAGAGCTTCTTTGATCTGCAGAGAACAGCTATAAGGTAAGTGCTCAGAGGATACACTGCTGCTTCACAGAGCACACATACCTGAAATTTTGCTTGGGGCTGTCATATCCTCCAGAGAATTTGCAGCATTTTGCAACCCCCACCAGCAATGTATGAGTGATTAAAGTTAAAATTTTTGTGTTAAAACCAAAACCATTCTTGATAGCAATGAGTATGTGCTTGCTTCTAAATTTCCAAATTATACTGGAAGGACATGAAGGAACTGAGCCAACTGAAAGTGAAAGAAAGTGAAGTTGCTCAGTGGTGTCCGACTCTGTGCGACCCCATGGACTATAGCCTACCAGGTTCATCCATCCATGGGATTTTCCAGGCAAGAGTACTGGAGTGGGTTGCCGTTTCCTTCTCCAGGAGATCTTCCTGACCCAGGGATTGAATGTGGGTCTCCCGCATTGTAGGCAGAGGCTTTACCATCTGAGCCACTAGGGAAGTCTGAGACAGAAGTACACAACATAAATATAACACCTCTGCCCAAAGACCATGGAGCAGCCCTAAATTACTGTAACACATACCTGTAAAGGGGTTGCACAAGTATAAACGGTGTTTTGCTGAACTGTCTGTAAATGTTTTATCAAATGTTTAGGACCAATGGACCAGCCAAGCTGCAAAAGGAAAAGATTTAAAAATGAATCTAATTGTACGTACCAGATCTGATAGAGTAGCTAAGCTTAACGCAATTATTAAATATATGCATTTCTAAAATGTTCACACTATGAAAGCTGTGTAGTCTTAGTAGTTAGAAACATTTCAACCTTGATCTTTTTGTGGAATAGTTTCCAACTGAAGTCACTAAATTCTGCCTTCAGAAGGCAAAGAGTGCTTGCAATCATTATTATCTACCCCTCTCTTTGAATTTGCTATTTTTGATATTCTGAAAGTCTAATAACTGGTAACAAAGCTTCTTTGAATTAGATATAGATAAAAGTAACTTTCAACGAGGGCCTTAAGGGACTTTTCCACAATTTCATTCTCCAGGCTCATTTTTGATACTCCCTCCTTTGTAGCCAAGTTTAGGAGAAGTGAAACTGGAAGACAATCAAGTTTCAATTGGAACAACTGTGATTGTATTACATAATACAGTGGTTAAGTGCATGGATTCTAAACCTAGATTTCCTGCCCTGGGTGGAATTCAACTTTATTAGCAATGAAACCTTAGGCAAGTTACTTAGATTCTCTGTACTTCAGTTTTATTGTCTGTAAAACAGGAATAATAAATTATGCCCACCTTATAACATGGTTATGAGAATGAAAGGAATCAGTATGTGTAAATCTCTAGAACCTGGCACATAGTAAGTGTCAAAACATTCACTTCAGTTCAGTTCAGTGCAGTTCAGTTACTCAGTCATGTCCAACTCTTTGCCACCCCATGAATCGCAGCACACCAGGCCTCCTTGTCCATTACCAACTCCCGGAGTTTACTCAAACTCATGTCCGTTGAGTTGGTGATGCCATCCAACCATCTCATCCTCTGTCGTTCTCTTTTCCTCCTGCTCTCAATCTTTCCCAGCATCAGGGTCTTTTCAAATGAGTCAGCTCTTTGCATCAGGTGGCCAAAGTATTGGAGTTTCAGCTTCAACATCAGTCCTTCCAATGAACACCCAGCACTGATCTGCTTTAGGATGGACTGGTTGGAGCTCCTTGCAGTCCAAGGGACTTTCAAGAGTCTTCTCCAACACCACAGTTCAAAGGCATCAATTCTTCAGCGATCAGCTTTATTTATAGTCCAACTCTCACATCCATACACATCTCCATCCATAAAACCATAGCCTTGACTAGATGGACTTTTGTTGGCAAAGTAATGTCTCTGCTTCTAAATATACGGTCTACGTTGCTCATAACTTTCCTTCCAAGGAGTAAGCATCTTTTAATTTCATGGCTGCAATCACCATCTGCAGTGATTTTGGAGTCCCCAAAAATAAAGTCTGACAGTTTCTCCATCTATTTGCCATGAAGTGATGGGACTGGATGCCATGATCTTCGTTTTCTGAATGTTGAACTTTAAGCCAACTTTTTCACTGTCCTTTTTCACTTTCATCAAGAGGCTCTTTAGTTCTTCTTCCCTTTCTGCCATAAGGGTGGTGTCATATGCATATCTGAGGTTATTGATATTTCTCCCAGAAATCTTGATTCCAGCTTGTGCTTTCCCCAGCCCAGCATTTCTCATGATGTACTCTGCATAGAAGTTAAATAAGCAGGGTGACAATATACAGCCTTGATGTGCTCCTTTTCCTATTTGGAACCAGTCTGTTGTTCCATGTCCAGTTCTAACTGTTGCAGCCTGACCTGCATACAGGTTTCTCAAGAGGCAGGTCAGGTGGTCTGGTATTTCCATCTCTTTCAGAATTTTCCACAGTTTATTGTGATCCACACAGTTCAAAGGCTTTGGCATAGTCAACAAAGCAGAAATAGATCTTTTTCTGGAACTCTCTTGCTTTTTCATTGATCCAGCAGATGTTGTTAATTTGGTTTCTGGTTCCTCTGCCTTTTCTAAAACCAGCTTGAACACCTGGAAATTCACGGTTCACGTATTGCTGAAGTCTGGCTTGAAGAATTTTGAGCATTACTTTACTAGTATGTGAGATGAGTGCAATTGTGTGGTCGTTTGAGCATTCTTTGGCATTGTCTTTCTTTGGGATTAGAATGAAAACTGACCTTTCCCAGTCCTGTGGCCACTGCTGAGTTTTCCAAATTTGCTGACATATTGAGTGCAGCACTTTCACAGCATTATCTTTCAGGATTTGAAATAGCTCAACTGGGATTCCTGCCTCTTGCGAAAACTGACCTGCCTCTTACGAAACCTGTATGCAGGTCAGGAAGCAACAGTTAGAACTGGACACGGAACAACAGACTGGTTCCAAATAGGAAAAGGAGTACGTCAAGGCTGTATATTGTCACCCTGCTTATTTAACTTATATGCAGAGTACAGCATAAGAAATGTTGGACTGGAAGAAGCACAAGCTGGAATCAAGATTGCCGGGAGAAATATCAATAACCTCAGATATGCAGATAACACCACCCTTATGGCAGAAAGGGAAGAAGAACTAAAGAGCCTCTTGATGAAAGTGAAAAAGGAGAGTGAAAAAGTTGGTTTAAAGCTCAACATTCAGAAAACTAAGATCATGACATCTGGTCCCATCATTTCATGGCAAATAGATGGGGGAAGAGTGGAAACAGTGGCTGACTTTATTTTTTGGGCTCCAAAATCACAGCAGAGGTTGATTGTAGCCATGAAATTAAAAGATGCTTACTCCTTTGAAGGAAAGTTATGACCAACCTAGACAGCATATTAAAAAGCAGAGACATTACTTTGTCAACAAGGGTCCCTCTAGTCAAGGCTTTGGTTTTTCCAGTGGTCATGTCTGTATATGAGAGTTGGACTCTAAAGAAAGCTGAGCACTGAAGAATTGATGCCTTTGAACTATGGTACTGGAGAAGACTCTTGAAAGTCCCTTGGACTGCAAGGAGCTCCAACCAGTCCATCCTAAAGCAGATCAGTGCTGGGTGTTCATTGGAAGGACTGATATTGAAGCTGAAACTCCAATACTTGGCCACCTGATGAGAAGAGTTGACTCATTTGAAAAGACCCTGATGCTGGGAAAGATTGAGGGCAGGAGGAGAAGGGGACGACAGGATGAGATGGTTGGATGGCATCACCAACTCGATGGACATGGGTTTGGGTAGACTCTGGGAGTTGGTAATGGACAGCGAGGCTTGGCATGCTGCGGTTCATGGAGTCGCAAGGAGTCGGACACGACTGAGCCACTGAGCTGAACTGGGATTCCATCACTTCCACTAGCTTTGTTTGTAGTGATGCTTCCTAAGGCCCACTTGACTTCACATTCCAGGATGTCTGGCTCTAGGTGAGTGATCACACCATTGCGATTAACTGGGTCATAAAGATCTTTTTTGTACAGTTCTTCCCATTAGCTATTATTTTTTCTCCTTTTAATTAATATACAGTAATCCAAGCATTGCAAAGAAAAGAGTATCATCAGTTGGTTACTTATAAATAAGCAAATTACCCTATTTTTCTTGCTTCAAAAGAATGATTACATCTCAAAAAGGATAAAAACATGAAAACTGAATAAGAAAGCAGATCAGTAAGTATAAAAACCTGTGTAAACTGAGTATTTATGCATTTACAACACACAAAAAACTCTACAAGAAATAAGATACGTGCCTGTTTTCAAACAATTAAATTTTTCATCTTACCTTCCAGCCAGTTACACTGAAAGTCTTTCCAGCACTTCCTATGGTTATTGTTCTCTCCCACATACCTGGAAAAGTGGCTGAATAGCAAAAAAGCGGGGGAAAAGGTTAGTTAATTGCTTTATGATCCATCTACACTCAGTATAATCTAATAACAAAAATGCCTTATAATATAGGCAGTATAGTTATTTCAATAGGTTTTTAAGAGATAATTTAGCTTTAACTGAAACTCAGCTGAAAATATTACCAAGCTTGAAAACATTTAAATGGCAAATCATCTCCCAGGGCAGGAATGGTCAGAGGCTGCAGCCGGCAGCGCTCCGGGCCGGTTCAGTGCAGTGGTCATGGGAGCAACAGCACCCGGCTCTCAGTGTTAGTGGTAGCTGGCGGCCAGCACGATCGTTCTGTGGCACAGTTCTGGTTGTGGTTCTGGTAGTGTTTAGCTCACCTCTACTCTGTCCTTTTTCTGAGTCTGATTGCTACAGGATTCCTAAGGCAGTGGTTCTTAAAATACACTTCCCACTTAGCAAAATCAGTATCACTGGGGAAGTCATAAAAAAGGCAAATTCTTGGATCCTCAGAAACTCTGGGGAAGGCCCAGCAGTTCGCAGGCATGTGCAAGAATGAGGGTGTGTATTTTAGAAATAGCACACTGAGATGTAAATCCATGATGTATCTTGAAGTCATCTTCTCACAGCAAGTAAAGTGTCTACTAAGATATCAGGTAGCTAAAGAAAGTTCCAAAATGTAAACATATGCAATTTCAGCCTATCATGAAATATCCATCAATATTTATAAAGGTAGGAAAGCCATATAAATTGGAAGAGTTACCACTGTATTCTCTGTGAAACCCAAAAAGAAATCCCAAAAGGACAAATTAGAAAAATATTTAGAGGGTCTATTTGAAGACAGAACATTCTAAGATATATCCTCTCAAGTTTTGAGACATTTCTATTCTTCCAAAATATTCCAAAGGACATGGCGTGTTTTACTTTCCTATTTGACCGCAGAAATATCTAAACTATGTATAAGGCAGAGTATCAGTCCCTTTAAAGTAATAATAAATATCCCAAATCAGGAACATCTATTATTAAGAACAACACTTAGAAATAAATTCTTTGAAAATAAGAATTACCCAAACTAATACAAACCTAGCATGTTCTAACAATAAGTTAAACATGAAGTCAATAAAAACTATGTACACATCAAATGTAGGTTACATTCACAAAATATCAAAACCAATTAAAGTATTTAAAAGCTAAGTATTTTCTTGATGGCTATTTTGGCCATATAAAACTGAATCTTTTTGCTTTTTCTTTCAAGGAGTAAGATGATCAGCTAAATAATTTATGAGAAATTCTATACTAATTTTCCAAATATCAAGGGGTTAGTATATAAATACCAATGTATTAGTATAATCTCTTCCAGAACAGAGGTTTCTTTTGTTGAATGTAATGTCATTTTACTGAAAACTGGAGACACCATTTGAGTCAAGAATGTGACCCAGTATGAACAAATTCTACAATTCCAATTAAAAGAGTCCTAAGTAATTTAAAACCTGGAGAATGAAATGGCAACCCACTCCAATATTCTTTCCTGGAAAATCCCAGGGACAGAAGAGCCTGGCGGGCTACAGTCTACGGGGTTGCAAAAGAGACATGACTTAGTGACTAAACACACAGACGCACAAGTAATTTAAGAACATCTAGATAATCATGCCCTCTCTGTCTCAGAGATTTGGGGAGCTACAGAAGTTAAACAGAGTAGATGACCACAACACTGCATGTGCATATAGCAACAAAGAAAAAAAAAGTCTTTACAGATCGGATGATTTAGAAAAACCGTATCTAGTTTGAGTACTGGTAAGTTTAGCCTGCAGTTACACATGAAAGGCAACTGGTCTTTGCACTTCTCATGTATGACCCACCCTCCTTAAATCAACCACAGCAGCTATAACAGTTATTCACAGGTGACTTAGGCTTCAATAGAAGTCAGATAAAGATTAAGACATGATGAAGAGTGCAAGCTACACCTGGGAAAACTGTCTCTGTGACATGAAGCTGATGCTAATTTCATGATGTGTGGCCAGAATCTTATTGTATTAAAGAGCTACTATTGCACTCTGCAAATTGATGGAATAGCCATTTCATATCTTTCAGGTAACAAAGTCCACCGTATTTAACAGAATACGTTTTCACATGTTTGTACTCTCTAAATAATGAAATAGAATGAATAATGAAATGAATAATAATGATAATGAAACAGAAATGAATAATGAATTCATTTTTTTCTTGTTTTAACATCCTGAGTTGTTACAACTAAAAAATCTGAGTTAAAAATATATGTCTTGATATCTTTAGCAAATAATATCATTTACACTTTTACCATAAAGTATTTATAAGGTTTAAACAAGAAGTTTCAAGATCATTTAAAGCAATATTTTGAAAAGAATATTGCTAAACTGAGTTAAATAAAATTTAAAAGCTTTGAGTTATTGCATAGACATGAACATTTGTAAAATGTACAAAATGTTAAGCATAAAATTATATTTATTCATTAGATAGATGCCTCTTCCTCTCTCTACTTCTAAAAAATTATCAAAAATGAAATTGTCCATGTTGGTTTGATTTTCAACTGGGGAGTAGTTAATGACCTGAGACAGAGATTATCAAAAAGATGTGGGGAGGTGAACTCTGATGCAATTTTGACAAATAACAAAATGGGCTGTGCTAAGATACCACACCTTACAAATTTCTGGCTCTCTTCTTTGTTTATACATTCTCCTTTAGAAGATACATTGTCTTCCATGTGTTCCACTATCAACAAAATTTTGGTGACTTTCAAAAATGAATCCCTTCACAATTTGATCCTGACAATCAGGCCTATAATTCTACTTGTCTGTAGACATCTCCTCCTCTATGTCTCAAAGACACTGAAACTTAGCATGAGAAGCAGGAATTTCCTTTGCTCAGCTCTTCCCACAGACCTGTCTCCTTCCATTTCCATCCCTGATTAAGGCCTCATCACTGCTGAGTGGTCCAGGCTAGAGATCTCAGAATCATACTTGCTTGCCTTCCCACCTTCAAATGCTATATTCTGTGCCCTACAGTTTATACTTCTAAACAACCCCAGCATATGATCTCCACTGCCAGGGGATCGGACTTAAAATCCTCACCTGCAGCTCATTCTTACCTTTATAAAACAAATCCAATACAGAACCAATTACCCTGCCTCATCACACCTCGTCATTGCCTGTTGCAGCTGTTCTCAAAGTACGCTCACTGGTACCTTGATGATCAAATTAATTATTGACTTTTTTTAATAGAGCTTGAAAAAAACTGATTTTAAGTTTTCCACAAAATTTTCTTTAGCACTTCAAACTGCTACTGGTTATCTCAGTGGTAAAGAACCAGCCTGCCAGCGCAAGAGACATGGATTTGATCCTTGGGTTGAGAAGATCCCTTGGAGAAGGAAATGGCAACCCACTCCAGTGTTCTTGCCTGGAAAATCCCATGGACAGAGGATTCTGGTGGGCTATAGCCCATGGGGTCACAAAAAGAGAGTTGGACATGACTTAGTAACTAAAACAACAACTGGTTATCTGATGGTGAATGCTGCCAATAGTGAAACAAATGAGCATCAGGAAATGAACAATAATGGCAAAAATCAGAAAGACTCAGATGTATTTATTTCAGTAACACTTTGTTACAGGTGAATACACACAGATTTGTGATTTTTATATTGACTTCTAATTATTAAATTTCTGTTAAGAAAATTACCTCTAGCTTCATGATGAAATACAGTATATATTGTCACTAATTCATCAGATGAACACTGTGACTTCATGATACTCTATCACTAAAATATAATAAAAGTTTAAGAACCATTGGCCCCACCTCAATGAAATTTAAATTCTTTATATTCATATATAAAGTCCTTCAGAATCACCCTACTTTTCCATTCTCATTTGTGCCAGTTACTACAACACACTCTTATAAGCCAGTTAAGTATATCTTGATCTTTCATGCCATCTCACCTTAGTACACAAGTTTATCTGAGAAGACTTTTCTTTCTACTTCTCTGACTAATTCCATCTTTTGCCCACTTGGTTGATCTCCTCTGTGTCTCCACAGCAGTTTGTAATTTACCACAGATAATTATGATGTGTGCAACAACTATTTATGTATAAATACACTAATTTTAAAATTTATTGGTTCCTGCCAGTGATATTATTCTTCCCTCACCCTTTCATACTTCCTATTCATTTTATTCAACAATTATTTTCTGATTGTCTGCCATGCACAAGACCCTATTCTGGGAACTGATGATTCAGAAGAGATCAAAACATTTAAAAATTCCTACCTCCTTGCAGGTTAGAAGTAAAAATATATAGATCCTGATATTTGTTATACAGGAAAACACAGGACAGAAGGGTTTTCCTGGTAGTTCAGTAGTTAAAAATCTGCCTTGCAATGCAGGGGACATGGGTTCGATCCCAGGTCCAGGAAGATCCCACATGCCTCAGAGCAACTAAGCCTGTGTGCCACAACTACTGAGTCTGCATTCTACAGCCTTGTCCTGCAACAAAAGAAGCCACTGCAATGAGAAGTCCGAAGACCGCAATGAAGAGTAGCCCTGACTCCCCGTAACTAGAGAAAGCCTGAGTGCAGCAACAAAGACCCATCACAGCCAAAAAAAATAAAACAAAACAACAGGAAAAGGACAAAGAAAATGCACAGAGGTTTAAATCTTAAATGTGTGGTCATAAAATCTGAAAACTGAATAAATACCCCAGGGAGGTGACACTGAGTCGTTTGGATATCTGAGGGAAAACTGTTTCCAAGTATAGGAAGGGAAAGTGCAAAGACCCAAAGCTTGAAGCACAGTTATAACCCTATAGGTGATATAAGTTTGGATCACCCCAGAAGACACCATGGTATCTGTGACATGGCCTGGGTGTGTGTGTGTGTGTGTACACTCAGTCACTTCAGTCATGTCCAACTCTTTGTGACCCTATAGATCATAGCCCACCAGGTTCCTTTGTCCACAAGATTCGCCCTCCTCCAGAGGATCTTCCTGACCCAGGAATTGAACCCACGTTTCCTGCATTGCAGGCAGATTCTTTACCATTGAGCCACTGGGGAAGCCTGAGATGTAGTAGTAATGGTGAAATCCATTGCAGCAATACCTTAACTGTCACAGCAATTTCTTTCCTGTTCATCTGGCATTTCAGCATTTCCCTTAGTAGGGACAGGCCAGTTCAGGAATAAGTAAATTCCCTATGTCTTATATACAAAGTAATAGTTAGATTATTGGGGGAAAAAAAAAAAAGCTAAGAATGAAGGCAAAAGTACTACTTCTCTGGTTTCCTAGTTGTATACTGTGATCTAAAACCTTGTCTCCTAAGTTTGTACTGCTTGTCCTTCAACCTGTTCATAAATCCACTCAAACATCATTCATTCAAGTCCCGTTTTTAAGTGCTCACAGACATCTACCCATTACAAAGACTATTCTAAAGCTGTTCTGGGATTCTTTCCAGATACTCCACATGTGTGCAAACACATTTAGATTTGTGACTCTACGTAATAATTGGTACCTATTTTAAAATGCTTATTTCCAGTATATACAAGCCATTCATAAACCTCATCACTGATGCAGAGTGTGTCATATTTGATGCAAAGGTCGGCAATTACTTGGAGTTCCTCTTTGGTATACACCTACACATATGAAAGGAAACAAAAGAGCAGAGCCAATTATTCAACGTGTGAGAAAATGATGGATCAGAAGATGCATAAAGAGTTCAAAGACTCACCTTGCCAAGGGGGTTATGCGGAGTATTTAGTATTATAGCTTTGGTTTTGGAATTAAATTTGCTTGCCAGTTCTTGAGGATCTAAGGTCCAGTCAGAACTAGAGCATTTTTTCCCATCAACAGGTTTCTAAGCATGAAGAATGAAGATGTGATTTAATCAGTTAATTCATGTTTGCTGTATTATAAATAAATAACCTAATAAGGAAAAAAAAGTAGAGAAAGGCATGGCAAAGGTAACTTAATAGATAACTAACAAAGAAAAGAAACAAAAATAACTAAGATTTACTTCTGCCTTAAGAGCCCAACAGGACTTGAGTCCCATGCTCATACCTGTTAAATGGAAACATGAACTCTGTCAACATTAACAGCTGTAAAAGTGCCTAAATTCCTTCAGAGGAGCCAGCTATATGGTTACGGTTAACACGTCTGATTATGGTTAACACGTCTGATTCTATAAGGCTAATAGAAGATTCTGTGATTCACCCTAGTGTGTTACTTATTTTAATAAGATTTTTTAAAAAGACAATTAAACTATACTGTATTCCTAAAGATAAAAGTAGAGTAAAAAACCAAAACACTTCATTCAGAATTGAGTAAGTATTTATTGAATACCCAGCATACACCCTAGGATTCCCAGGGGGTTCAATGGTAAAGAATCAGCCTGCCAAGCAGCAAACCCGAATTCAATCCCTGAGTCAGGAAAATCCCCTGGAGGAGGAAATGGCAACCCACTCCACTATTCTTGCCTGAAAAATCCCATGGAGAGGAGCCTGGAGGGCTACCATCCGTGGGGTCACAGAGTCAGCCATGACTTAATGATTACCAGCACATACCCTGCACTGTTAGTTACTGGGGACTAGAGCTATAAAAGTGAGTCAGAAATGGTCTCTGACCTGGTGGTGCTCAGTCAGTAGGGGAGATACATAACCACAAAAAATACTATTACATACAAGGTAGAAGCTGTTAGATACATGGCAAACATATGATGAAGTAATAAAAATCCCCCCTTAAATAGCTGTTACCTTCAGTCATGGTAGAGATATACAGTAAATCCCAAAATGTAATCAAAGTAGAAACTTTATTGACAACAAAGTAATAGGCATTTTCAAAACTTTTTAAAAACGTAAATCATAGGGGCAGACTTACACATCTCAGGGGAACAAAAACAGGTGTTGCTCCAGCCATTCTCACCATGGACTCATAGCAGTCAAAGAAAGGCACTATCACTATGACCTGGAATCAAACCAAATAACGAATCAATCAATAATTAATCCATTTAACAAATACGGAGAAGGCAATGGCACCCCACTCTAGTACTCTTGCCTGGAAAATCCCATGGACGGAGGAGCCTGGTAGGCTCCAGTCCAGGGGGTCGCTAAGAGTTGGGCACGACTGAGTGACTTCAGTTTCACTTTTCACTTTCATGCATTGGAGAAGGAAATGGCAGCCCACTCCAGTGTTTTTGCCTGGAGAATCCCAGGGACGGGGGAGCCTGGTGGGCTGCCGTCTATGGGGTCACACAGAGTCGGACACGACTGAAGCGACTTAGCAGCAGCAGCAGCAGTGTACATACTATGTGTGAAGCACTATACAACATGCTAAGATGCAGCAGTGCACTTTGTCTTCACACACCTGAGTGAAAAAGACCTTGGGAACAAACTTGTCAGGAGCCTTAATTGGACCCCTTGATTTCCTAGGGAGCTCTGTGGATAGGCTTGCAGTGGGACCCTTCAAATCGTATGCAAAATTTTCTACATGCATAGGTTTATTTTTCTGGGAAAAGGGTCCACAGCTCTCATTATATTCTCAAAGGGATGATCTAGCCAAAAACAGTGAGTTTAAATTTCAAATTAGAAAATAAACAATCAGCAGCACAGCAAGACCAGAAGGAAAGAGAGCACTGCAGGGATTCTCTCTGTTATGGTGTAGTAATTTCTAAGTATCGTCCTGAGAGAAGAACAGGGAAGCCTGCGTGCAACAGTACATGGGGTCACAAAGAGCTGGACATGATTGCGTGACTGAACAACAACAACAAAGACATTTCTTTTTCAAAAACATCACCAAACAGAGAGAGAATGCAAGAAGACAGGATGCTACCGTTAATGTCTGATACCCACAATTTTCCTCCAGGTGACTTATATCTGGATTCTTTTTTCCTAGCTCCTTTGCTCCTACAAGGTCCTGTAGGCTACTACAGGCTCTCTCAATCTACTCATGGCCTGTCTCTCAGGTCAGTGGGCCAGACTAACCTATCCAGTTGGTATCTCTTCTGCAATATGCCAGTCTGGACCTAGTATCCCTGACTTTTTGCTTTTCTATAATGAGTTTAAACACGTGATTTATATTCATCGTCGACATTCAGTTTTTCTATCTTTTTTTACACGCAGCAATACTTCACAAACATTTAATATTATTTAGTTTTAATGCATTGTTTTAATGGCTATTTGAGAGTCTACTGAATTCTAGGATAATTTTGTTATAGTTTGTATAAATAACAGTACAGTGAATTAGTGACTGCACAGTTTCTCCATTTTAGTGCTTGTTACTGCTAGACTAAAGAGTATAAACACCTTTTATGGTACTCTTTCTCTCTCTATATATATATATTCAAACTGCTTTTGAAAAATCTGCCAACAATGTATAATTTTACAAGTGTACACTTAAATTGAAGTAAGTAGGGAAAATTACTAGATCACTCAGGTTCTGACCTAAATCAAATCCCTTACGATTATACAGTGGAAGTGAGAAAGAGATTTAAGGTACTAGATCTGATAGACA
Organism: Bison bison bison; assembly: GCF_000754665.1. Classification (NCBI taxonomy): domain Eukaryota; kingdom Metazoa; phylum Chordata; class Mammalia; order Artiodactyla; family Bovidae; genus Bison; species Bison bison. The sequence goes on from NW_011495027.1 coordinate 6,783,348, forward strand.
GAGTGCCTGATGAACTATGGATGAAGGTCCGTGACATTGTACAGGAGACAGAGATCAACACTATCCCAAGAAAAAGAAATGCAAAAAAGCAAAATGGTTGTCTGAGGAGGTCTTACAAATAGCTGTGAAAAGAAGATGCGAAAAGCAAAGGAGAAAAGGAAAGATACACTCAATTGAATGCAGAGTTCCAAAGAATAGCAAGGAGAGATAAGAAAGCCTTCCTCAGTGATTAATGCAAAGAAATAGAGGAAAACAACAGAATGGGAAAGACTAGAGATCCCTTCAAGAAAATTAGAGATACCAAGGGAACATTTCATGCAAAGATGGGCTCAATAAAGGACAGAAATGGGATGGACCTAACAGAAGCAGAAGATATTAAGAAGAGGTGGCAAGAATATACAGAAGAACTGTACAAAAAACATCTTCAAAACCCAGATAATCACAATGGTGTGATCACTCTCCTAGAACCAGACATCCTGGAATGTGAAGTCAAGTGGGCCTTAGGAAGCATCACTACGAACAAAGCTAGTGGAGGTGATGGAATTCAAGTTGAGCTATTTCAAATCCTAAAAGAGGATGCTGTGAAAGTGCTGCACTCAATATGTCAGCAAATTTGGAAAACTCAGCAGTGGCCACAGGACTGGAAAAGGTCAGTTTTCATTCCAATCCCAAAGAAAGCCAATGCCAAAGAATGCTCAAACTACCGCACAATTGCACTCATCTCACATGCTAGTAAAGTAATACTCAAAATTCTCCAAGCCAGGCCTCAACAGTGCATGAACTGTGAACTTTCAGATGTTCAAGCTGGATTTAGAAAAGGCAGAGGAATCAGAGATCAAATTAACAACATCCATTGGAGATCATCAAGAAAGCAAAAAAGAGTTCCAGAAAAACATCTACTTCTGCTTTATTGACTATGCCAAAGCCTTTGACTGTGTGGATCACAAAAAACTGTGGAAAATTCTGAAAGAGATGGGAATACCGGACCACCTGACCTGCCTCCTGAGAAATCTGTATGCAGGTTTAGAAAGCAACAGTTAGAACTGGACATGGAATGACAAACTGGTTCCAAATAGGAAAAGGAGTACGTCAAGGCTGTATATTGTCACCCTGCTTATTTAACTTCTATGCAGAGTACATCATGAGAAACGATGGGCTGGATAAAGCACAAGCTGGAATCAAGATTTCTGGGAGAAATATCAATAACTTCAGATATGCAGATGATAACACCCTTATGGCAGAAAATGAAGAAGAACTAAAGAGCCTCTTGATGGAAAGAGGAGCATGAAAGAGTTGGCTTAAAGTTCAGCATTCAGAAAACTAAGATCATGAAATCCAGTACCTTCACTTCATGGCAAACAGATGTGGAAACAGTGACAGACTTTATTTTTCTGGGCTCCAAAATCACTGCAGATGGTGACTGTAGCCATGAAATTAAAAGATGTTTACTCCTTGGAAGGAAAGTTATGACCAACCTAGACAGCATATTAAAAAGCAGAGACATTACTTTGCCAACAAAGGTCTATCTAGTCAAGGCTATGGTTTTTCCAGTAGTCATGTATGGATGTGAGAGTTGTACTGTAAAGAAAGCTGAGTTCCAAAAAATTGATGCTTTTGAACTGTGGTGTTGGAGAAGACTCTTGAGAGTCCCTTGGACTACAAGGAGATACAACCAATTCATCCTAAAGGAAATCAGTCTTGAATATTCTTTGGAAGGACTGATGCTGACACTGAAACTCAAATACTTTGGCCACCCAATGCAAAGAGGTGACTATTTGAAAAGACCATGATGCTGGGAAAGACTGAAGGTGGGAGAAGGGGATGACAGAGGATGAGATGGCTAGCTGGCATCACCGACTCACTGGACATGAGTGTGAGTAAACTCCGGGAGTTGGTAACGGACAGGGAGGCCTGGGTGCTGCCATCGATGGGGTCACAAAGACTCGGACACGACTGAGCGACTGAACTGAACTGAACACTAAACTGCCTTTAAGTTTGTGTTGGTTAAATTAATGGCACCTAATTATCATCCTAGATTTCTACTTTTTACTATTTATATTTCCTGTTCAAGGCTTGTCTCACTGAGTTACAGGAAGCCCTTACATTCTAAAGTTCCTTTGTTTGTACTGGCCATCTAATTCACAATGAATATTTTCTACACAACGTGCTATGTTAGGCTTTGGGTATTGCAGAGGACAAGACATGAGCCAGGAATGGATGTTTTCCTGAAGTTCATTAGACTGTGAAATTCTTAGGGACTAAGATGACCCATCTTTGCAGCCCTGATGAGACACATCATGCCTGGTATGAAGTGAGAGCTCCACGAAGGAAAGGAAACGGGGGAGGCAGCGAGGTGGAACTGAGAATATACCTGACACTCTTCCCTGAGATTTCCTTATTTTTACAATGGAAATGATTCCCCTCTCTTTTTGACGAATATTTACCGAGCACTCGCTATTTCAACTGCTGGCTCTATAACAATAAACTAATTTTTCTGGAACTTAAATTCTACAGAGAGAGACATAATAAATAAGAAACAAGGAAGTAAATTAGATAATTTCAGATAGTAATAAATATTATAAGGAAAATAATAGGCCTATATGATGCAAAGTGATGTGTGTGGTTTCAAAATATTAGATAAGTTGATCGGTGAAGAAGAATAGAGAAAAGATGGCAAAAGGCTGAGCCTTGGGACACACCAACAGAGTGCAGAGAAGGAGGAAGCAGCAAAGGAGTAACACGATCAAAGCCTGAGCTGAAACTTTCAGTTATGGGAATAAAGGAAATTACATATATGAAAGTATGACTGTACTTCCTTACCATGATTCCTTAAGTAACTTATTGTTTGGCAGAGCAGAGGGAATAGAGATCTAATAGAAAAGGTAACACAAAGTCACAGAGGTATCTTTCATAAAGGAGGTACAGATAAAGTGCTGGGGGGGTGGTGGTTCAGGACCTCCCTGGTGGCTCACTGATTAAGAATCTGCCTGCCAATGCAAGGGGACACAGGTTTGATCCCTGGTCCGAGAAGATCCCACGTGCCCTGGAGCAGTGAAGCTCCTGCGCCACAACTACTGAAGCGCCCTCTCTACAATAAGAGAAGCCATTGCAATGAGAAGCCCACACACAGCAACGAAGACTAGCCCCTGCTCACCACAGCTAAAGAAAGCCTGCACTGAGCAATGAAGACCCAGTGCAGCCACAAAATTAAAAAAAAAAAAAAAAAGTGCTGGCAGAGTTCAAAGAAGGGAATTAACAATACAGATCATGGCAAATATTCATTCCTCAGACTGGGCTTACCCAACACCTCTCTGGAGCTTCCTGGACCTATATTAGCAGAGTTCATCACTTCTTCCTCTTGTCACCATGGTAACTTACACATTCCCCACCACTGCCTACCACACTGCATCCTTCTGTATCTGTTTACAAGTTCATCTCCTTCACTAAACAGGGAACCTCTTCCACATAGAAACAGTCTTTTAAAAAAATCTTCTCTCCCACATCGTCTAGCATATCCTCAGTAAATTTTGAATAAATGGAAGAGCTGAGTAAATATGAAAGCAAGGGTCCTGGAATGATAATGGGGAAGCAGGAGCAGAGCTACTGAGGTCAGTGCTGAAGTGGGTTTTATATCACTTCACTAAATTAAAAAGTCACTCAGTTGTCTTGTTATGCATCCCTCACATGGTGCTGCTGACAATACAGGGCACAAAAAGACAGTGACCAAATACTTGTTGATTGAGTTCATCTTCCCATACTACTGCTAGCCTCTTTTACCTGCCCTTATGTAAACAGGCTGTAAACAGAAGAATAAACAACACGCAACAAAAGTGAATAAATCTCACAGACAAAATGATAAATGAGAGAAGTCAGACTCAAGAGTATATACTGTATATTCTATTACATCAGGTTAAAGAGCTAGTAAAATGAATCTCTGACAGAATACAGAAGACTGTTACCTCTGGAAGAATACAGACTAGGAAGGGGCAAGAGGGAGCCTTCCAGGTTGCTGGAAATGTACTCTATCTTCATCTGGTTTGTGGTTACAGGGAGACAAACATACACACACAAGTAAACATTTACTAAGTTGTACTTAACAGTTTTTTGTGAACTTGACTGCATACGTACTATATTTGAAAAATACTTAAAATAAGCATGAAAAAAGTGAAAATATAAAGGCAGCACGATAATGTTAATATACTTACTTCATCCCCCTCATCAATCAATCCTTGAATGGCATTAAAAAGAGATCCATATGCTCCTACTGTCACAAGGATTTCTTCATTTGGATTGATTTGATTGTGATAAAACTTTTCATATAGGCAGGACAGAGCTTTCACAAGTGATGGATGACCCTGTTGAGTGAAAAGGAAGAACAAAACCTTGAATTTAATTATGAGACCTACTTCTTTGAGATAGTTTGGCTCTGAAATGTTAAAAATTTTTTAACATTTAGGTTTTACAGTTCTCTAACGTGTATTTTTATGGCAACAAATTAAAAACAAAAAAATCGTTCCCCTTATTTTCAGAAGGTTCCTGAATGAATGGTCATGATGATTTGCTAATGATTAAAAACTTCCCTATTAAATGACTGATTTTTGAATACAAAATTTCAAGGTATCAGCTTTGTTATCTGATATCTTGATATTTGCTTTTTTCTGCCCAGCGTCTGCATCCTCTTTTTGCTTTCAGTAACCACCTTGATTTTCAGTCATTTGCAGAAAATATTAGTAAGTGTCCAAGTGCAGGTCTTGTGACTTTGTTAGGAAAGCACCAGGCTCTGGAGTAATAAACTGGGTCAGGATGCAGGAGAAGAGGGAGATTGCTTAGCTATATCTTGGCTTACTGAGGTAAAAGAGTACGGCTCCCTCTAAGTTGTCCATCCCAGTTCATATGAAGAGAAGGCGGAATTTTTTTGTTAAGGATGTATTTACTTGTCGTCTTTTTATTTCTTTTGTAACAGTGGCATGTATGTCCCAGAGCCTCACCTGGTTAAAATCCATAAAAGTGAAGCCAGAGCACATTTTTCATATTTTGAAATTAGGAAGTAGTATAGTATTAGAGAAGCTGGTTGTAATTAGTAATAGAAGGTCAAAAAATATACACAAATTGTTGAAAGAGCAGCAAGAGACAGTTGTCACCCCTCCCAGAAATCCAAAATTCTCTTTGAATTCATTTTAATAACAGGTTTAACAAATTCTAGCAAAGGGTGATATGAAAGCAACTATAAACACTATACATCTGCCCTTACAGTAATAAGGATTTGTGCTTAAATTTTTAAATTACAAAGTGACTCATGATTCATATAAGTAAAATTAGGCAAACGATACATAAAGAAAAATTATCTTTCCTCAAAATCTCTTACCTCCCATGCCCTGAGGTGACCAACGTCCACAGCCTGCTGACACCGCAACCCCATCCCCACTGCTACACCGATATAAACACACACACACATATATATACACTCATATATATTCACAAAAGCTGGAAAATATATGAACGATGGGTATAGGGATGTTCCAATAAAACCTTACTTACAAAGTCAGGGATTGGTTGGACTTGGCCCATGGACTATAGCTTGCCACTCCTTGCCATGGATCAATTTAGGGAGAACTGACACCTTAACCATACTTAGTCTTCCAATCTATGAACATCATATATCACTCCATTTATTTAGGTATCATTTAATATCTCTCAGCAAAGTGGTGTAGTTTTCAGTGAACAAACGTTGTATATATCTTTAAAAAATCACTTCTAAATTTCAGTGTGTTTAGATATTATTGTAAATGGCATTTTAAATAATTTTACTTTTTAACTTCACTTTTAGTACGACAGAAATACAACTGATTTTTGTACATTGGCCTTGTGTCCCGAAGCTTTGCTCAATTCACTTAGTAAGTTGTGGTACTGGGAACTCTCTGGCTCTAGTAGGCATTGTAACAAGAAGGATGAAGTTGGGCTGAGGCAGAGAGAAAGTAACTAGTTGGAAATAAATGATATTAATGAAGAGACCAGTGATGAGGCTGCATAAGTATGAAAGGAGAGAAAACATGTCTCAAGTGAATACTCTCCTTCCTTTGTTGCCATGGGAACCCCATCTTGGAATAGTAGTAAAGGAGGGGCCGAGACAGGACTGTGGAGAAGCTGGAATTAGGGGACAGCTTATCCTCAGATATAAGGGCAAGGGTGGGGGTTCCTTTGCCCATCAGGTTAGGATAGTTGGTTCTAGAAAGCCAATTACAGAGAAGTGACAGAAGTATGTTCACACACAATACAATACAAAATACACACTCACACCACACACGGTGCTCATATACTTACAAAGCCCCGTGTGTACTGATTCAGATTATCAATTGCTGCAATCTTGGATAATTCTTCCTTTACATATACAGGAGGGGATATATCTGGAAGGCCTTGGCCCAGATTCACAACAGAAGGGTCTGCAGCCAGTTTGGTAAATTCAATCCTAAGATAAAAAAGACTAGTGTTAGTAAGAACTATGATTACAAAGTTAGCCTTTTATACCTCATAGTCTTATAAAACTGAAAAATAAGATTTAGTCTTATAGATCAAAATAAAATTAATGAGTTCAAGACAATTTTACCATCTACAAAATGACTTTGTCTAGAAAAATGATGGTTGAACCAATAAACTTAATGTTTCTTACAAATCTCAGTTCCATGATGCCCATATTTTAATCACATTTTTTTTTCCTCAACCATCTGCTGCTGCTGCTGCTGCTGCTGCTAAGTCGCTTCAGTCGTGTCTGACTCTGTGCGACCCCATAGACGGCAGCCCACTAGGCTCCTCTGTCCCTGGGATTCTCCAGGCAAGAATATTGGAGTGGGCTGCCATTTCCTTTTCCAATGCATGAAAGTGAAAAGTGAAAGTGAAATTGCTCAGTCATGCCCAACTCTTAGCGACCCCATGGACTGCAGCCTACCAGGCTCCTCCGTCCATGGGATTTTCCAGGCAAGAGTACTGACTGGACTGGGTTGCCGTTGCTTTCTCCGGCTAGGTTCTCTCATTAGAGAGTAAAGCTAACAGGAAAAGTTCATACATTAAGAAGGTAAGTTTCACAAGGTCATCACCCAATTTGTCCCTTTCTCTGTCCATTTCCAGTGCCTAGCACAGGGACTGGCACATTGGCTAAGAGAATAAATAAGTGTATGAATC
>NW_011495027.1:6790623-6801960 GCF_000754665.1 Bison bison bison
GTATGAATCATTACTTCCATTTCCAATGAATGGATGCAAAAAAACTACCCAATTATTATTGTTCACTGTAAGGTACTCACCATATATTGCTATCAAGGCCTTCAATTCGTTTTGCATTTTTGAATCTCAAAGACATTTTCTGAAATATATAAAATTGAAGGGGTTTTAGAATTTTTTTCATCAAACAATAATGCCAGAAAATCATGGGCAACTATTTCTCTTCACTACTGGCACCATAGAAAAAGCAGTACCATAGAGAAAAATGTTAGATGCCATTAAAAAATCCCCAAGAGGAATTCATCTCCCATCTACTGTTCTAAATAAATCAATTTAAAGGCCTGAAATGTACTGAAGAGAAAAATGATGGTACTAAAAAGAAGTCAGTTAAAACAATATCTTGAGTCATGCTCTGAAGATCATTTTAGGTCAGGGGTATCAACACTTTCTCAAGTAAGTTCCTTATATGGCATACAGGAAGCACCAAAACAGATGGTTTCAAGACTACTCAATAAGGATTTCTAAATAATAGTAATAATAGGTAACATTATTGAGTGTGTACCAGGCACTATTCTAAGGGTCTTAAGTAATTAACTCCGTTAATATTTACAACAACCCCACGTTATGGTTCTATCACTAGCCATAATTTACACATGAGGAACGTGAGGTACAGAGAGGATAAGATCAGGTAACTTTACATCTGCCCAAGTTCATGAAAGCAAGTAGCATTTAAACCTAAACCGATTCAACTCAAGATCTGAACCCAGGTAGTCTGACTTCAGAACACATACTCAGCACTGTTTCCGCACACTGCCTTTTGCAGAAGACATTCTAAAAGAGACTACTAGAATGTTGCCTTTAAAAAAAAAAGTATATCAGACATTTAGGTCAGATCTACTCACATTAAGCAAGCTTGACATATTAAAAGCTAAAATTACAGCAAAACGTTCAATTTTTTAGTTCTTTAAGATTCTAAAAGGAAGTTTACATTATCTCTCAGAAGCATGGAGCTATCTTTGATTTCATTGTTAATAAGCTGCTGAAATAAAAAATGATTGGCAGCATTTTTGCAAAGATTTTCTTAATAGAATAGTAAAGTAATTTGAATTCAATCTAGAAGGAAGATAGTGATAACAGTTATTAAATAGACCATTGTTCTCATTCTATTCCAATAATGGAACCAAGAAATATACCTTTTTGTTTTTCTCACATATTTTTTTTAATCTTTGAAACTCCACTGAAGTAAATCACATGCAGATTCTCCAGAGGCTAATGTGCCTTCCACAATGGCATTACGATTAAGTGCCCACCTGAACATGATGCTATTTTAGAGACTACAATTATAAAACTAAAAACGCCCAGAAAGATAAATAGAAAAAGACTAACTTTGCCGTGCTGCGTGGCAGGTGGGATCTTAGTTCCCCAGCCAGGGTTTGAATCTTCACCCTGCATTGGGAAGGCAGAGTCTTAACCACTGGACTGCCAGGAAAGTCCCAGAAAAAGATATCTCAACAACTGTCTTTTTCCATCTCTAAGAAAAAAAAAAAATTTTAGTATTTATTTATTTAGCCTGCGCCAGGTCTTCCATCTTCTTTGCGATACTGGGGATGTTTAGGTGCAGCACATGAACTTTTAGTTGCAGGATGTGGGATCTAGTTCCCTAACCAGGGATCGAACCCAGGCCTGGTGCATTGGAAGTGTCTTAGCCACCAGACCACCAAGGAGATCCCTCTAAGAAATTTTTAAATCTTAATGATTTATTCAGCATGTGCCTACAAAGTAAAGATTCATACATAGAAGTAAGCAGAGTCTATAGTAGATAATTTAGACTAAAAAGTCCAATTTTACCTAAATTATCTAGATGAAGTCAAAATGCATTTCAGATTTAATTTTCTTTAAAATTTGTGTCTAGAACATTCTGATCTATCAAATATTCTATAGTCTTCTCTCACAAGGTTCATATGTGATCCTTCCTCCACACAACTGAGCTTTCTATACAAATGTTTCTCAGTCCTTTTTTTCCTTCTGGTCACCACTTTCCAATCACGGAGACTTTTTAGACATTTTTTCTAAACGTGCCTCCCCATTTCTCTCATTAAATGTAAAGGAATAATATTTTGTCAGACAGAGTTGAGCTTTGGATGATCAGAAAACACTGCAATAACCAAGATTGCTTTCACCTGCCAAGCAGCATTTTCTCCCCCTTGGGGGCAATAATGCCCCTGTTAATAAGGCATGCTCTACATTCAATCTAATCCCTGGTTTCCACAACCTTGTCCCTTCACTCCACTAATTCCTATTCCACCTGCCACCTTCAGTTCTCAAGTTAGACTCCGTTTCCTCCAGAGACCTTCTCTGATTCCCCAAGTCAAGGTCAGATGCTCCTCTGTGCTCCCATGACACGGAGTATCCAGCATTTACTACAAAGCATGGTCTTTTTTATCTGTTTGCATTTCTGATTTTCGTCCCTTAGACTGTTAAGTCCTCATGAGGACTACTTATAGCTTGTTTGCACTGATGTGTGTATTAATTGGATTTTTCTATACGGACAGAACTAATAGGATGCACATATATACAGTGATTTATTTTAAAGAATTGGCTCTCAAGATTGTGGGAGCCAGCAAGTTCAAGCCCTGCAGAGCTCCAGCCAAGGAAGAGCTGGTGTTGCAGCTGAAGTCCAAAAACAGAGACAGAATTCCCCCTTCTTTGGGGATCCTCAGTCTTTTTCTCTACAAGTATCTCTTGACTTCCTACTTTTGCATTCCAGTCCCCTATAATGAAAAAGACATCTTTTTTGGGTTAGTTCTAGAAGGTTTTGTAGGTCTTCATAGAACCATTCAACTTCAGCTTCTTCAGCATTACTGGTTGGGGCATAAGCTTGGATTACTCTGATATTGAATGGTTTGCCTTGAAAACAAAGAGAGATCATTCTGTCGTTTTTGAGATTACATCCAAGTACTGCATTTCGGACTCTCTTGTTGACTATGATGGCTAGCCCACTTCTTCTAAGGGATTCTTGCCCACAGTGGTAGATATAATGGTCATCTGAGTTAAATTCACCATTCCAGTCCATTTTAGTTCACTGAATCCTAAAATGTTGATGTTCACTCTTGCCATCTCCTGTTTGACCACTTCAATTTGCCTTGATTCATGGACCTAACATTCCAGGGTCTTATGCAGTATTGCTCTTTACAGCAACAGACTTTACTGCCATTAACAGTCACATCCACAACTGGGTGCTGTTTTTGCTTTGATTCCATCTTTTCATTCTTTCTAGAGTTATTTCTCCACTAATTGCCAGGAGCATATTGGGCACCTACCGATCTGGGGAGTTCATCTTTCAGTGTCCTGTCTTTTTGCCTTTTCATACTGTTCATGGGGTTCTCAAGGCAAGAATACTGAAGTGGTTTGCCATTCCTTTCTCTAGTGGACCACGTTTTGTCAGAACTGTCCACCATGACCCATCTGTCTTGGGTGGCCCTACATGGCATGGCTCATAGTTTCATTGAGTTAGCCAAGGCTGTGGTCCATGTGATCAGACTGGTATTGTGGTTTTCATTCTGTCTGCCCTGTGATGGAGAAGGTAAGAGACCTATGGAAGCTTCCTGATGGGAGAGACTGACTGAGGGGGAAACTGGCTCTTTTTTTGATGGGCTGGGCCATGCTCAGCAAATCTTTAATCCAATTTTCTATTGATGTGTGGGGATGTGTTCCCTCCCTGTTATTTGACCTCAGGCCAAAACTATGGTGGGGGTAATGAAGATAATGGCGACCTTCAAAAGGTCCCATACATGCACTGCTACACTCAGTGCCCCCAACCTTGTAGCAGGCCACCACCGACCCATGCCTCCACCCGAGATTCTTGGACACTCACAGGCAAGTCTGGGTTAGTCTCTTGTGGGGTCACTGCTCCTTTCTCCTGGGTCCTGGTGCACACAAATTTCTGTTTGTTCCCTCCAAGAGTCTGTTGCCCCAGTCCTGTGTAAGTTCTGGCAGCTCTATGGTGGGGTTAATGGCCACTTCCTCCAAGAGGGCTTATGCCACACCCAGGTCTACTGCACCAAGAGCCCCTGCCCCTGCAGCAGTCCACTGCTGACCCGTACCTCCTCAGGAGACACTCAAATACTGTTCTGTCTCAGTCTCTGTGGGGTCTCTGTGTCCTGGTGCGCACAAGGTATATTTGAGCCCACCGAGCGTCTTTGGGGGGTGTTAGGGTGGGCCCTAATCCAACACCAATGGTATCCAAAAGAAAAGGGTAAATGTGGAGACAGAGTGGCACACAGGAAGAATGGAGCCTGAAGGTGAAGGTAGATGTCAGGGTGATGCTCCTGTGAGTCAAGAAACACCAAAGACTGTCAGCAAATCACCAGAAGCTGGGAGACAAGTACGGAACAGATTCTTCCTCAGAGCCCTCAGAAGAAACCAACCTTGCTAACACCTTTATCCTGGACTTCTAGTGTCCTTAACTGTTCGGTAATACATTTTTGTTGTTTAAGCACAAACTTAGTTTGTGCTACTTTGTTAAGGTAGCCTGAGGAAACAATTATAGCAGGGAAAAAGAAAAAGATACCCAACGATGCCCAGAAATGTCAAGATTCAGCAGTAGGGGCAATGCTCACTGTCTGAGAGTTATTGTCCAGATTAGGTCCAATATTAGGAAAATAAAATAAACCTGAAATACTATCAGAGATTAAACAGGAGCCCCCGTTGTACAATGGAACATCTATAGGGCCTGTATCATTTCTGGACAGCTAACTTCACGAAGTGACTTCTGTTCCCAGATAGATGAATGCCTGGTATACATATACCGAATGTTACATAATAAATGCAAAGCTGCTGGTAAAAGCAGTATCTTTTGCTGTTATTGTAAAGCTGAAAAACTGCAGTTCTATAGAATCACCACTAGGTGCCACTCTTGGCAGAGATAAGAAAAAGCTCACTGTAGTCTGTAAAGTATTTACTGTACCTGTCAGAACAGCTCTCACCAGGAACCCTGGTGCTCTACTGGTGGGACTACAAATTAGCACAGCCACCATGGAAAATGTTAGGAGGTTCTTTTAAAAATGAAAAATAGGACTACCATACCACATTCATATATGTGTGCACGCTCAGTCCCTAAGTTGTGTCTGACTCTTTGGGACCCCATGGACTAGCCTGCCAGGCTCCTCTCTCCATGGGATTTCCTGGGCAAGAATACTGGAGTGAGTTGCCATTTCCTCCTCCAGGATATTTTCCCAACAGAGGGGTCAAACCTGCATCTCCTATCACTGAGCCACCTGGGAAGCCCCAAAACTAAAGCTGCAAGTCACCTATGAGTATTTACCTGAAATAAACAAAAGCACTAATTTGAAAAGATATATGTACTCCAATGTTCACTGCATCATTATTTACCAATGGCCAAGATAAGTGTCCACTGATAGATAAACCTCAGACATGCAGATGACACCACCCTTGATAGAAAGTGAAGAACTAAAGAGCCTGTCGATGAAAGTGAAAGAGGAGAGTGAAAAAGGAGGCTTAAAGCTCAACATTCAGAAAACTAAGGTCATGACATCTGGTCCCATCACTTCATGGCAAATAGATGGGGAAGCACTGAGAGACTTTATTTTTTGGGCTCCAAAATCATTGCAGATGGTGACTGAAGCCATGAAATTAAAAGACGCTTGCTCCTTGGAAGAAAAGTTATGACCAACCTAGACAGCATATTAAAAAGCAGAGACATTACTTTGCCAACAAAGGTCCGTCTAATCAAGGCTATGGTTTTTCCAGTAGTCATGTATGGATGTGAGAGTTGGACTATAAAGAAAGTTGAGTGCCAGAGAACTGAACTATGGTGTTGGAGAAGACTCTTGAAAGTCCCTTGGACTGCAAGGAGATCCAACCAGTCCATCCTAAAGGAAATCAGTCCTGAATTCATTGGAAGGACTGATGCTGAAGCTGAAACTCCAATACTCTGCCCACCTGATGCAAAGAACTGACTCATCTGAAAAGACCCCGATGCTGGGAAAGACTGAAGGCAGGAGGGGAAGGGGATGACAGAGGATGAGATGGTTGGATGGTATCACTGACTCAATGCACATGAGTTTGAGTAAACTCCGGGAGTTGGTGATAGACAGGGAGGCCTGGCGTGCTGCAGTCCATGGGGTTACAAAGAGTCGGGCACAACCGAACTGAACTAACTGATAGATAAATGGAAAAATAAGATGTGGTATGTGTGAATACACACACACACACACACAGAATATACTCAGCAATAAAAAAATAAAATCTTGTCATTTATAACAACATGAGTGGATCTAGAGGGCATTATACTAAATGAGGGTTTTCCCTGGTGGTTCATATGGTAAAGAATATATATGCCTACCAGGCAGGAGATATGGGTTCGATCCCTGGGTCAGGAAGATCCCCTGGAGAAGGGAATGGCAATTCCTTTCAGTATTCTAGCCTGGAAAATTTCACAGACAGAGGGTACAGTCCATGGGATCAGACCAAGAAAGACAAATACCCCATCTATATGTGGAATCTAAAAAAAAAAACAAAACAAATGAACAAAATAAAAACAGTTTCATAGACACAAAGAACTCCCAGAAGGGAGAAGAGGATAGGTGAAGGGGATGAAGAGGAACAAACCTGCAGTAATGCAGTAAATAAATCATGAGGATGTCATGTACAACATAAGGAATATGGTCAATAACATTGTAATAATGTTGTATGGGGACAGATGGTTACTATACATTGTTGCGATCATTTCACAATGTATACATATGTCAAATCATAATGTAATATACTTGAAACTAACACAATAGTGTATGTCAAATACAGCTCAACTTAAAAAAAAAATGTCTATTGCAATGGTACTGGAATAGGAAAGTTTGGAAAGAAGAAAAAAAAACTTAACCCATTATCCTAAGACTCAAAGATGCTCAGGTCAACTGTATATTATTTGAGGGTCCTGACTGGAAGATCTGATGCATTTAAGTGGGATAGGACAAATGTAGAAAAAAAAAAAATGGTGAGCTCAAAGTGTGAAATCAAGGTGGCTGATAACTATGACTCACAGGGTAGTCAAGTGTAAAACAGAAATAATGCAAGAAAAAGCCAGAAACAGAAATAACAGAGTTAATGGATGGAGAGGTGAAGACAATAACCAGGCATGAGAAGCAGATGGATTCAAGTATTTTAAGACTAGGCTGGACCAGAAAGGAAGCACCCATGCAATGCATACCGCTTAGTGTGACGCCAGGTTGCTGGGGTAGCCTAAAAATCTATTATCTTTTAGATCTATGGGTTAGTTAGTCACGTACAGATGTGAGAGTTGGACCATACAGAAGGCTGCACTGAAAAATTGATGCTTTCGAACTGTTATGCTGAAGACTCTTGAGAGTCCCTTGGACTGCAAGGAGATCAAACCAATCAATCCTAAAGGAAATCATCCCTGAATACTCACTGGAAGGACTGAAGCTGAAGCTGAAGCTCCAATACTTGATTTGAAGAGCTGACTAATTGGGAAAACCCTGATGTGGGAAAGATTGAGGGCAAAAGGAGAAGAGGGTGACTGAGGGTGAGATGATTGGATGGCATCACCAACTCAATGGACATGAGTTTGAGCAAACCCCAGAAGATAGTGAAGGACAGGTAAGCCTGGCATGCTGCAGTCCATGGGGTCACAAAGAGCTGGACACAACTTAGCGACTAAACAACAACTATGGTGATGACACAGTATCATTTGCCTTCATTTCTTAGCACTTATACAACTTCCTCAGTGTCTTTTGTTTAAACACAGATCTGTTTAAAAAAAAAAAAAACTTTGTGTCTTTCCCTTTGGAAAGATTAATTTATTGACACAGTACAAGTTTGACAGTCCATTAGAAATTTGGTTGTTCCCCAATATGACTTAAAAAAATAAAACAAAACCCAACAACAACAATAAAATACTTGGTTATGCTCTTTCCTAGCTTAGAAAATGAGAAGCAGACAAATGCAGAGATGCTCTGCTGCTGCTGCTAAGTTGCTTCAGTTGTGTCTGACTCTGTGCGACCCCATAGATGGCAGCCCACCAGGCTCCCCCGTCCCTGGGATTCTCCAGGCAAGAACACTGGAGTGGGTTGCCATTTCCTTCTCCAATGCATGAAAGTGAAAACTGAAAGTGAAGTCGCTCAGTCGTGTCAACTCCTAGCAACCCCATGGACTGCAGCCTACCAGGCTCCTCTATCCGTGGGATTTGCCAGGCAAGAGTACTGGAGTGGGGTGCCACAAAACTATACAAATCAGATCTCTTAGTTGCAGAGACAGAAACTCAATCTGAACACTTCAGGGGAAAAGCGAAATTTCTTAGAAGGCTCATGTTACCATGAGATGGTAATTGGTGCAGCCAGACTCAAGGGTAACATTGAAACCAGAAACTTAATCTTCATCAGGGTTCCGCTTTATCCACTTTTCCACACAATCTCAGCCCACTTTTCTCCACAAGAAACAATACATGTTTAGACTTCCCAATTTCACCACCATAGAGTGACTGAGAGCTTTCTCTGGTGCCAGTCTCAAAAATCCTAGGGAAAAGCACTGAGTGGCTTACCTTTGGCTAATGAATCACGGCCTTTTCCCCTGCCTCCCTTCCATTTAAAAAGTACTATAATAAAATGCCTGTCAATACAATGATGAAAAGATGAGAGAGAGCAGTGTGGAGGAAGATCATGACAGAAATGGGGATGCAGTCAAATGATAATTTTTTTTTACATACTTAGAGCACAGACTGGGGGATGCCACTAGCTTGTTATAAAATCTCCAGAGACTCTCCTCAGTCCATGGAATGTACCTCACATTCCAACCTGGCATTCAAGGCCCTTAATCCCTTCCAGCCTTCTCTCCCCCTGCCCTGCTGTTTCATACACAGTGCTGCAAGAGCATAGGACCTCTTGCCACTCTAATTATCTTCAGTGTGTTTCTTTTCACTTGCTTGCAATCAAGTTCTTTCCTCTGTTCGAGATGATCTACTTAATAATCCCCACTATGCCTGGCTCAAAAACGACCTTCCCAAAGACATCTGCATCCTAATCCTTGAAATCTGTGAATGGTACCTTATAAGGTGATACATATCCTTACATCCTTGCAGATGTGATTCAATTAAGGATCTGAAGATGGGGAGACAATTTTGGATTATCCAGCTGGGCCCTAAATTTCATCACAGGTGTCCTTATAAGAGGAGGCAGAGGTAGATTATACACACACAGAGAAGGCCACGTAAAGATGGATCAGAGACTGATTTGGAGATGCTGGCCATGAAGATTAGGGTGATATGGCCATAAGACAAGGAGTTACAGCAAGTATCAGAAGCTGGAAGAGGCTAGGAATGGACTCTCTCTAGGGGGCTGGGGGGACTGTAGTCCTGGTAGTAGCTTAATTGTGACTCAGTGGATTCTGATCTTGGATTCTGGAGCCTAGAACTGTGAGAGTAACTGTCACTGTAATACAATCAAGTTTGTGGTAATTGTTATAGCTGACAAGACAGACCTTAGATTGAACATCTAAGCAATGTTCTCAGATTCTAAGTAACTTTTCCTTCCTCTATTCTCCCTCTGACTTCTCTCCTCCTCATCACAATTTCTATGGCACATGTGTAATGTCTGTTCTCAGGTTTTCTTTTAGAACCTGAACTGTGTCTCATGTGTTATCTTTCAGGTTGCCTAGAAAAAGAGTACACATATATCTGTATATGTATCTATATATTTATATTCAAGTCTTAGATTCTCAGTAAAATATATTTATTGAGTTATCAATAATTTTGCTTGGGAATATACAGTACAATGATTGAAGACACTGACAGTGTGACTAAAGAAAATTACCAAACCCTCCAAGGCTGCATATTCTTACCAGTAAATTGGAGAAAACAAAACAGTGCTAACAATATACAGTTGTTACAAGGATTAAATGAGATATCATGTAAAGCACATGGTGATCACCTAAAATGTTTATTATTATTGCTTGACTTAAAAATATATAAAATCTATTATGATATTATAGGAGATCAGATATGTCAACCCAACCCATGCTACTTTGGCATAAGGATCATTGTGAAATAAAGGAAATCGTGAAGAGGCACACACAACAAAGGGTTTCCCTGATGGCTCAGCAGTAAAGAATTCGACTGCAATTCAGGAGATTCAGGTTTGATTCTTGGGTAGGAAAGATCCCCTGGAGGAGGAAATGGCAACCCACTCCAGTACTCTTGCCTGGGAAATCCCATGAAGAGAGGAGCCTCAAGGGCTACAGTCCAAAGGGCCACAAAGTGTCTGAAGTGACTGAGCATACACACATAAGAAAACGTTTGCCCTCCCCCTTCCACCTGGATGAACAGGACAATTCTTAATCACCAGAGATAACTGTAGACTCTCATCAGCTGAGATAGCACCAGACTCTATAAGACAAACCTTGTTAATGTAACCCCTGTTTTTATTCCTAAACTCTTTTTCCTTTGTCGAGTCCCTTCTCTACAAATCTACTGCTCTTTGTTAAGATGCTATTTATAAGCTCAATTTCTAATGACTCCTCTGAGGTACTAATTTCACTGCGTTCTCCTGTGTGTATACACAACATGTATGATAAACACTTTTTGTTTTACTCTTGTTTTAATCTTTCTTTTCAGTCTAATTCTTAGGGCCTCAGTCAGAAAACCTAGGATAGAGGTAAAAGTTGATTTTCCCCCTCCCCTATAATATATTTCAGTAGGCTCAAATACCTCTTAAATAGTTGCCAGGTAAGTCACAAAATTAAAGTGTTTGCAACATGTTATTTTACAGAAGACTTTTATTTAGAGTACATAAATACACATTAAGAATAGACAATTCAATAAGAAAGCAAACAATCCAGTTGAGAAAGGGCAAGAATTCTGATAGTCACTTCACAAAAGGCATATGAAAGGCCAAAAGGCACATATAAAGATGCTCAACATCATCAGTCATCAGGGAAATGCAAATTAAAACCACAATGAGCTTCCACTAGATACCCATCAAAATGGCTAAAATTATAGATACTGAATGTTGACAAGGATGTGAGGCAGCTAGAACTCTTGTACAACCTGAGACTTGTACAACCCTGGAAGAAATATGAAATGATACAACCACTTTGGAAAACTGCCTAACAATTACTTTAAAAACAAATATAAAGCTACCACACAACCCAGTGATTCCACTGTTAGGTATTTAAACAAGAGAAATGAAAACCTATGTCCACACAATTACATGTACTCAGTGTTCATAATAACTTTACTCAAAATAGCTAAAACCTGGAAATAATACATAAGTCCATCAACAGGTGAATGAATGGTTAAACAAACAATCCATC
>NW_011495027.1:6802060-6809485 GCF_000754665.1 Bison bison bison
ATACAATAGGATTCTTTTCACCAATAAAAAGGAATGAGCTCAAAAAACAACAACACAGGTCACTTTAAAATCATTATGCCTGTGAAACAACCCATACACAAATGAGTATATAGCACATGATCCACTTAGATAAAATAACAATTTTTAAAAAGCAAAATAATCTATGGTGACAAAGAGCATATTAGCAGAGTGACAAACGAACTGTGAAGGAACACGAAGCATCTTTCAGGGGTGATGGAAATATTCTATATGCTGATTGTGGCAGTGGCTTTATGGTATATACATTTAAAAATAATTATTGAGTTGTATACACTATGGTTTACTGTGCCATTATAAAGCTGATTTTAGAAAGCTGACAGGGTAGTTTCTTAGAAAACTAAAAATACTCTTACCATACAATCTAGCAATCACTCTCCTTGGTATTTACCTAAAGGAGTTGAAAAATTAAGTCCATATAAAATCCTAAACACTGATGTTTATAGCATCTTTATTCATAATTTCTAAAACTTGGAAGCAACCAGGATAGATGAATGGATCAGTTGTGGTACATCCAAATAAGGGAATACGCTTCCATGCAAAAAAGAAATGAGCCATCATGCAAAGAAAAGACACTGAGGAAAATGCATATTACTAAGTGAAAGAAGCCAATTTGAAAAAGCCACATGTGTTATGATCATAAATGTATACATTCCGGAAAAGGCAAAATCAGACAGCAAAAGGATTAGTGGTTTAGAGAACTTAAGAGGGAAGGAGGGATGAACAGGTAGAAGAGAGAGGATTTTTAGGGCAGTGAAACTGTTCTGTGTCATACTGTAAAAATGGATTCGTGTAATTATACATTTGTCAAAACACACAGAACGCACAACACCAAGAGTGAACCCTAATGTAAATTATGGACTTTGGGTGCACATAATGTATTAAGGTAGTTTCAATGTTTGTAGCTAATACACCACTCAGGTGAGGGATGTTGACAGTAGGGGAGGCTATGCATGTATCAGGCCAGGGGATACATGGGAACTCTGTACTGCTCAATTTTGATCTGAAGCTATAAAGGCTTCCCTGGTGGCTCAGCTGGTAAAGAATCCACCTGCAATGTGGGAGACCTGGGTTCGATCCCTGGGTTGGGAAGATCCCCTGGAAAAGGAAACGGCTACCCACTCTAGTATGCTGGCCTGGAGAATTGCATGGACTATATAGTCCATGGGGTTGCAAAGAGTCAGACATGACTGAGCAACTTTCACCTACTTCACTATAATGCTCTAAAACATACAGTTTATTAAATTTTTAAAAAAATTAAAAAAAAAGAGCTGCCAGGATATTGTTAAATCATTTCCTCTTTCTCCCTTTGGACAAAATGCTGCCCAAGTAAGCAGACACTAACAGAATTATCTCACAGATATTAAATGTTTTCTAAGATATGGCTCTCAATTTAAAGAAGCAGACAAATTACATTATTTTGCTACTAAATGGCATAGGGAAATAACAAAATGTTTCTGTAACAGAAAAACTGAAAGTGGAAATGAAAAGTAAAGACATAGACTTAAAAGACTCAACATGATATAAAACACTTATACAGGTTACCCAGATTCAATAATGATATCAAGATTTGCCTCATTTGCTTCATCTCTCCTCCTTTTCCTTCCCTTTGGCACATATCTATACAAAATACTGATATTCTCTTGTATAACTTCAATGTCATCATCACACTAATAGTAATTCCTTAATATCATCTAATACCCAATCCACCATCATATTTCTCTGCTGCTGCTGCTGCTAAGTCGCTTCAGTCACGTCCGACTCTGTGCGATCCCATAGACGGCAGCCCACCAGGCTCCCCCGTCCCTGGGATTCTCCAGGCAAGAACACTGGAGTAGGTTGCCATTTCCTTCTCCAATGCATGAAAGTTAAAAGTGAAAGTGAAGTGGCTCAGTCTCTAAATGTCTTTAAAAATATCTCTTTACATTTCTGTTGATTGGATCAAGTCCCTAAACAAGGTCCATACATCATTCTGGTGGTTGTGCTTTTTAATGTTCTTTTCATCTCAGAGCAGTCCCTCTGAAATACGACCCACCCCTACTTTTTCCCCATGCTACTGACTTGTTGAAGAAACCAAGTCAGGAATCAAACCTGTGGTTATGACCCACATCTTGGATTTGTTTGCTTTTCCAATTCATCATATAATCTCGTCCTCAATCCACTGAATTTCCTACAATTGGAAGTCATGAGGCCTGCACTTACAGTCACTAGATTACATTCTTTCTTGAGCAGACGGAGCCAGACGTTTAGAATGCATGCCAGAGCTAGAAAGAGATAAAAGCGGTATTTTGACCTTGGGCAAGATACTAAACCTATTTAACCCTCCACATGTAAAAAGGATTATAGCAAATCATAACATGAAGAATTTTGTAAATAAAAAGTGAAATAATAAGGGGACTGGATCAAGATGACATGAAGCTCAACTCCCCTAACAAACACATCAAAAATACATCCACATGTGGGACAATTCTCATGGAAGACTAACTGGAAACTGACAAAAGAATACCTATACAACCAAAGCTGTAAGAAAGATTTCCATCTAATGGGGTAGGATGGAAAAAAAGCTTAGGGTTGGGAGCTCTTCGACAGTGAGGGATCTGAACGATCTGAGAGAACTTTTACCCAGCGGAGCAAGCATGTTGAGTCACAGACTGGGTGTCCCAGTCTCAGGATCTTACATGGAGGAGACAAGCCCCCTGGCTACAGGGAGAATTGTTGAAACAGACAGAAGGGCTGGAGAAGCCTAGACTCTACCCATGAAGAGTATATGGTGGTGACTTGCCAATAAGCAGGGCAGAGAGACCTCCACACTGGTGGCTGCTGGCTCCCAACATTTCCTAACCCAAGCAGGAAGAAGACCTCAGCCCCACCCACTCCACATGAGAGCCTAGCACTGGATCTGGGACAGATAGGTCCTGGGAGAAGACTTTACTTAGGAATACAGATGGTGTAGGGGCCTGGGGCATGGTTGAACTAGAATGGTGGCCCTTGTTAGCACTTACTTCTGCAGCACCTGGGAATCTATGTGACCAGCATGATGGGGTCCCCTTCCTAGCCACGTGAGTATACCAGCACTACCCACCATACCAGAACTCAGCACTGGATGTGGGGCAGACACGTCCCAAGAGAAGACTGCCACAGAGGCAGCCCAGGTCTCTGGTGGCAGCATTGTCACTTCATTTCCTACAGCCACAATGCCCTGACCCCAGTTCCAGTCAAGTGAGTGCCTGGCTTGCCCACTCCATGCCAGAGCCTTGCACTAGATCAGTGATGATCACAAGGGGGAATGGACACTGGAGCCGCAGATACCTATTCAGGAGGCCCGCCAGACTTCTCTGAGTACACAGAAGGCCTCACCTTCTCCAGCAATCCCCTCCTGTAGGGCAGGGCACATACTCAGGGGAATGGAGTCTGACTGAGCCCAAACCTCAGGGCTTCTACTCTAACAACTAGGGAGCAGACCCTGCCCCTGAGAGGGTGGCAAAGCTGCAGAGCAACAGGAAGTCCTGTGTCACACATTGCACAGGCTTTAGATCCAACTTCAACCACAATCCCTAACAAAGAGATAGAGGCCAGCACACCAGGAGGAGAGACCTGATATCCATATCAAAACCAGCCCCTGCACCAAAAGACAGTCTACACAGGGTTGCTCCAACATGAAAATACCCCTACAGGACCACAACAGATAACCGTTTCAGTTCACAGAGACAGAGAAAGTTAAGTAAAATGAAAAGGTAGAGGAAATTCTCCCAATTAAAAGAGGAAGAGAATTCCTTAACAGAATAAATAATGAAAAAGACAATTGTGTGTGTGTTCTCAGTCACTTAGTCACGTCCGACTCTCTGCAATCCCATGGACTGTAGCTCACCAGTGTGAGTCAGTTGCCAGTTCCTACTCCTGGAGATCTTCGCCACATGGGAATCAAACCTGTGTCTCTTCTATCTCTGGCATTGGCAGAGTCTTTATCACTGGGCCACCTGGGAAGCCTGATAGTCGGTCTACCAGACACCGAATTCAAAGAGTTAGTATAAGAATGCTAACTGAATTAAGAAAGAGAATTGGTCGAAACACAGATATTTCAACAAAGAACAATAGAACCTATAAAGAAGACCCAATCAAAAATAGATAAATGAATTTCTGAGATAAAAAGCACTCTAGAAGCAATGAATAGCTGTCTTAAATTACAAGAAGAAATGATCTGGAAGATAGAATAAATCACCCAAACAACAAACAGAAAAAGAAAAAAGAAAAAAAAGAAAGCAACATACAAGATTAATAAAATATAAAGTGTGCCAACCTTTGTATAACAGGAGTTCTAGAAGGTGAAGAAAAACAGAAGGGGATCAAAATGTATTTTAAGGAAGTATGGCAGAAAAATTTCCAACCCTAAAGAAGGAAACAGATATCCAGGTACAGGAAGCACAGAAAATCCCCAAAAAGATGAACCTATACAGACACACAGTAAGACAGATAATTAAATGGCAAAAGCAAAAGAGAGAATCAAAAGGCAGCAAGGGAAAAAGAAAGAATCATGTACAAGGGAACACCTATAAGATTATCAACAGGTAGTTCAGTTCAGTTGCTCAGTTGTGTCCGACTCTTTGCAACCCCATGGACTATAGCACGCCAGGCTTCCCTGTCCATCACCAATTACCGGAGCTTGTTCAAACTCACGTCTATCAATAGCCAGAGGACCCAAATAAAATACAAAATCAAAGACAGGAAATCTCAATACCACAGAGATTAAAAAAAAAATCAAAAGAGAATACTATGAATGGTTATACGCCAACAAATTGGACAACTTAGAAAAAAATGGACAAATTTCTGGACCCACATGGCTTGCCAAGACTGAGTCAAAAAGAATTTAACCAGACCAATCACTAGAAGTGAAATAGAATCTGTGATAAACAAAACTCCCTTCATTCCCTGGTGGCTCAGTGGTAGAGAATCCACCTGTCAATGCAGGATACAAGGATTCGATCTCCGTTCTGGGAAGATCCCACATGCTGCAGAACAACTAAGTCCATGTGCCACAACTACTGAGCCTGTGCTCCAGAGCTCAGGGACTGCAACTGCTGAAGTCTGGGCGCTCTAGAGTCTATGCTCTGAAACAAGAGAAGCCACCACAACGAGAAGCCGTTGAACCACAACTAGAAAGTAGCCCCTGCTCACTGCAACGAGAGCAAAACTGCATGTAGCAATGAATACCCAGCACAGCCACAAATAAATTACATTAAAAAGGAAAAAACCTCCCCTCAAACAAGTCTAGGAACTGACGGCTTCAGTGGGAAGTTCTACCAATCAAATAAAGAAGAACTTATTCTTTTCAGAGCATTCCAAAAAAAAAAAAAAAAAAAATGAAAGGAAGAGGGAAAACTCCCAAGTTCACTCTACATTGCCACCATTACTCTGATACCAAAACCAGACAGTCATTAACAAAACAAGAAAATTATTACAGGCCAGTATTGATGGGCAGGGAGGCCTGGTGTGCTGCAATTCATGGGGTCGAAAAGAGTCGGACACGACTGAGTAACTGATTTGATCTGATCTGATCTGATCCTTGATGAATACAGAGGCAAAAATCCTCAACACAATACTAGCAAACAAAATCCAATAATACATACAAAGGATCACACACCATGATCAAGTTGGATTTATTCCAGTGTTACATAGATAATTCAACACATACAAATCAATGTGATACATCATTTCCACAACAGGAAACACAGAAACCACATGTATTCTCAATAGCTGCAGAAAAAGCATTTGACAAAACACAACATGAATTCATGATAAACACTCTTCTTAAAGTGGGTATAAAGGGTACATATCTCAACATAATACAGGTCATTTGTGACAAACCAATGTAATATTCAACACTGAAAAGCCGAAAGCATTCCTGCTAAATTCAGGAACAAGACAAGGATGCCCAATCTCATTGCTTTTATTTAACACAGTATTGAAAGTCATTGACACAGCAGTCAGACAAGAAAAATAAAATAAAAAATTGGAAGGGAAGAGGTCAATTTGTCAATAGTTGTAGATGACATGATACTCTGTAACAGAGAACTCTAAAGTCTCCACACAAAACCTATTAGAACTAAAAAATGAATTCAGCAAAGTTGCAGCATACGAGATTAATACACAGAAATCTGTTGCTCTTTTAGTCACTAACAATGAAATATCAGAAAGCAAAAGTAAAAAAACTCCCATTAAAAACCACATCAAAAACATAAAGACCTAATAAGAAACTTACCAAGGAGGTGGAGACTTGGAATTGAAGATGATTTAATTAAATGAAAAGATATCTTGAGCTCTCGGAATGGAATACTTAATATTCTTAAAGTGGCCATAGTACCCAAAGCAATCCATAGAATTTCTATCAAAAATATACATGACATTTTTCATAGAACTATAACAAATAATCTTAAATTTACATGAGACCACAAAAGATCCAGAATTGACAACACAATCCAGAGAAAAAAGAAAAAAGCTGAAGGTATAACCCTGCTAACTTCAGACTATACTAGAAAGTGACAGTAAGCAAAACAGTGTGGTATTGATACAAAAACAGATACACAGGTTAAAGGAAGAAACTAGAGAGTCCAGAAATAACCCACTCAGCTTTGGTCAGCTAATCTACATAAAGGAGATAAGATCATACATGGAGAAAAGACAATCTCTTCAATAAGTGGTGCTGGGAAAACTGGACAGCCACATGTAAAATAATTAGATTAGAACATTCTCTCAAACCATATACAAAACAAACTCAAAATGGCTTAAAGACCTAAATGTAAGACACGATACAATAAAATACTCAGAAGAGAACATACGTAAAACAGTCTTTGACATAAGTCAGAGCAATATTTCCTTAGTCTCCCAAGGCAAAAGAAATAAAGGAAAAAATTAACAAATGGGACCTAATCAAAATTAAGTTTTTGCACAGCAACGGAAACCATTAATGAAATGAAAAGACAACCTACAGAATGGGAAAAAATACTTGCAAATGATGAAACCAACAAGGAGTTAACACCCAAAATATACAACCAGCTCACACAACTCAATATCAAAAAAACAAAAACCCAATCAAAAAATGGGCAGAAGACCTGAATAGATATTTTTCCAAAGAAGATATATAGAGAGATGGCTACTAGGCACATAAAAAGATGCTCAACATCACTAGCTAACAGAAAAATGTAAAACAAAAGCACAATGAGCTATCAACTAATAGTGATCAGAAGGGCTATTATCAAAAAAGTCTATAAATAATAAATGTGTAGAAAAAGGAAGCTTTGTACCCTTTGGTAGAAATGTAAATAGCTATAGCCAGTAAGGAAAACAGTATGGAGGTTCCTTAAAAAATTAAAAATAAAACTACTATATGATCCA
>NW_011495027.1:6809585-6825089 GCF_000754665.1 Bison bison bison
GGGGGGTGGGGTGGGCGGAAACACCTCTAATTCAAAAGGATGCATGCTCCTCAACGTTCATAGTATCACTCTTTATAACAGCCAAGCCATGGATGGCAACCAAGCACCATCAACAGATGACTGGCTTAAGAAGATGTGGTACATATACAAAGGAATATAACTCTCTATAAAAAATAATGAAATACCAACATTTGCAGCAATGTGGATGGACCTAAAGAATATTATGCTTAGTAAAGTAAATCAGAGAAAAACAAATACTATATGATAGCACTTATATGTGGAATCTAAAAACTAATTAATCTAAAAACAAACTTGTGGTTATCAAAGTGGGTGCGGTGAAATGAGGAGTGTGTGATTAACAGACAGAAACCACTATACAGAAAATAGATAAGCAATAAGGATTTGCTGTATAGCACAGGGAATTATACCCAATATCCCATAATAATCTATAATGGAATAAAACCTGTTTAAAAAAAAAAAAAACTGAATCACTATGCTGTATACCTGAAACTAACACAATATTGTAAATCAACTATATTTCAATTGAAAAAAAAAATAGAGATAATGAATAAAATGCCCTGCACTATGCCTAACAAGGCTATGGTTTTTTCAGTGGTCATGTATGGATGTGAGAGTTGGATTATAAAGAAAGCTGAGTGGTGAAGAATTGAAGCTTTTGAACTGTGGTGTTGGGGAAGACTCTTGAGAGTCCCTTGGACTGCAAGGAGATCCACCCAGTCCATCCTAAAGGAGATCAGTCCTGGGTGTTCATTGGAAGGACTGATGTTGAAGCTGAAACTCTAATACTTTGGCCACCTGATGCGAAGAGCTGACTCACTGGAAAAGACCCTGATGCTGGGAAAGACTGAAGGCGGGAGGAGAAGGGGACAACAGAGGATGAGATGGTTGGATGGCATCACTGACTCAAGAGTTTGGGTAAACTCCGGGAATTGGTGATGGACAGGGAAGCCTGGCGTGCTGCAGTCCATGGGGTCGCAAAGAGTCGGACATGACTGAGTGACTGAACTGATGCCTGACACAGACAGGCAAACAGCTATCTAGTGAAAGTCAGTTCTAGCTAATGACAAGAGATCATTTCAGCTTATATAACACAAATACTCATTTTAATAAAATAATTACAAAATAGCCATGAAAAATTGTCTTTTTCAAACACTGCAGAATATGTGCAAATTTACTTCTATAAGTGATTAAGCAATACCTACAGCAGAAGTAGAGAGTCCAAGGATTTTTGAAGCCCAAACTGTCTTCAGGAATTTAGGTCTACAGCTAAGGGTGCAGAGTCTCTCCCAGGCCAAAAACATGCTACAGAATAAAAGACAAAAATTTAAAGGGAGTAAACGTATACTTATACCACTATTAAACACAGCTACCTGACAGACCACAACCTTGTATAAAACAGAAATTAACTTTTTCTATAGCTGAGTTTTCTTTCTATGATATAATCTCTTATCACGAGAAATGTTCTAATTATTCCAACAGAATTCTTCCTTATACAAATTTATACATGTGTCATTTTAAACTAGATCTGTAAGGATATGATGAATTTAAAAAATAATTTAAATTATTTTTTACCCTACTTTAGGGCATTAAACTACAGGAAGTAAAAGTTCCATTTCTAGTAGCCATAAAATTCAGAACGTTTCAATCTAAGAACTACTGAAACTCAGAATTATCTGGAGAAGTCACTAGTAAAAGCACAATTCATAACAGTAAATTAACGTTGTTAAAAGCAGGTTATTTAGAAAGCTGTTTGAAAAGGACTATAGTAGATCCTTGAGAAATAAAAAGATTATATGAATGAATCTTTCCTTATTTATTCAGATGGTACTTCCCTCAACAATTCTATAATTGGCAAGCCCCATTAAGAGATTCCAGCTATGACTAGCAGGCATGCATTCTGAATTACTTCTCTACCTGATTCTGAATTATTTCTCTACCTATAAGGAAATTATTATCACTATGGGTCAATAGAAGGAGATCAAAGCAAAACGGACTTCTCTTATCATACTGCCACGTACAAGTGAAAGAATTCAGGGCAGTAGAAACTTCCCATAAGGTTTTACTCCAACAATATTCTATCAGTGGAGGGCATTTCCTTTATATCTAATAATCAAGCTTTAAAAAAAAAAAAGACATACTTTATGGATTCAAACAGACTACTGAAACTAATTATGAATCTCCTTAATTTACCAAAATTTGAAGGCTACAGAAAGCTTTAGATGTGAAAAATAACATATTTGATGTTTCTAAAAAATAAAATAGAAATCCTGACCTTGTCAACAAAATCTCAGCTTAAATGACAGCCTCTTAGCCATTCTACATCACATGAGCCTAGGTTAACTCTGCAAAGCACTTTGGCTGACAACTCACTCATTTGGTAATTTAATGTAAGTGCCGTGAGTACGGGCCTGGTGTGTTTAGTTCACTTCTCTGGTACACAGGAGGCATATTATAAATAAATGTGTCAAGTGAATGAATACATAAAATCACCTTATAAATTAATGATTTAAGTGAACTATTTATAATGAGTCATTTTATGAAATAGTGATTCCTTTGTAAATAACGACTTCTTATGTTTCTTTCAAGTCAAAAAAGAAATAAAAGTGAAGTCGCTCAGTCATGTCTGATTCTTTAGGATTCCATGGACTGTAGTCTACCAGGCTCCTCCATCCATGCGATTTTCCAGGCAAGAGTACTGGAGTGGGTTGCCATTGCCTTTTCCGGGGAATTTTGCCAACCCAGGGATCGAACCCGGGTCTCCCACACTGTAGGTGGATGGTTTACCATTTGAGCCACCAGGGAAGTCTCTTTCAAGTCAAAGTTTTCTTACATCAAGAAATGCCTGGGGAGAGAGACATTCTTAGAGAGTTAAAGCTGAGAGAATTCTGTACAAACAGGCCTAGTTAAAATAATTCTTATCTTCCTTTAAATCTCCCCATATTTTTTGGTTACTTTTCCACAATGGTCTCTCTTTGTTCAACCTGCCTTAAAACCATTTGGTTTTGTCACTTCTTTGGGTCTTCATTTTCTCACAAAAGCGTCTGTGTCACACAGAACTTAAACTAAATGTGTGTTTTTCTCCTGTTAATCTGTCTTATGTCAGTTTAATTCTCGGCCTCAGCCAAAAGCCATTAAGAGAATAGGCAATATTTCTCTCCCATAGTACAAAATGATTATTTTAATTTTTCCAACATTCCTCTAACAGATAACCCTCTGTAGTCTAAGCAGATGACCATGTTTTCTATCAGAGAGAAAACAGAAGCCATCAGATGGGAATTTTTCAACTTGCCCACATCTAAAAAAACTAAACTGAAAAAATTCCCTTTTTTTCTTCCTATTATAATAAAGTGATCCTGCTACAAAAGAACAGTCTCTCCGCCCACGACTTGGATGCTATTTCTCTCCCTTGCTCAATTGACTATTACCATTCTCTTCTATATATTCATCTCTCCTAGTTAAAAAGATGTAATTTTATTGACTGTCCCTTTTCCCGAATCTATACTTCTTAGCCCAGGGCAATCTAACATTTGTACTGATTACTCCACAGAGGCAGCTCTGGCCTAAGTCAATTTTGACCTTCATATTGTTAAATTCAGTGGACATTGTGAAATTCTTACTTTTCTTGAGTTCTCTGCAGCTTTATATTTGCTGGTTAAGCCCTATCTCCTTCCAGAAACACCCTGTTCCCTTGGCTTTTGACACACTACAATCTCTTTTTCCTCCCACGTCGAATGACGAAATTCCTCAGTGCCCAGATACAGGCTCGATTTTCTTCTCACTCATTACTCTCACTAGGTAATTTTGTTGTAGAAGGAATCGTGGGAGCATCAATGAAAAATTGGCTCCAAAGAAATCTAAGCAGGCTAATAGACACATATTCAGAATCTCTAAGACTTATTATTTCTTTCGTACTTTAAACAAACACTTTTTGAGCAACAGTTTAAAGCAATTAACCTTCCCTATACATATTCACTAATAAAAACACCTGAGATATCACTGAAAAGTTGGAAAAAATAAAAATAAAGAATTAAACACCATATGGCTTTTATTTTTAAACATTTCACTTTTTTTCTCATTTATACTTAAAAACGATGCTCTGTGAAGAAAATCAGGAAATTGTGAATCAGTGTCATCTAGTAAATGTGAGTATGGCATATTATACATAAGATAAATTCCACTGTAATGTAGGCATGATCAATAGAAAATTCAATTATTTATTATCTTTGGTGTAGACTGCTTAAAATGAAGATTCTGAAGGTATGTGTGGTGCATCTGGAAGTGACCTGAAGTTGAGAAGGCTGATGAACTGCTACAGAATCCAGAGCCAAAAGGTGAGTATGCTAAGTCACTTCAGTCGTGTCCAACTCTGTGCGACCCCATAAACGGCAGCCCACCAGGCTCCCCGTCCCTGGGATTCTCCAGGCAAGAACACTGGAGTGGATTGCCATTTCCTTCTCCAGTGCATGAAAGTGAAAAGTGAAAGTGAAGTCTCTCAGTCGTGTCCGACTCCTAGCGACCCCAGGGACTGCAGCCTACCAGGCTCCTCCGTCCATGGGATTTTCCAGGCAAGAGTATTGGAGAGGGGTGCCACTGCCTTCTCCAAAAGGTGAGTAAAGCAATCCAAACGACTGGTAAAAAGTTTGAAGCTCTGGGCTTAAAATCCAAATGATGAATTTGTAACCACTTTATATACTGGGGAGGAGAGACAGGAAGAGATGCAGTGAATTTCACAAGTCCACAAAGTCCAGGTTAACTGCAAGCTCAAGGAAGATTAATGTATGCCTGCCAAAAGAGCTAGTGCTAATTAATGTACAAAACAGGTTAAAAGTCTGATCAAAAGTTTATTTCCACTTCTTGCTCTGCATGTTAGTTCACTTCTAGAATGTTTCTAAGGCTTACTGATACAACAGAAGGAAAGTAGGAGGTGAGTGAATAAGGTACTGGCCGGGAAAGTACAGTGGGAATAATAAACCTCAAAGCCTGAACCAAGAATGGAAAAATCAGCCATACAGAGCCGGTATAAGACAGGAGACATGAGCCTGAAATTGTTGAAAAGCTGTTTTGTGAAAACGGAATTCTAGTAATTATAAACTTCTGCAGAGGGCAGTAATATGGTGCTTGGTTTAAGTTGGCAGGAGTTCGGTTTTAGGCCCACGTGAGTTAAAACTTAGTAACGGTGGGTGCGCAGCCAGGTGTGGAAGGAGCCTGCTGCCCGGCTCACGTAGAGGTGGAGGAGACGAGCGCCGGCAAGACCGTACTAGGCGCGGGGCTCCAAAAGCACCAGATTGGACCGTTTTCCTTTTATCTAAAAACCATGGGTTCCACTAGAGTCATATGTTGTAAGTTAGCAGCCCGTTTCCTTTTTTATTGAGAATCTCGGTTACGGATCAACTGGAGTCGGTATCAGCTTCCTACACCGTTTACAAAACATCCAAATTGCAAAATCAAGCGCAAAAAGGGCAGACGAGGACCGGGGTCCCGGGGTCCCACTTTAGAAGGACAGCACTTCGGTGCCATTCCCTCTCCGTAGCGAACTCTCAAACTCCAGCGCTGACCCTTTGCAACGAGGCCCGCAGTCCACCGAAGCCGGGAGTCAAGAGGCCCAACTCCGAGCTCCCGCCCCAGTTCGGGAAGGCGAGTCCGAATCCTGAAGGAAATCCAACCCCTGCTCTTCCTCCGACCTCGCCAGTCGCGCGGCCCGGCAGCGCAGCCCAACCGGTCTCCCACCTCATCTCGCTCCCCGTGGCTCTGAGCCAAAACGGCAACCATCACCCCCTAAATACTCTCCTAGCGCCCCACTGACCTTTCTCGCGCGAACACTTCGCTTTCCGGAGCTCAAGTCCCGCGAGGGCTCGAGAGCCTGATGGGGCGGGATTCGGGCTTAGGGGCGGAGCCTGAACGGAGATTGACTGGAGTCGCGGACTGGAAGCAATTGAGTAGGGGCGGGGGTGAAGTGGGCGGCGAAAGGTCAGGGGAGAGTAAGCCCGCAGGATGGAGCTTCGCTGCGATGTGATCAGGATTGTCTGTGGGGCTTGGATTCGGACGCGATTTGCTATGCGGACAGCCGGGACTGGGGACTGCACCAGGCAAGTGGAGACGCGGAGCCAGATCTGAGCTGCTGAATAGAGGCGGTTCTGGTTAAGGGGTGGGATGGGGCGGGGGGGTTGTCTAAGGCCGGGATTGGGTATGTAATTTAGGTCCACAGCTCTAATTGGATGTATGTGACCGATTGGTTTGGGGCGGGTTCTAGGGAAGGATTGATTTGGAAGAAAGGGCGAGAGGTGGGGCCGCAGGACTTAGATGAGGGGAAGGCTGTAGTTAGAATGGTATTAGAAGGTGCCAGAGAAGGCAAGGCTAAAGAGAGTGTGCAAAAGGGTTTGTACGTGTATTTATCACCTGTGGGGGTGGGGGTGGGGTGGAGGGTTGAACAAAAAAGCACAAAGGAACTTCACCTTCCTGAACAGTAAAACGAGTTCGATTAGAGAATTGAAAATGTAATGTGATATGAAACTGAAAAGGAAAGTGACACAACGGTGAAGGAGAAAAATTGGCTAAAAGAAAAAGGAACACCATGAATTACTCATCTATTGAGGGCGGTGTTTAGTGAAAGGAGAGGTTCTGGTAAGAATTGAGTTTCATAACTAGATTTTTCTTCCTTTCCTAATTTAAGAAAACGAGTGGATAGAAGGAGTGGGAAGGGCTGCTGCTGCTGCTAAGTCGCTTCAGTCGTGTCCGACTCTGTGCGACCCCAGAGACGGCAGCCCACCAGGCTCCCCCGTTCCTGGGATTCTCCAGGCAAGAACGCTGGAGTGGGTTGCCATTTCCTTCTCCAATGTATAAAAGTGAAAGTGAAGTCTCTCAGTCGTGTCCGACTCTTGGCGACCCCATGGACTGCAGCCCACCAGGCTCCTCCGTCCATGGGATTCTCCAGGCAAGAGTACTGGAGTGGCTTGCCATTGCCTTCTCCAGTGGGAAAGGCAGTAGTTTGTTATTCAACTACAGAGGAGAGAACAAAGATAATCTTTGGTTGAGGGAATCTACTCTGCAACTAGGTACCAGGAGACTCTGAAGTTGATTAGGTGGGTGGAGAAATTACTGTGTATAGTAGGGAATCTACCCCAAACTGTGAGCTACTGTGAGGCACATTGGTTTGTCAGTACTCTCCACCAAGAGGCCACAAGGAACACACCTGTAGTTAAAAGGTTGGGTTTATTACTCCTTGCATAGAGGGAGAGCTTACATCTTGGGCAACTGTGGGTTGTTTCAATAACAAACTGGTAGATGAGACCTAGAGGATTTGGGCTTATACTGAGTGATTTGGGGGGAGGGTCCAAGGAAATGGAGATTTATGCTGTTTTGGGTGCTGTCAGGAAGTGGGCATAATCATTAGATTGGGTATCATACCTCATGTAGAAGAAGGGAGGAAAATTTCAAAGCTAATTTCATAATTGATAAAAAGCAGTGTTTTTGCTAGTCAGGAGAGGAGGAGGTTTGCTGTTTTGGTAGTTGGCAGTGACCTTGTTTTATCTGAGTTTAGGCGCAATTATTGCTTGAGCTTGTCTGTTGTGTCACTTTGTCGTAATTGGAGAGTGGCTGTCTGATGTTAGTATTCTGTCAGATTGCTATATTTTACTGGGAAACATCTGGGCTAGTTCCTAACAACACTGAAACCTTAAGGGTGAGTTTCAGTTCAGTCCCTTATAACAGGTACTGGTTTTTTGTTTTTCTCAGATTTAACAAATACATGAATTGACAGCATAGATGCCGAGCCTTCTGGGGGTAATGGGGCACAGAAAGTGTCTCAGACCTTAAAGAGGAAGAAACAGACAATAATCAAATAAATACATACATTGACTTCAGATGGTGATAAGTGCTCTGAAAGAAACAATGAGGGTTGGATACTGCAGATAGTTTAAATATGATAGTCAGGAAGTCTTTTTTGAGAAGGTAACATTTGAACCAGAACTGAATGATAAAGAGGCAGCCTTGCCAAAAGTAATTCTGGAAAGGAAAATAGCAGTTGAAAAGGCTCTGATATATGAGTAAACTTAGCAAGTGAGGAGAGAGGCCAGTATGTCTAAAACACAGTAATCCAGGGGAAAGTCCTTTCAGATTAGGATGGAGAGGAAGACAGGGACCAGATCATGCAGATGAAGACCACAGAAAGTTTTGACTTTATATTGACGTAGCCATTGGAAAACCTTAAGCAGAGGGATAAAGTAATCTTAGTCACATTTAAAATAAACACTCCAGTTCCTTTGGAGAAGAGACTTGTCGTTGGGCCCAGAGCAGAAGCAGAAAGATCTGTGGAGGTTGTTAGAGGGAGAGATGATATTTTCTGGGCTCAAGTGGTGGCAAAGGAGGGAAAGAGCGCTAAGGGTCACGATGTTTGTTCTGCTGACATCTACTTACTCCTCTATGTCAGCTCTACCCTCCACAGTCACCTGTGGCCCTAACGGTCCAGGAGCAAGCGATGAGAATGAAGACAGAACACGAAATCTGGTGCAATGGATCAGGGGACATGCAGCCTCTATTGGACTGAGGTGTAGAGTCCACTCTGAGTCCAGCTTTTATTCCTAATTGCAGACTGCAAGACTTTTTTTAAAATCTTATCTTTCCCAAGACACTACACTGACATAGTCCAGATCTCTTTGTTTTTACCCCAGGCCGTTCCCTTTTGGGCTAGTCTCGGGAACAATCAGCAAGTGGGTAGGCAGCGTTCATGCCTGATGCCGACCCAGTGTTCCAAGGTCTATGCTTTCATGATCCCAGTCATACTCCCTTTTGGGTCTGGCCTTGGGGTTTGTAACAAGATTATTCTTAAGAAAAACATGAAAGATAATCATTAACATAGTTTCTTAATATATGCTGTTTTTCCAGGTGCTAATTCTGTGGAATTTCCCAAGGATGTGAAAGTACACTATTAGGAATTCCCACTACAGTCACCTCTGCCTAGTTTCTCCTGACTTGGATCTTCTCTGTTTACACTCTTCAGAGTATAAACTGCCAATCTCTTGCTGAAGTGAAGGAGAACCGGTTATTGGGGGTGAATGAACTTGCTGTGGGGATCTGGGGATCTAGTTCTTTGTTAGAAAGGACTTTAAATGACCCTCCTGTGTTTAATCCTGAATCTTTGGAGAG
The DNA here is from genome assembly GCF_000754665.1 of Bison bison bison. NCBI lineage: Eukaryota > Metazoa > Chordata > Mammalia > Artiodactyla > Bovidae > Bison > Bison bison. The sequence continues at coordinate 6,818,748 of NW_011495027.1, forward strand.
TTCTGGCGGGGTAAGTGTAGTTGCTTTCTTGACTTTCTTTGTGACTGCTCTGGGATTCAGGTTTTTAATCTGCTCTAAATGTCTACCTGCCTATTTGCTTTCTAACATCTTTAGTCTTGCTGTCATGTCACTGTATTCCCCCTGTTTTGGCTCTTACAGGGTTATGGCTTAACAGAACTGCCTCATTGTTATTTCAGTGGGGTTTAAGTAGAGAGATCTCTAGTCTTTCCCATTCTATTGTTTTCCTCTATTTCTTTGCATTGATCACTTAAGGAAGGCTTTCTTCTCTCTCCTTGCTATTCTTTGGAATTCTGCATTGAGATAGATATAGCTTTCCTTTTCTCCTTTGCCTTTCTCTTCTCTTCTTTTCTCAACTCATTGTAAGGCCTCCTCAGACAACCATTTTGCCTTTTTGCATTTCTTCTTCTTGGGGATAGTTCTGATCACTGCCTCCTGTACAATGTTACGAATCTCCATCCATAGTTCTTTAGGCAGTCCATCAGATCTAATCTCTTGAAAATTTTGTCACTTTCACTGTATAGTCGTAAGGGATTTGATTTAGGTCATACCTGAATGGTCTAGTGGTTTTCCCTACTTTCTTCAGTTTAAGTCTGAATTTGGAAATAAGGAGTTCATGATCTGAGCTACAGTGAGCTCCCAGTCTTGTTTTTGCTGACTATATAGAGCTTCTCCATCTTTGGCTGCAAAGGGTATAATCGATCTGATTTCGGTATTGACCATCTGGTGATGTCCATGTGTAGAATCGTCTCTTGTGTTGTTGAAAGAGGGTGTTTGCTATGACCAGTGCATTCTCTTGGCAAAATTCTGTTTGCCTTTGCCCTGCTTCATTTTGTACTCCAAGGCCAAACTTGCCTGTTACTCCAGCTATCTCTTGACTTCCTACTTTTCCATCCCAGTCTTCTATGATGAAAAGGAGATCTTTTGTGTGTGTGTTTGTGTTAGTTCTAGAAGGTCTTATACGTCTTCATAGAACCATTCAACTTCAGCTTCTTCAGCATTACTGGTCGGGGCACAGACTTGGATTACTGTGATGTTGAATGGTTTGCCTTTGAAAGGAAAAGAGATCATTCTGTTGTTTTTGAGATTGCATCCAAATACTGCATTTAGGACTCTTTTGTTGACTATGAGGGCTACTCCATTTCTTCTAAGGGATTCTTGCCCACAGTAGTAGATATAATGGTCATCTGAGTTAAATTCACCCATTCCAGTCCATTTTAGTTCACTGATTCCTGAAATGTCTATGTTCACTCTTGCCATCTCCTGCTTGACCACTTCCAATTTACCTTGATTCATGGACCTAACATTCCAGGTTCCTATGCAATATTGTTCTTTATAGCATAGGACGTTACTGCCATCACCAGTCACATCCACAACTGGGTGTTGTTTTTGCTTTGACTCAGGCTCTTCATTCTTTCTGGGGCTATTTCTTCATTCTTCTCCAGTAGCATATTGGGCTATGAGGATTTCATCTTTCAATGTCTTATCTTTTTGCCTTTTCATACTGTTCATAAGATTATCAAGGCAAGAGTGCTGAAGTGGTTTGCCATTCCCTTTTCCAGTGAACCATATTTTGTCAGAACTTTCCACCATGACCTGTCCATTTTGGGTGGCCTTACATGGCATGGCTCATAGTTTCATTGAGTTAGACAAGGCTGTGATCTAAGTGATCAGTTTGTTTTCTATAATTGTAGTTTCCATTCTTTCTGCCCTCTGATGGGTAAGGATATGAGGCTTGTGGAAACTTGCAAAGATGGGTACAATAAAGGACAGAAATGTTATGGACCTAACAGATATTAAGATATTATCTTAATATATAATATATCTGTTATATATAATAGATATCTTAATATCTATCTTAAGATGTTAAGATAGACGATATTAAGAAGAGATAGCAAAAATACACAGAAGAACTATGCAAAAAAGATCTTCATGACCAGATAACCACGATGGTGTGATCACTCACCTGGAGCCAAATATTCTGGAGTGCAAAGTCAAGTGGGCCTTAGGAACCATCACTATGAACAAAGCTAGTGGAGGTGATGGAATTCCAGTTGAGTGATTTCAAATCCTAAAAGACGATGCTGTGAAAGTGTTGCAATCAATATGCCAGCAAATTTGGAAAACTTGAGCAGTGGCCACAGGACTGGAAAAAGTTTTCATTCCAAGGCCAAAGAATGTTCAAACGACCATACAATTGCACTCATCTCACACGCTAGTAAAGTAATGCTCAAAATTCTCCAAGCCAGGCTTTAACAGTACGTGAACCATGAGCTTCCAGATGTTCAAGCTGGCTTTAGAAAGGCAGAGGAACCAGAGATCAAATTGCCAACATCTGTTGGATCATAGAAAAAGCAAGCAAACTCCAGAAAAACATCTACTTCTGCTTCATTGATTATGCCAAAGCCTTTGACTGTGTGGATCACAACAAACTGTGGAAAATTCTTCAAGAGATGGGAATAACAGACCACCTGACCTGCCTCCTGAGAAATCTGTATGCAGATCAAGAAGCAACAGTTAGAACCAGACACAGAGCAAGGGACTGGTTCCAAACTGGGAAAGGAGTATGTCAAGGTTGTATGTCATCACCTTGCTTATTTAACTTATATGCAGAGTACATCATGTGAAATGCTGGGCTGGATGAAGCACAAGCTGGAATGAAAACTACTGGGAGAAATATCAATAACCTCGGATATGCAGATGACACCATCTTTATGGCAGAGAGTGAAGAAGAACTAAAGAGCCTCTTGATGAAAGTGAAAGAGGAGAGTGAAAAAGCTGGTTTAGAACTCAGCCTTCAAAAAACTAAGACCATGGGATCCAATCCCATCACTTCATGACAAATAGATGGGGAAACAATGGAAACAGTGAGAGACTTTATTTTTCTTGGTCTCTAAAATCACTGCAGATGGTGACTGTAACTATGAAATTAAAAGACTCTTGCTCCTTAAAGGAAAGGCTATTACAAACCTAGATAGCACATTAAAGAACAGAGACTTTACTTTACAGACAAAGGTCCGTCTAGTCAAAGCTATAGTTTTTCTAGTAGTCATGTATGGATATGAGAGTTGGACCATAAAGAAGGCTGAGCACCGAAGAATTGATGCTTTTGAACTGTGGTGTTGGAGGAGACTCTTGAGAGTTCCTTGGACTGCACGGAGATCCAACCAGTCCATCCTAAAGGAAATCAGTCCTGAATATTCATTGGAAGGACTGATCCTGAAGCTTAACTCCAATACTTTGGCCACCTGATATGAAGAACTGACTCATTTGAAAAGACCCTGATGCTGGGAAAGATTGAAGGCAGGAAGAGAAGGGGACAACATTGGATGAGATGGATGGATGGCATCACCAACTTGATGGACATGAGTTTGAGTATGTTCCAGGAGATGGTGAAAGACAGGGAAGCCTGGCATGTTGCAGTCCATGGGGTCACAAAGAGTCAGACAGGACTGAGTGACTGAAGTGACTAAGTAGAGAGAGGGAGCATAAGTATGTTTGATTTGTTGTTACTGGTTTTTATGCAGGTTCATTAAGTGATTGAAAGACCAAATGCTGGGCATTCAAATATTTGTGATATGTTAAGCAGTATATGGAGAAGGCAATGGCACCCCACTCCAGTACTCTTGCCTGGAAAATCCCATGGATGGAGGGGCCTGGTGGGCTACAGTCCATGGAGTCGCTAAGAGTCGGACACGACTGAGCGACTTCACTTTCACTTTTCACTTTCATGCATTGGAGAAGGAAATGGCAACCCACTCCAGTGTTCTTGCCTGGAGACTCCCAGGGACTGGGGAGCCTGGTGGGCCACCGTCTATGGGGTTGCACAGAGTCGGACACGACTGAAGCAATGCAGCAGCAGCAGCAGCAGCAGCAGCAAGCCGTGTATTATTCTTTGTAGTCATGTTGCTTTTTTAAAGAGCTATATAAGTTACTCCTTTGAACTAGAAAGGAGTCACTTATAGCTAATGAGTGTACTTATATCTTATGCTCATTTGTTTTCTGAATAAAAAGGCAGTATCTCCCAAGGGCTTCCCTTGTGGCTCAGCTGGTAAAAAATCCACCTACAGTGCAGGAGACCTGGGTTCTATCCCTATTTTGGGAAGATTCCCTGGAGAAGAGAAAGGCTACCCATTCCAGTATTCTTGTCTGGAGAATTCCATGAACTGTATAATCCATGGGGTCACAAAGAGTTGGATACGACTGAACGACATTCACTTCATGTCATTTCATCTCCTTTATGGAGATAAAGCCTTTTCCATTGCCTCCTGCTGCTGCTGCTAAGTCGCTTCAGTCGTGTCCGACTCTGTGCTATCCCATGGACTGCAGCCTACCAGGCTTCTCCGTCCATGGGATTCTCCAGGCAAGAACACTGGAGTGGATTGCCATTTCCTTCTCCAATGCGTGAAAGTGAAAAGTGAAAAGTGAAAATGAAGTTGCTCGGTCGTGTCCAACTCTTAGCGACCCCATGGACTGCAGCCTACCAGGCTCCTCCATCCATGGGATTTTCCAGGCAACAGTACTGGAGTGGGGTGCCATTGCCTTCTCCTTCCATTGCCTCATAGAGAAGACTAAAAATATTCTGAAATACAGCAGAGAGAAGGCAATATAGCCTGCTTGGCAAGCCAAACTGTGTGGATCAGATCTCAACTGTGCAATTTTCTAGCTGTATAACCTTGGACGAGTTACTTCATATCTCTATGCTTCAGTTTCCTTATCTGTAGGATGTAGATTATAGAATCTTTACTTATAGTGCTATTTTGAGGATTTAATGACTCCATAGACCTAAAAAAAAAAAAAAAAAGCTTAGAACTGTCCTTTCTTCCTAAGTTCTGTACAATTGTTCCTTAAAAGGAAAGAGAGTCTTTAGGATGCGGCTGCTAGTTATGCCCAAATATTTAGTGTTCTTTTCTTCTGTAGCAGTACTACTCCCAAATTTCAGCAGAGTATTTGGATGCTTGCTTAAAGACTGCATTCCCAGTCTCTGTTGTAGCTGATGGGCCATAGGATATAAGTGGAAGCTGTCTGTGCTGTTTCTAGGAAATGCCTTGAGCACCCCTCTTGATCTCTAGGTTAGTGGTTTCTCTGACAGTTTGAGTGCAGAAATGTTGGCTATTTGAACCCCCAGGTGGAATCTTCAAGTTGAAGATTGTAGAAAAATGGGTGGGAGAGAAGGAGCCTGAGCTTTAATATCATGAAGCCACCATTCTAGCTCTGGGCCTCTTATATTGACGTAATAGAGAATTCAACCTCAATTTTGTTGAACTCCTTCATATAGGTTTCCTGATATGCAGTCATAGTACTGCTGTGATGGTTTATTGACCCCTCTTGTTTGCTGACCAAAGGCACTTCACTTTACATGGACCTTCCAGATGACCATAGAGTAACAGAGGGGAGAACAAAGTGAAAGATAATAGCAATGCCTTATAATCTGGAAATGCTTCTCAAGTGGCATTTGTCCCTTGTAGGTACTAGGGGTCAGGCAGGTAGAACTAACTTCTTCCTTTACTCATAATCCTAGAGCACTACTAGGAAGGACCTTATCCAGGAGAAAATGACAACTGAGTCTAAGTTTGCAAGTGTCTAGAACCTTTCCCATCTTACATTCCTCCTGCTATAAAGAGTTATGTTCTTGAAAGTTGCTGAGAGTAAATCTTAAGCATTTTCAACATACACACACACACACAGACAAGAATTAACTATGTTAACTATGTGAGGGAGATGTATGTGTTAATTATCTTGGTCTCCTTAATCATTCTACAGTGTGTATGTATATGGAATCACCATGTTGTCTGCTTTAAATGTATACAACTATGTCAAAAAAGAGTTACGTTTAGTTTTCAGTCTCATGCAGCTATTTTAAATGGATTTCTTTGTGTGTGCATGTATATTATTACAGTAAATTAGTGTTTTTTTGGCCAGATTATGATAGCTGTACAAACATTAGCTTAAACCTTTCAAAAATTATAGTAGAAAGATTGGCCAGCATAACTATGTATCTATTTTTTATATTTGTTTGTCTACCTGTGTACCTTCTCAAATACACATTTGGCAGCATTTATAGCAATTTGGACTGATGCTGAAGCTGAAACTCCAATACTTTGCCCACCTCATGTGAAGAGTTGACTCATTGGAAAAGACCCTGATGCTGGGAGGGATTGGGGGCAGGAGGAGAAGGGGACGACAGAGGATGAGATGGCTGGATGGCATCACCGACTCGATGGACATGAGTTTGAGTAAACTCCGGGAGTTGGTGATGGACAGGGAGGCCTGGCGTGCTGCGGTTCATGGGGTCGCAAAGAGTCACACACAACTGAGCAACTG
>NW_011495027.1:6825189-6841868 GCF_000754665.1 Bison bison bison
GGGGGGCGAGGAGGGAGAAGGGGACGGACGAGAGGATGAGATGGCTGGATGGCATCACCGACTCGATGGACATGAGTTTGAGTAAACTCCGGGAGTTGGTGATGGACAGGGAGGCCTGGCGTGCTGCGGTTCATGGGGTCGCAAAGAGTCACACACAACTGAGCAACTGAACTGAACTGAACTGAATAGCAATTCAATTATTAACATGGTTACTGAGGATGAGAAAGTCTTCACATTTGTGGACAATTTTTAAAAAGCAAAAATGAATTGTGACTTTACAAATCATTTGAGTAATAAAAATTCATTCAGGGTTTCCTTGGTGGTCCAGTGGTTAAGAATCTGCCTGCCAATGCAGAGGACACAGGTTTGATCCCTGGTTGGGGAAGATTGCACATGCCACAGGGCATCTAAGCCTGTGTGACGCAACTGCTGAGCCTAAATGCCAAAACTACTGAAGCCCGTGCTCCTGGAGCCTGTGCTCTGCAACAACAGAAGCCACTGCAACAAGAAGACTGCACACCACAGCTAGAGAAAGCCTGTGCACAGCAATTAAGACCCAGCACAGGCAGAAATAAATATTTTTTTAAAAATTCATTCAAAACATGGGGACCATGTGTAAGGTATAACAATAAAAATTGTGCTGGTAGAGACATTATGCCCTTCAAGACATGGGTTAGGTGTGTGGCTTCTGGCTAACGGTATTAGAAAATGCTGCTACACAAGTATCACTGTGTTAGACCCTGGTAGAAATTGCTTTTCTCAGCATGGTGTTTTTCTTCCTTTCTCAGTCTGACTTTGCCTCTGGAATTCCTGGATCACACTGGAGCTTTTCAGCCTTCAGAGGCCCCTCTCTTAAGGGCTCTCGGCAGGTTCTCAGCTCCTGTCCTTTTCCCCTCAATTTATCCTGGTGTGCAGTGTCCTTTTGGCAATGCTGCTGGTCCAAAGTCAGTACTTCATGCTTTATGCCAGGTAGTTCCCCAGAGCGATGGCAGACATAAACTGACACCTAGTTCTCTAGGTCTCTAAAGAAGGGATAATGAAGAAATCCTTTGTGGAGAGAAAGAAGGAGAAGATTCACTCCTAAATGGTACAAGGATACAAATGGCTATCAAAGCCTGGAAACATTCCATATGATGCTAAATAATCAAATGGTAAACTTTCAGGGAAAAACATCAGAAATGCAGTTGGGATGATAAATGCTGTGTATAAAATATTCGTTCATGTGTTTAAAAATTCTTATTGTATGGGAGGGTTTACTATGTATTTGACAGCCTTCTAGATCCTGATGATTCCATAATAAACAAAATAGAGAAAGTTTCTGCCCACCTGGAGCTTATATTTTACTGAGGGAGTTAGGCAATAAATATGTACAAAATTAAGAGGTTTCAGGAGTGATAAAATATGAAGAAGAAAATTTAAAATACTGGCCACTAGATGGGGCTCGTTGCCTTTTTCATTTCTTTCACCAATTGCCTCAAAAAGATAAGAGAAGCTGAGTGCATGACACACTGTGTTATGTTTTGGGGCCCTGTGATAGACCCTTTGTTTCCAAAGTTTGTTTCTCTTTCTATTTCTCCCTCCCAATTTTAATTTTTTCCTACTAGTTGATTGATAAGGGGAAACCTAGTTAAGACATAGTATGGCATCATCTGAGATATCTTGGTGTAGGTGGTTAGATCAACTCATTCCAAATCATAGAAATGCCCTCCCCTCAATTTCCTGGGTATTTAATTTCCCGTATTTATTTGTTTAATACCTGTGTTCACCATTAGACTGTTAGCTCCTTAAGAGAGAAACTTCAACTGTGTTTTGCAGTCCTTGGCAGTGTACCTGGTAGGTCCTTAACAAATATTTTGAATGGATGAATCCCTTTAGTCTGAGCAATTCCTGTTTTCCACATAGTCTCATCTAACTTTTCTTCTAGTTGCTCAGTCACTCAATTGTTTCTGACTCTTTGTGACCATATGGACTGCAGCATGCTAGTCTTCCCTGTCCCTCACCATCTCCTGGAACTTGCTCAAACTCATGTCCATTGAGTAGGTGATGCCATTGAACCATCTTGTACTCTGTAATCCCCTTCTCCTCCTGCCTTCAATCTTTCCCAGTATCAAGATCTTTTCCAGTGAGTTAGTTCTTCACATCAAGTGGACAAAGTATTGGAGTTTCAGCCTCAGCATCAGTTCTTCCAATGAATAGTCGAGATTGATTTCCTTTAGGATTGACTGGTTTGACGTCCTTGAAGTCCAAGGGACTCTCAAGAGTCTTCTCCAGCATCACATTTCAAAAGCATCAGTTCTTCGTTGCTTGGCTTTAGAGTCCACCTCTCACATCCATACATGACTACTGGAAAAACCATAGCTTTGACTGTACAGACCTTTCTTGGCAATGTGATGTCTCTGCTTTTTAATATGTTGTCTAGGTTTGTCATAGCTTTTCTTCCAAGGAGCAAGCATCTTTTAATTTCATAGCTGCAGTCACCATGTGCAGTGATTTTGGAGCCCAAGAAAATAAAGTTAGGCCATAAATCTAACTTTCTAGAGGGATTGTTTTGGAGTTAGGTTGGAAAAAATCTCCATAATAAAAACTGGGCGAGTTTGCCTATCTTGTGTTCTGTGACTGGCTCTCTGTCAAGGATCTCCCAGTGGGATGGGAAGAGTGAGATATGTGTGTTTGTATACGGCAGGCAAATGATTTGGCATTTTGAGTTCTAACCCAAATTTTTTCCTCTTTTAATTTGGATAAAATCCCAACACAACAATGGACATATTTTTAGTTCTCCTTGGAACTTAGTCAGTGTTAGGCACATGCTTTTGTCAGGGCTGACTCTAGAAAAGGGTCTTAAACCTTCTACTTTGCAGTGAGTGGAAGGGTTATTGTAAAAACTCCTAGGGAGATGGAATCTATCCTGTAATCTCTTGGTATTTAATTGGTTTTCAACTTAGAGAACATGTACAGGTTTTGTTAGATTTATACCTTAAGTATTTCATTTTTTGGTAACTATTATAAATGGCATTAATTTTTCAGTTTTGGTCTCCTGTGTTCATAGCTTGTATATAGAAATACAGTTGAAGATAGATTTTTGTGTGTTGATCTTGTATGTTACAACCTTGTTAAACTCACTTATTAGTTCTAAAAGGTCAGTTTCCTGAGACTCTCTATATGGATGATCTTGGTGAGAATAAGGACATTTGATTTTATTCTTCTGATCTAAATGCCTTTTCTTGCCATATTATGCTAAGACTTTCAGTGTAACATTGAACCAGAGTGGTGAGACAGACACTGACACCCTTGCTTTATCCTTTAGTAGGGGCCAAGTACTTAGTTTTTTCATCATTAAACTGATGTTAGCAATATGTTTTTTGTAGATGCTGCCGATCAGCTTGAAGAAGTTGATTTTTACTCCAAGGTTGCTGGGAGTTTTATCATGAAAGGTGTTTTGTCAAGGTTTTTCTGCATCTATTTATATAATTAAGTGGTTTTCTTTCTTCATACTGTTATATGGTGAGTTACATTAATTTATTTTTGAACCACTCTTGCATTCACATTATAAACCCCACTTGATTGAATTTCCTTATGTTTATATATTGCTGGATTTGACTTGTTAATATTTTGTTGAGGATTTTTACATATATTTTAATGAGGTTAATGGTCAGTAGTTGTTTTTTTTTTTGAGCTGTTTTTGTCTGATCATGGTACCAGAATAATGCTTTTTGTAAAATAAATTGGGAAATCTTTCCTCTTCCATTTTAAATTGGTGTTATTTTTTTCTTTAAATTCTTGATAAAATTCACTATTCTTAAGGGACCATCTGGACCTATAGAATTGTTTCCCAGAAGTTTTCAAATGTTTATTGAGGTATAAAGTTCAAAAGTTTATTGAGGTATAATGGGCCTATAGAGAGCTGCATACATTTAATGTGTAAATCTTGATGAGTTTGTGCATATGCAAATACTGATGATACCATCACTACAATCAAGACAGTTGACATTTCCAACACCTCTCATAAACTCCTTCCCATCTCTTCTTCTGAGATCATGAATCCGACACCACACACCGTAAGCTTGAGACACCATAAGACTCTTAAGAGTCCCTTGGACAGCAAGGAGATCCAACCAGTCCATCCTAAAGGAAATCAGTTGAATATTCCTTGGAAGGACTGATGTTGAAGCTGAAACTCCAATACTTTGGCCACCTGATGTGAAGAGCTGACTCATTGGAAAAGACCCTGATGCTGGGAAAGATTGAAGGCAGGAGGGAAGGGGACGAGAGAGGATGAGATGTTTGGATGGCATCACCTACTCAGTGGACATGAGTTTGAGCAAGCCTCAGGAGTTGGTGATGAACAGGGAAGCCTGGTGTGCTGCAGTCCATGGGGTTGTAAACAGTTGGACTCGACTGAGCGATTGATCTGAACTGAACTGAATTGAACCTCTTTTTCAGAGATCATGAATCCGACACAGTTCACTGAAAGCTATCGGTTTCAACTTTATATACACTCCTATTTCACAGAGCATTGTTTTCCAGCCAGTGCCTGTAAGCTGGCTTCCCTTTTCCCTGGAGCAGAGCTCTGATGGACTGTTGTGTTAGACACCACCCACTTCTGTCCTCTCCCTCTTTCCTGGGGGAGAAACTGCAGGGTTGTACACCTCCTAATTCCACAGAGCTGTGCAGCCCACCATAACCTCCTGCTTCTTTTCTCTAGGTTATTGTTGGTGCTCATCTGCGTGCTAAGTCGCTTCAGTTGTGTCCAACTCTTTGCAACCCCATGGACCGTAGACCACCAGTTTCCTCTGTCCATGGGATTGCAGAGTCAGACACGATTGAACTGCCTTAGCATGCAGATGAGCACAAACTGAGAAGTCTCTCTGAAATAGGTAAGAGGAGCATTTTTCCTTTAATAACATCAGCCTCCCCACTAAGCCAGAACAGCTCAGAACCTAGAAAAATCCACCCAGCCAATCAACTGGAGTGGGTTGCCATGCCCTTCCCCAGGGGATCTTCCCAACCCAAGGATCAAACCCTTATCACTCCTGCATTGGCAGGTGGATTCTTTACCATTAGCACAACCTGGGAGTTTCCTACGCTCATCTGAGCTGTTGCAAATTCTTAACTTGATTCTGGAGCATATTATTCTTGATTGGAGGTCTCAGAAAGGTATTTTGGCCCTAATAGCATTTTTAAAATGTTCCCAGCAAGGGTTAGGTTCTCCTATTTCACTATGTTACTGATATCACATCAGAGTTTTTAAATTTTTACTATAAAAATAAACTTCTTTAGAAGCTATAGGATTATTCAGGTCAACTACTTCAATTTAGGTGGGTTTTGGTAGTTGGCGCTTTTTGAGAAATTTGTCTGTTTCACTAAGTTGTTCCTCCTTGGAAGAGAAGCTATGACCAATGTAGACAGCATATTAAAAAGCAGAGACATTACTTTACCAACAAAGGTCCATCTAGTCAAGGCTATGGTTTTTCCAGTGGTCATGTATGGATGTGAGAGTTGGACTCTAAAGAAAGCTGAGCACCGAAGAATTGATGCTTTTGAACTGTGGTGTTGGAGAAGACTCTTGAGAGTCCCTTAGGCTGCAAGGAGATCAACCTGTCAATCCTAAAGAAATCAGTCCTGAATATTCATTGGAAGGACTGATGTTGAAGCTGAAACTCCAATACGTTGGCCACCTGATGCAAAGAACTGACTCACTGGAAAAGACCCTGATGCTTGGAAAGATTGAAGGCGGGAGGAGAAGGGGACAACAGAGGATGAGATGGTTGGATGGCATCACCAACACGATGGACATGAGTTTGAGTAGGCTCTGGGAGTTGGTGATGGACAGGTAAGCCAGGTATGCTGCGGTCCATGGGGTTGCAGAGTCGGACATGACAGTGACCAAAATGAACTGAACTGAACTGAACTAAGTTGTTGAAATTATGCATTTATTGTGGTAATGTTTTTTTAATCTATCTCTTTATGTATCAAATATTCAAAATATTTCTTAAATCTTTATATTTGTGTGTTTTAGTAAATACATTTTCATTGGCCTAATAGATTATTGACTCTGGACAAAGTAGGGCAGGGATTTCTGCTGTTAATATTTTGCCAGGATCCCTTTATGGTGTGTTCCCTTCCTCTAGATCAGTGGAACTTATATTTCCTATATAAACTCATAGAAGGAAAAGTAATAATGTGTCACTTAGAGAAAATATACTTCTCTAGGCTAAAAAGAATTTTGACACAGAAACCCCATAAGGGTCAGCAAATATGGGCTCTAACATATGGTATCTTTGGCAGATTGAAAGTGTATCACCTTGAATTGTGGCTTTGTCATTATACTTCTCAATGACCCATATCAGATCTACTATATCACAAAGTCAGGGGAAGGGTAGGGGCCTGAGAATCCTTATGTTTAATACATTTATTTTAATGCCTAGCTAGATTAAGGACCACTGGTGAAAGTAACATGCCTCCTTGGGAAGACAGCTGGATTTTGTTCCTGGAGATATTATAGAAAAAGTGTTAAACCAGAGGTTAGATGATTTGGAATCTGTTAAAGAAACTCTTGCTACCATTCTAGAGAAGAAGTTACCTAATTTAGTTTAGCTTTAGTTTTCTGATTTTTAAATGATTAGTAAAGAAACCACTATTTGATCTTGAAGGAACAGTTATTCTTTTCTATCATGAAGTCTCTTCAACTAATAAAAATGTATTTGACTTACTCCATTGTTGCAGCTCAGCTTGGAAAGTACAAAGAATTATCTACATAAATACTGCTTCTAATATGCTTTGAGTCTCATGTGGTTTCCTATAAAGTTGCAATTTGAGTAAGGAAGTACTGCTTATCAGAACTTGCCCAATTATGGAAGGAGGCATTCTCAATCCTGATGGGAACAAAGGGGATTCAGTAGAGTAAAAGTCCCAAAACAAGCAGGTTTATTATGTAGATTCAGTGGCATTAGCTGCGTCCCTGCTTTTCTCTTATCATGTAATATTTTGAAACACTGCATAATCTTTTCACAATGCTCACATATATGATCTAATTCATATGTTCCTTACAAATGCAAGAAACATAAGGCAGGTTCATAGAATTTTGACTAGTATTTCTATTACATAAAGCAAGGGTCTGCAAACTATGGCTTATGGGTACCAGCTGTTTTTGAAAACAGTATTTTCTTGAAACATAGCCATGCCATCCATTTATGTATGGTCGATGGCTGCTTTATGGCAGAGTTGAGCAGCTGAGTCAGAAACCATATGGCTCACAAAGTCATGAATAGTTACTATCCCATCTTTTACAATAAAGTTAGCCAATATATGGCTATATAAAGTAAAACATTATTTTCTTGGTGAAATAATTTAAAAAATCAGGAATGTAAAGTTCAGTGAAGTATAATTTATTTCCAGATTGAAAATAATTCTTCATCGCTTTAAGAAACTTCAACCACATACTTAGGAGGTCGGTGCAGGATGGGGAACACGTGTACACCCGTGGTGGATTCATGTTGATGTATGGCAAAACCAATACAATACTGTAAAGTAATTAGCCTCCAGTTAAAATAAATAAATTTATGTTAGAAGAAAAAAAAAAAGACAACTGTGATAAAGTCCTAAGTAATACCAAGAGCAGTATTTTACTGATCAAAAGAAGTAAAAAACAACCCATATTGTCTTGGGGAAAAATAAGCAGGATTTCAAGTATAACTCTTAAGAATTGGGAAAAGATAGCCTAAAGTTTAAGGTTATAAACAATCTAATTAATTTAGCTCAGTTTTCTAACACATTGTCATCATTTTAAGTTCATCTTTGCAAGTTATAAATTGCTACAAACACACACAATGTATAGTTGTCATCCTGTTACTATGTTTAGCGTCACCTAAAATTCTAAAGAGTCCCATTAAATTCTAATCTGAGTGAATTGAGCAAGAAGGAAAAGTTTCCTTCTCTAGCCCATTTATTTATGATCCAAGTTATAATCATACTAAAGGCTTCTTCTGTCTTCCTGTGAAAACTTTGTAGAGACTCTAGATCACTATGTAAGGTATTTACTTTAGCTTGAAATTCACCACTAAGCATTGCCCACTCCCAGGCCCAGGAATCACATCACTGCTGAAAGACTGTGCAGTTTGGAAACAAGGGGACACCATATACTATCTTCTCTAAGAAGCTAGAATGGTTGTCCCTGATATTGGAACCTCTTGTGTATTTGGTCAAAGTCATGACCAACTATGTCCCAAGACTTTGACCTAAGACTTTGCTCAATATCCACTTGTCTAACTAGTGGTCATCTGGAAGAAGAAGCTCCTGATGGTATTAGTTTATGATGTCTCCTGTGCTGGCACAGAGGTAAAATGCATCTTGTTACACAGTTGACAATATTGTGAGGAAGATGCATGTGATTTCAATTATAGAGTGGCATGTCTTTGCAAATTTTAGTGTAATAAAAATGCAAAACCTAAATATTATCAAATATGGTGACACTTTTCTTAGTTTTAAACTTCTTGAGTAATGCCTTTGATAAGAGTTACCAGGAAAGCTCTATTCTTTAATTCTTTAGCATAGGACACATGGGTGCCTTGGCTCCTTCATCATCTTCTGGAGATTCTGTATTTCATTTTGAAGTCGTCTCTGCTCCTCTTGGAATCCTTCCTTTAGTAGTCGGGACTGTTCCTAAAAAAAATACAAATGGAGACTGAATAACATGTATCATTAAGAAAATCTTTAACTTCTGTCTAGTTTCCACATTTCATAGATTAAAAAAAAATTTAATGTCTTCTTGAAATTTTCTCCATCATTAATTTTCATTATTCTTTCTCTTGAGCCTTCTAGCTCTGTGATTACTTTTCCTGAGTCTTCTTGAGTTAAGAAATATTTTGACTCATATCTCCTGATATGGTGATGAATCTCAATTATCCTTCTAATTTTTTCTCCCATTAATTGTATACAAGCTTTGTGGGCAATCTTAATGAAATGTTTGACTTCAAATCTATGCATTTTGATTTTTAAATACACACACATACACATATAATATAGAAATAAAAGAAGAATTTTAAAAATCTGATGCAGTCTGAATCTTAGATCAGGAAATTTGATCTAAGCTTCCACAATTTGGTGGCGGTGGGAGCAAAATATAAGTGAGGGAGTATCAGGGTACCAGACTTGACCATAGTGAATTTCTCCACATAATTCCCAACTTAACACATACTAGAAGCAGGGAACAGAAAAAAAGTAGGAGTAACAGATGGATACAGTGGTGTAAAAGTTAAGGAATCCTTCTACTTATGAAGGTTCCCTTAGAGCTAAAATTCATCCCAGGTGTGACAGGAAAAGAAATTATAGATTCCTCTAAGTAGTGAAGACAGTTCAGGTATCTTTCCAAGCGTTGTGACATAATAAAATTATTTAGTCTTATCTGAACCTCTGTTTAATTTCCAAAGTAATAGAGACATAACAGTTCTTGCTTCGTATAGTACTAAGTAAGAGATACGGATAAGACCATTTTTAAAAAATAATGCCTGGCAGATAATAGCTATTACTGATTGACAGATATAGTGAAAAAGGACTGGGTATGACATAGCTGCAATAAAATCTTTTAACAACGAGATATTATAGGGGCCAGTTCAGGCAGGCAAAAAAAGATTGAAAAGTACAAGTGAGCAAGCAAGGTCTTTCTTCTGGGCTTCAAGTTCACTGCTGGGCCACGTTTGTGATCAGGGAGTGTGGAGGGAAAACAGAATAACAGGAACCACACGGTGTTGCAGTTAAATACCTGCAGTTTGAGAGCAAGAGTTCTCTCTTGCTCTTCCAGTAACTGGGCCCTATCCCTCTCCATCTTCTCAGTCAGCTGTTTCACATGTTCCTGATAGCTCTTTTCTTTCTGTTCCATCATCTGCTGGTTCTTTATTTGCATTTCCTCCAGCATTTTTGCTGCAGCCTGTGCAGATTCAGCTCTCATGCGTTCCACTGTCAGGAGGAAGAGGAAAAAGAAAAATGTATGTGGAGACCAAGTTGCTTCTTACTTCCATCTAAAGTTACCTATCACTGTTGCTACTGATTTCATATGCCCTACTCAGAAATGACTTTAGCAAGTAAGAGGCATCTTTTATCCTGTTGCTACAGTTTGAGGCTCCTAGGTTCACCCAGCGGACTTAGTTAGAACTTTTAAGAGCTTTCAGGGCTCTCTAGTCTCTTGACTAGCTCCTCACCTTCAATCAGCTTTTCCTTCTCTGAAAGTGTCTGGTCTGTTTGTAGAATTGCATCAGTCACAGACTCCTTGGACTTCAAGTATTCCTGAAGAATCTCCTCAGCCTGGGACCCGGAAAAAATGGGGTTAGTAGTAGGAAATGGCTGTAAGCACTTATTCCTGTTTGCCCACCACCTTTCCCTCTAGGAACTGCTCCTCTTGGCCCTGGTGTGCCTGGTGATCAGATTCCCTTTCACTGGGCTGAGCACGTGCTCCAGACTGGCCAAGCAAGGTGCCCTCCCAAGCAGAATCCTTTATAAGAGGCTGATATATATGTAAATAGTAATCCTCTGTTCTTTTGACTGAGAGCTCTGATTTTGGAGCTGTTGGTGCTGTGGTCCCATATGGCATGAGCCTGTTGGAGAATGAAGGCATCAGGGAGAAAGTGGATCTGAATAAAGGGGGTAGACGGAGAATGGGAGGGAGGGAAGTGTGGGGTTGAGGGGAGCCACAGTCAGAGAGATAAATGATGATGTTATTTGAAATTTTGGATACATCTGGTAATCCAGTTTATAACTCAGTTGTTAATTGAGTGCAGACTCTTGGATGAGCACATAGGTTATACCTGGTGTAACAGGCTCCTTGCAGTGTTTATTGAATGAGAGTGTATCAACCTTGCTTACCTGTATGCCCTTCCTGGGCTCCTGAAGATACTTCTTCTTCAGCTCTTGCATCTTCTCAATGAAGAGGCGATAGCCCCCTGATTTCGAATAAATCCCCTGTTTCACATCTTCTTCTAGAGGACTGAAAATATCCTTCAGTAAAGCAGAGCAACGATCTGATGATGCTTTACGATTCTGATCACAAAAGTCATCTCGCTTTTTGTCTAGCTGGGCCTTTGATGCAAAACAATGGGAAGTGTTAATAAACAGAGGAGTGAAAAGATATTAGCTTGATGTTGAAATTTCTGGAAAAGCTTCTCAAAAAAATAAAAGTAAAAAAGGTCTCTGACCCCTAGACAGATTTATAGGCACTCAACAGGACCATATCCTTCCTCCAGAGTCTGACTTTCTACTAAAGCCCTTTCACCATGGGGTAACCTTCAGAGCAGTGATTACTAGCTATATGGTACACCTTTGGAGATAAACTCTGGCTTTTCACGTTGGATCAGTGACTGCATATGAAATTAATGTGGCTCAATGTAAGTCTGCTTGTGATAACTAAAACATTTTCTTTATTGCCAAAATATCCAGTGAGTCTGATAACAATGAGCATATAATTTGATTAGAAGCTCTGCTACTTATATATGCATGTAATGAAACTATAGGGAAGAATATTTGTTTATTCATGAAAGAAAAAAGTTTCAGTGCATAATAAGATATATCATAATAAAACTGGTTCTTCTTATGTAACATAGATTGGTTTTCACCACTTAAATATCTAGTGAGTATTACTTTTCTCAAAGTAAGCACCCATCTCATTTTCCTCTATTATTTTACTTTCTAAGAACCTAAGCTGTATAAACTTGAGAAAAAAATTACCGCTAATTTTTTTTGAAATAATTGGTCTATATCTTTGAAGGAACTCCTCATGAAGACTTCAATGGTCTCTTTCTCAGTGGCCCTGTGCAGGTCCAGCAACTCCTGGAGGGTTTCTGTGGGCAGCTGCAGCTTCTGGCCCATCTGCTGGTCATAGTGGACAATGGCCTTTTGAACTGCGGCTGAGTTCTCAATCTCAGCCAAGGCCAGGACTGCATTCTCCATGCAGGGCAGATCTCCACTGTTGATGGCATTGACATAGGTCTGCACCAGGGTCCCTAGACCTACAATTGAGAACAAATGATGATGTTTATTTTATGCAGAGTGAGGAAACTTTCTCTTCTGTGGAATTCTAATGTCTATTACCAACCATTTGTCTTACAGCATCAATGCCTCAGCAGCATCTGAAAACCTGCTAAAAATGCAGACTCCCAGCCTCTGTCCCAGTTTGACTGACTTAGACCCTCCTCTTTGGCAAGATCCTCAAGTGGCATAAATATATCAGAGGTTGAGAACCTCTGTTCTAGATAGTGAAGTCCTGCATTCATTCAGTGCATTCACTTTAGCAGCAGGCATTGTTAGGCCAGAAACCATATTTCTCTCATTTATGTCTGTATCATCAGCCCTGGTAAGTCCATGGGAAACATTTGATTAATATTTGTGGAGCAAATCAAAATGAGTCCTCCATTTTGTTTATTCTAGCAGAACATTGTCCAGGAGAATCTTCTGTGATGATTGAAGTATTCTGTGTGTGCTGTCCAGGGTGGGAGCCACTAGCCTCAGGTAGTGTGAGCCCTTGAGACATGGCTGTGTGATCAGAATGTTAAATTTCTATATTTTTTTATTAGCTACATTTAAATTTAGATAGGCACCCTTGTCTGGTGAAAACCATGTTGGACAGGGCAGGTCCAGTTTACTAGGACAATTGTCCGCTCTCAGAGCTTTTATTTTTTGCCTTATGTATCTTTTCTCAATTATGAAGTCTGACTAATAAAACCTATCAGAAGTGTTGGTGCCATCTAGAATTTATCACGATAATATCAGTAGATGTGCATTTTTCAAAGTTGAAGCTACATGGATGTTATCACACCATCCTCTAGTCTTAACAGTGAGAGTGAAGACTGGGAAGAGGACTCACGAGGTCCATCCACCTTGATGCCTCCTGAGAGAGTTTTAGTTTTGGAATTGCTAAAGATGTAGGAACAGAAGACCACAGCTTGTTGCACAAATTCGGAGTCCAGTTCATCGTCACACAGTTCCTCAAGCTGGCCCAATTTCTTCCTATGAGTGGGCCGATCAAAGATGAAGCATTTCTTCTTTGGGAAGAACTTTCGGATACAGAGTCGAGGCAGATTAAAAGTTTTATCTTTCGGGCTGGTACCTGGAGGAAGAAAAAAGGAATTTACCTACTGTAGGGTCTTGCAAACACTTCCTGTAAAGGGTCAAACAATAGATATTTTAGACTTTGCAAGCCAGATGGTCTCTTTTCTGAGTACTCAAATCTTCTATTGTAGCCTAAAAGCAGTCATAGAGAAACTATAAATGAATGGGTATGACATTATTCCAATAAAATCTTATTTACAAAACCAACTGGCAGGCTAGATTGGACAATATTTGCCTGTAGCTATCCTTTACCAGCCCTGAACTGTGCATGGTTTGTGCTTGTATTTCTTTTCTTCAAATAAATGACCATTCTACTCCTACTCTTTGGCTAATTACAGCACCACAAGCCCTAAGCATGGAGATATCAATCTAATCACACCACAGGGAAAGGTGAAAGAAAAAGAAATTTATTCTTAGAACAGGGAGAAAAATAATCTAAAGCCAAATCTATTAGTTCAGCATTACTTCTTAGTAACTTCTTAGTAACAATCATTACTTCTTAGTAATCACCCCTTGAGAAGAAATAGAAACTACAAGTAGAAGACAACTGTTCACAGAAAACTAAGGAACAATAGTTTTTAGTGTTTTTTCATCTGTTTACCAATTCTAAGTCCCCTTTACCTTTCTTCAGCTTGAGTGAATTCTCCAGGTACTCGTCTGCTGTGATGGACTGTCCATCTGCTTCCAAGTCTAGGGAGAAATCCCTCAGTGTCCATACGAAGTCTGGAAAGAAGCTCACAAAGTCAGCTGAATCCTCAACCCCATCCACATCAGGTGAGGATTTTGCCCTGATTCTATCTGTCAGCTCCGTCACATAGCTGAGTAGCCAAATAAGGAAAACTGGCATGAATGAACAGTAACCCCTCCCCAATCCTATATTAGTTCCACATACTAAACCTTTATTTCTCCTTTGTTCTTAACCCAAGTATCCCAAGTATCAATTCTTCAGTAGGTTATAGGATTTTCCCCTTGCCATTGAATTCTTTTTTATATTTCTCATGTTTGTTTCACCAGGATTCACAGTTAGTCAGCTGTTTTTTAAATATTGGTCTCCCCTCTGATTTTGATGTAGGTTGGATCCCAAAAGGATACTGCAGTTGGTCCATGGCCTGCTGGTTGATAGTTCCCATACTATTGTACACAAAAGTGCTGCTCAAGAGTATTGCTAGGGCAAAGATCCAGGAGTCATTCTGGTTGTCACCCTGAAAACCAGAACATATTTTACCAGGATTGTGTTTCATTCTTATGGCACTTTCCTGATCAGCAGTAGTAAAAGGATGCTCATGTAACTAGACTTTTTTTTTTTTTAGACAAATGACCTGCAAGAAGAAACTAAATCCAACAAAAATGACTGTTAATAGGACTTGAAATTTGAATAGTTTTGTAATTAGTGTTTTTGGTTTACCCTGATTCTCACTGGACTCTTATGATCATTGGCAGGTAGTTGCAAAACAAATAGTCATTGCAGGTGGACATTCTAAGGACTTAAATATAATTCAAATTTAATTTTTTCTCTTTATTTTTACAGACAATTGTCTTAATATGGGGGCAATAATAATTGTATTTATCTCATTAAACAATTGTTGTTCACCTAACACCTTCCACTTCTTACCTTCTAAATATTCCAAACAATATCAGAGGCAAGTGTAGATCTATTACATCTGTTTTATAGATCAGAATAACTTGCTAAGGTCATTGAGGTACTGATAGACTTTAAATCCATGAGTATGGCACTTCAGAAGCTAAATCCTTAACTAAAGTTCTTTGCAGGATAATATTAGGTTGAATTTGTTTTTTCACTACATTGAATTTTTTATTCATTACATTGAATTTATTTGTTCTACCATTATGCATCTGGGTTATATGGCTCAGGTTATAGCCTTTTATTAATTAGAACACTGTCTACAGACCACCATGCTCTTCTTCTAGGATTCTGCCTTATGAATATTTTCCTGACCCCTGGTTGCTAAACTTGGTTTCATGACATGTAAACAGAAACGAAAAAACATGGACAAGTAAAGGTCTTATTTAAAGGAAAATTAAATAGTGTAGAAAATACACAGACATGAGGGCTTAGTCCAAATTGGAACCTCATTCCTTACCTTCTCCACATCCCCCAGGCCCTCAGTATCAAGCAGAACTAGAGTACGGTTTGGCTTCTTGGGATGAGGCACACACCACATCCAGATGCCCTTCGTGTGAGACTGCACTGTGGAGCCCAGAGAGAAGCCTGCAAGGGGGCATGGGGAAAAGAGAGGGTAGAGTTTTAATATTAGGTGGTTCTGGAAGTTGAGATGACAGTTAACAAGCCCTAAAACATCTCTTAAATCAAGTTTAGGAGAACTGAAACCACAACAAGTATTAATCTTACTTACAATCAGAGAAATAGGGCAATTAGAATGTTGAATACATGAAAAGATTAAATACTTTTCATGATAAAAGCAATCAACAAGCTAGAAATAAAAGGAAATGATCTCAACATAGTAAATAATAATAATAATGACTGTATTAAAAAAAGATACAGCCAACATTATATTGAATGGTGAAAGACAGAGATCATCCCTTCCACAAAAATTAACCAAAATTAACCAAAGACCTACAAGAAAATGAAAGTGAAAGTGAAGTCGCTCAGTAGTGTCCGACTCTTTGCGACCCCATGAACTGTAGCCCACCAGGCTTCTCCATCCATGGGGTTTTCCAGGCAAGAGTACTGGAGTGGGTTGCCATTTCCTTCTCCAGGGGATCTTCCCAACCCAGGGATTGAACCCAGGTCTCCCACATTGCAGGCAGACGCTTTAACCTCTGAGCCACCAGGGAAGCCCTTAAAGACCTACATGTTAGAGCTAAAACACACATAAGAACTTCACGATTTTGGATTTGGCAATGATTTCTTGGATATGATACCCAAAACATAAATAGCAAAATGAAAATACAGAAGTTGGACTTGATCAAAATTAAAACTTTTGTGTATCAAAGGACACTTTTTACAGATTTAGGTACATAACTCAGAATGGGAGAAAATATTTGCTAGTTATGAATCTGATAAGGGATTGATATCCAGAATATATAAAGAAGTCCTACAATGCAACACAAATAAGCAAGCCAAAGATCATCCCAAATAAAAGAATGAGCAGAGGACTTGAATATACGTTTCTCCAAAGAAATTATTCAAGTGATCAATAAACATATGAAAACATGCTCAACATTCCTAGTCATTAGAGATGTACCAAGCAAAACCACAGTGTCTTGTAACAACCAATATTGGAAAGTAATCGGAAACATGTATAGATATAATTGAGTCACTTTGCTATACACCTGACATTAACACAATATTGTAAATCAATTGTACTTTTAAAAAAAGCACTAGTGTAGATCTTAGTGAATCCTGAAAGTTGACTAATATTTATAAGAAAGTTGGAAAATTTAACACTGAATGAATTTGACAATATTAAATAATTTTTATTTAAAAAAACCCACAATGAAATACTAATTTATGCCCTTTGGGATGGCCACTATGAAAAATCCAGAAAATAACAAGTGTTGATGAGAACATGGAGAAATTAGAACCATTGTGTGTTTCTGGTGGG
>NW_011495027.1:6841968-6854845 GCF_000754665.1 Bison bison bison
GTAAGCACCAGAATGGGACTTCCCTTGTGGCTCAGCTGGTAGAGAATCTGCCTGCAATGCTGGAGACCTGGGTTTGATTCTTGGGTTGGGAAGATTTGCTGGAGAAGGGAACAGTGTTTGATTCTTAGGTTGGGAAGATTTGCTGGAGAAGGGAACAGCTACCCACTCCAATATTCTTGCCTGGAGAATTCCATGGACAGAGGAGCCTGGCAGGCTACAATCCATGGGGTCCCAAAGAGTTGGACATGGCTAAATGACTTCCACTTTCACTTTTCTGTGGAAAACAGTCTGGCCATTTCTTTAAAAAATGAGCACTGAATTGTCATATGATCCAGCAGTTCCACTTCTTGGTGTATAAAGAAAGTGAAAGTGAGGACATGAACAGATGTTTGTGTACCCATGTTCTTAGTAACATTATTCACAGTAGCCAAAACAAGGAAACAGTCCAAATGTCCATCAACTAGATGATTGGATAAACAAATTAGTATCACATACAATTATTCAGCCTTTAAAAGGAAGAGAATTTGATACATGCTACAACATTGTTGGACCTTGAAGACATAATCTTCAGTGAAATAAGCCAATCGTTAAAGGACACTCATGTCTAATTCCTCTTGTATGAGACCAGTCAAATTTATATACAATATAGACGAGTGGTTGTTAAGGTGGTTGGGGCATTATTGTTTATTGGGATACAGAATTCCTGTTGGAGGAAGTTTATGGAGATGGATGTTGGTGATGTTTACACAACAGTGTGAATTAACTTAATACCACAGAATTTTTAAAAACGGTTACAGTGATAAATTTTGTGGTAAGTTTTATGTTATATATATCTTACAACAGTTGAAGAAAAGAAAAAAAAAGGATAGCCAATACAAATTTAAACATTTTTTTAAATCTTAAAGATCAGTGGAAAATGTTCTTACTATATGAATATCTTTGTAAGAGTCTTGTAGTTTATTGTTATATACATTACCTATTTTTATTACCACATTAGTCTTTCTAGGAAGGGAACAATTTATGCTTTTAAAACAGAAACTAAGGCAAAGTGTAAAGAGTGGTGAGCTGATTCTTTCAGGTCATAGTGATGATAAGAACATAACTGTGGACTGAAAGTTAGCTTTCAATATTCCTCCCAGGTCTCTCACTTCCCTTCCTCACATCACTGCGCTGCACGCAGGGAGTGTGGGTGGACAGAAGGGACTTGGCTGGGCTCTGCTGGTGTCACTCACCCTTGTTCTTCCCAGCCAGCTTGTTCATCAGGTAGGACTTGCCTGTGCGGTAGAGGCCCACGATAGCCACCACCACAACAGGCTGCCTGATGGCAGACAGGATCTTCAGGGCTTCTGGATTAACCAGCAGTGGCCCATTAATATTCTTAATGAGGCACTCTGGGCCTGGCATGTGGATCTCTGAGGCCATGTCCCTTTGTCTGCAAGGGAAGATATGGGATGAATTAGAATTTCCAGTCTAAACAGATCAAGAACTTTCATGAGGTTATTTTGCATTCAGAAGGAGAAATCATAGAATCCCCCAACATGGCCAAAAGTTGTTTGTCAACAGTGAGAGAGACGAGAGAAAGATCTGCCTCCTTTTAGAAAGTTACAGAAGTCCAATCAGAGTAGTCCATTAAAAATATTGATATGACAATGACTTACCAGCCAACATTCAGCCACCCTCATGCACAAAATCTTCCATTTAGTTTACATGTAAATCTTTCCTTTTGGATTCTCATTTAAAAATTTATACTAGACAATAAGTGTAAAATAGAATAGGATTCAGAGAGATTTGTTGTACTTACTATGTATGAGAGATTTGCTATTTATTTATTCACTAATTCTTACTATGAATAAAGAATTTCATGAATAAATGTTCATTGCTTGATATATATATCTCTGAACAATTTCTAATGATTTGAAATGCATGTTTTTCTCATGAGTTTTCCTTATTTCTACTGGAATAAGTGTCCACAGAACTTCTCACACTGCTATTCTAGAAGTGGAACTTACTTTAGCAAGTTTTATAAAAAATATGTAACCTTGTGAAACACATGGCTCAAGACCCTTCCAAAACCTTGGTATGGGCTTGTGGAAGCAAGGGATAGGAAAGTTAAAATTTATTACCTTCAGAATAAATAGCCTACAACAACATGGGGGTAAACCTTACAACTGCAAATACTACATGTTGCTGAAAATTGTTTATATATATGTGTGTGTGTGTGTGTGTGTGTGTGTGTGTGTGTGTGTGTAAGGGAAAAAGGAAAATGAAATAAAGATTAAAAGATCAGGAAGCATATCAGGAGAGCTAGAGAAGAAAGTTGTTGAAAGGAACTAGCTATATTTCCAGCCATACAATTCTAAGTTTTCTGTTTTGTTCTTTTTCCCCATGTTGTGGAAGAGAAGTGGAGAAGGAAGAGGGGTAGAAGTAAGGAGAGAGGGATGGGGAGGCAAAAAGGGAGGGGGGAAGCTGAAAAGGAGAGAGAGAGCTGTCAGGATAGGTGATAAATGGAGCTAGTGCCAAGTCAAGGAAATCAGCAGAAGAATTTCTAGAAGGCAAGATCATAACTCCTTGAGAGCCCAGAGAGGGCAAAGTAAACAATGATGGTGCCTTTAGCATTGCACCATGGTAAAGTCTTTAAAGAGGAAGCTTTTTAGTAAAGTAGTGAGGTTGAATTCTGCTCCTAAGACATAAGACATCCTCGAGTTGGCACCAAGAAATTGAATGTAGTGAAACCTGTGGTATTTCTAAAGTAAGAAGTCCACTTTGAAACAAAGTTCACAAGTAGGGCTGAAGAATATGGTGTCTTCATGAGTCTGTATCTTTCACTTTGATTTTCAGGATTTTCTCTGTCTTCAGAGTGTCAGGTGGCTGTTACCACTACATCTCATTTATTATTATTTCCTTCTCATGAAAATAACATATTTGTCACCCTGTCAATTTCTTAACTGCAGTCAAATCAGTATTGAACAAATATAATAAAGACATTGGTAATATAACTGTGCCCCAGTCAACACAGACGACATCAGCAAAGAGAAGGGCAATACTCATTCATTTCAAGCTATCAGATTAGCCCAACAATTCCACACAAGCACAGTCACGACCCAGGACATGCTGCCACTTGATAACACCAGGATGTCATCCAACCTTGTGTCTCATGTCAGGATGAGCTGCAGCCTGTCTTGATGCTGTTCATTTAAAAAATTTTTTATTTTATTTTTAATTAGAGGAAAATTACTCTACAATATTGTGATGGTTTCTGCCATACATAAGTATGAATCAGCCATAAGTATACATACCCTCTGCTGCCAAGTTGTCCTCCCACCTACCTCCCCATCCAAACCCTCTAGGTCCTCACAGAGCACCAGCTTTGGGTTCCCTGCATTATTCGATGCTGATCATTTTTTAGAAAACTAATGAACTCTTGCAGATCCCTTCCCATCCCTGCATTAATCTTATCATGGTCTCCTTCTCCCAGAGCAGGGCTCCTTTAGCACAGGAGAGAAAGATGCTCTGAGGAAAAAATTAACTTCTTACCTGTTTTTTTCTCAGCTTAGTTGGAGTGGTTCTGCAACTTCTCTGTCTCTCACTAGATGTTTAGACTTCTGTTTCACCCGCTCGTATCCTAGACCTTGCTTGCTTTCCTTCAGCAACCAGACAGAAGTAAAGCAACTCTTTAACAGCTTTAGAGTAATATGAAACTGAAAGCACTGTACTGAAAGCAAAGCAATGACTCAACAACCATAAAAGGAATTTTTGGCAGCTATCCTAGTATGAGGGAAGATGGGTTTCACATAATTTCTCAACTAGAACCTTCACATTATTTTTTTTGAAAGACATCTTAGAGATCATTTAATATTTTGAAAAGTGTCTATTAGATACTTAAGTATAATGGAATGTGTCTCAGAATTGGGGATCAGTTTAGGAAACCTAGAAGAGGAAGCATATTAATTTTTAGGTTTAATTTTCTTAAATAATGGACACACAGTGGACCTGTCTCCTCATTTATACATGCCATAAGTGAAGAAAAAGACACATCTTACATATTTATGAACACACAGCCCCTGGAACTTAATACCAACTGCCCAGGCAGAAAGGAGTTCCCTGTGTTGCACACATGTTCCATGCGCTGTGCTGATGGCTCTACATGGGTTAAATATTGATATCTCATAACAGACATTTCCCTACCATTTTATAGAAACTGAGACACAGAAATATTTAATATCTTGTCTCATATTAGAGCACTGTAAATAATCTGAACCAAATCATTCTTGTTTCCAACCCCTCCTGATTAACCTCTTCAATATATTGCCTTTCCTTGTCTGTTCAGTGAATAGCAGTAGAAGTAACAGCTTTATTTCTTGATTGTTCTAAGGGCACACATTTTACAAGTCTAATTCAGTCCTGAGTATAATCATGCAAAATAAGTGGTCTTGTCTCCATCTCACAGTGAAAAAACAAGAAGCCTTGAGGGAGGGTAAATAATATGCCTGGTCAAATTCACTAAGCACATTGTAGAGGTGGGATGTGAAGTTGAAACTGTATTTGCCCTTAAACTCTTCTTTTTCTCCTCCTCAACAGGGCTTCTGAAGGAGGGAATAGGAAAGTGAGGAGGAAGGGAGATATTCAAGGAGGAAGGGAAATATTTATAAGTTCTTCTGATCTCATGGTACATTGGTGTTTCTCCCCACCTGGAAGCCAGTGTCTGAAGTTTAACAAATAGAATTATTTGTTTTAATTATTTTGTTTTATTATTATTTAACAAATAATTCTATTTGTTAAATTATTTTCTTTTCTTCTTTGCTATTATCTTTTAAAGTGTCTCTGGGTAAGAAGTACTTCAACTTGCTTTGAAAAATACGATTTATCTGGGTCTTCCATTTGCTGGAAGGGCTTCCCTGGTGGCTCAGATGGTAAAGAAACTGCCTGCAATGTGGAAGACCTGGGTTCAATCCCTGGGTTGGGAAGATGCCCTGGAGAAGGGAATCGTTACCCACTCCAGTATTCTTGCCTGGAGAATCACATGGACAGAGGAGCCCGGTGGGCTACAGTTCACGGAGTCACAAAGAGTCAGACACAACTGAGTGACTAACACTTGCACTTTCACTTGTTGGAACACACTCAGGTTGCTCTTGTCTTAGCAATCTGTGTATAACAATTTGCTGCATGTGAACCTGTCTTATGCTAGGTCTTGGCAAGACTGGTTCCTTCTTGTTCTACTGGTCTCAGCTAAATAGTATCTTCTCATGGAGGTCTTCTATGATTGCTAATCTCCATCCTATCATCCTGGTTTTTTTTTTTTTCGTTCTTTTTACTTTTCCCTATGACTACCTGAGGGATTGAGGGCAGGAGGAGAAGGGGACGACAGAGGATGAGATGCCTGGATGGCATCACTGACTCGATGGACGTGAGTCTGAGTGAACTCCGGGAGTTGGTGATGGACAGGGAGGCCTGGCGTGCTGCGATTCATGGGGTCGCAAAGAGTCGGACATGACTGAGCGACTGAACTGAACTGAACTGAACTGATGACTACCTGAAATTCAGGTTCATAAAAGCATTGACTCCTTGTGTCAACTGTTGTATCTCCAGCACTTAAAACACAGTTTGACTGACAGTATAAGCTCAATGGGTATTATATGTGACTAAGTATAAAACAATTTCAAATATGAGAGTAACAACACCATTTGCTAACTTTAAGTGTAGAAGAAATATTAAAATGCTTATGTAAAGCATTTATTTGTTACTTACATTTTAAAATTATATATTTCATATTTTATGTATATGTAAATCTACTTCTGCTTCATTGACTATGCCAAAGCCTTTGTGTACATCACAACAAACTATGGAAAATTCTTCACGCGATGGGAATACCAGACCACCTGACCTGCCTCCTGAGAAATCCGTTTGCTGGTCAGGAAGCAACAGTTAGAACTGGACCATGGAACAACGGATTGGTTCCAAATAGGGAAAGGAGTACGTCAAGGAGTACTGTATATTGTCACCCTGCTTATTTAACTTCTATGCACAGTACATCGTGAGAAACGCTGGGCTGGAAGAAGCACAAGCTGGAATCAAGATTGCCGGGAGAAATATCAATAACCTCATATATGCAGATGACACCATCCTTATGGCAGAAACAAAGAAGTAAAGAGCCTTTTGATGAAAGAGGAGAGTGAAAAAGTTGGCTTAAAACTCAACATTCAGAAAACTAAGATCATGGCATCTGGTCCCATCACTTCATGGCAAATAGATGGGGAAACAGTAGAAACAGTGACAGACTTTACTTTTTTGGGCTCCAAAATCACTGCAGATGGTAACTGCAGCCATGAAATTAAAAGACGCTTACTCCTTGGAAGGAAAGTTATGACCAACCTAGACAGCAAATTAAAAAGCAGAGACATTACTTTGCTGACAAAGGTCCGTCTCGTCAAGGCTATGGTTTTTCCAGTAGTCATGTTTGGATGTGAGTTGGAATATAAAGAAAGCTGAGTGCTGAAGAATTGATGCTTTTGAACTGTGGTGTTGGAGAAGACTCTTCAGAGTCCCTTGGACCACAGGGAGATCCAACCAGTCCATCCTAAAGGAAATCAGTCCTGAGTATTCATTGGAAGGACTGATTCTGAAGCTGAAACTCCAATATTTTAGCCACCTGATGTGAAGAACTGACTCACTGGAAAAGACCCTGATGCTTGGAAAGATTGAAGGCGGGAGGAGAAGGGGACGAGACAGGATGAGATGGTTGGATGGCATCACCGACTCAATGGACATGAGTTTGAGTAAACTCTGGGAGTTGGTGATGGACAGGGAGGCCAGGCAAGCTGTAGTCAATGGGGTCACAAAGAGTTGGGCACAACTAAGTGACTCAACTGAACTGAATGCTGATATATTTTTCTTACATTTTATAAAATAACTTTTTGATTGAAATACAGTTGATATACAATATTACATTAGTTTCAAGTGTACTACATAATAACTTGACATATGCTACATTATGGAATGATCATCACAATAAATCTGTAACCATCAGTCCCCTTGCAAAGTTATTAAAGTATCATTGACCATACAGCTTATTCAGTATATTACATTACTGTGGTTTATGCATTATATAAACGGAGGTTTGTAACTCAATCCCCCTCACCCTTTGCCTGCCATGGCTCTGTATTTGCAAAAGTGCACTGAAACACTGTGGTGCTGTTGTCTCACTCACTATACTAACTGTGACATTCCGAGTAGTGATGTTATAAAGTAAAATGTCTCTGACTCTCCTCTACTTTTTCTTATGAGACAGCACTTTCTTCTGTCAGTTAAGGCCAGCTTGCAACTGTTCTATTGAACACATGCCAGTCAAAAGCAAAAGCAAGCTTAGTTTCTCAG
Source organism: Bison bison bison (assembly GCF_000754665.1). Taxonomy (NCBI): domain Eukaryota; kingdom Metazoa; phylum Chordata; class Mammalia; order Artiodactyla; family Bovidae; genus Bison; species Bison bison. The sequence goes on from NW_011495027.1 coordinate 6,849,340, forward strand.
AAATGGACTAGATGTTAGGAAACCAGCTCCTTCCTGATTAGCACAATGGGTTACGTGCAGTTTTGTGTTTGTTTTTGTGTGTGTGTGTGTGTGTGTGTGCGTGTGTGTCTCTCAAGCTGCTTGAAATATTTCCTAGGGACATTTTTTTTCTAAATGCTGGCTAGGAGGAAGCTGTAATTCCTCACTTTCCTGTATATGTGGAGTTGCAGTCTCTAGAATATTTACATTATTCTAAAAATAGCCACAGATCAAGTTAATTTGCAGGTTAGTATTATTGCATTAAACTTTGTATGTGTATAAATGCTTAATGTTTTCAAATGCTGTCCAAATTTTAGTTTCCATAAAACAGACTCTGAATTTTAGGTTTGGAATGTTTTTATATTAAAGTGCTTGACATGTGAAAAACTTCATGTGGCCTGTTCTAGTGTACTCAATACCAGGGATGTTATTCAGCTGGAGGCACTAAGTCTCATATACAAAGGAATCAAGACAGCACATGAGAAAATAGTCTGCAATATATGTGTATGTGTAGGAAACATATGTACTTGTGTGCACCTGTGCTAGGTGCAGATGGGTGTGTAAAGATCAATTAGACATAGTCATAGCCCTAAATACAGCTTAATCTAGTGGGTGAGATTGACTTGTACTCAAATAATAAAAAGAAAGGAATGGAAAGGATAGGAGGGAGGAGCACTATTATCCACATAGTAGTCTCAAGATCTCAGATTAGAACACTTAAAGCTTTACCCCATGAGGAATTTATTTTTAGGTTAGTTATAGGAAATAGATTGAATTTTAAGTATTTTTAAAAATAGCCTGATAGTTCTAATTAATATTTAACTTTATTTCTCGACCATCTATTCTGTCCTGCCTGTTCATCCTAGCAAACTCAGTAAAACACTTCAAATAATCATCATTTATATGTTGTTTCAATAATTTAGTGAATTCTTTGGCATATGTGTTTTGGTCTTACCCACAAATTATTAGTGAAAATTAAGATCACTTTGTGAAATTCCTCCATAATTGGGATTATGTCACATATAACAGGAAAATACAAATGACTTATAAATACTATTTTTAGTTAATTGTTTTTATATTTGAGTATGGATCACTACTTGATTTAAAACCATTTTTTAGTCTTTCAGTATTATTGTGTAGTTTTCTATCATTCTTTTCAAATTCAAATTAGAATTTGCCTTATTATTTTTCCTGTTTATTTGTAATTAAAAATAACAAATTTTACACTGTTTTAAGTGTACAAATTAAATATATTTAAATGTTAATTATATTCACATTATTGTGGAACAGATCTCCAGAGCTTATTTATCTTGCAAAACCAAAACTCTATACCCACTGAACAGCTTCCCATTACCCTCTTACCCTAGCCCTTCACAACCACCGTCTCACCTTCTGTTTATATGAGTTTGGACTATCTAACATACTTCATGTAAGTGGAATCAGAAAGTATTGCTCGCTTTTGTAGCTGGGCTATTTTAATTAAAATAATGGTTTCATGGTCAACCCATGTTATAGCATGTGGCAAGATTTTTCTTTTTTAAAGCTAACATTTTCCTTGTGTGTATCTACAGCAATTTTTTACCCATTCATCTGTGGATACGAGCATATGGTTTATTTTCACCTATTGACTATTGTGAAAAATGCTCAGTGTGAATAATTCTCTTTGAGATACTGCTTTTAATTCTTTTGGACATGTACCCAGTAGAGGAATTTCTGGCTCATACAATAACTCTAATTGTTTGAGGACTCACTGTACAGTTTTCCATAGGAGCTGCATAATTTTTCATTTCCACTCACAATTCACAAGAGCTCCAATTTCTTCATATGATCATCAATATTTGTTATTTCCTATTTTTTAATAGTGGCCATGCTCATATATGGGGCTTCCCAGGTGGTGCTAGTAGTAAGGAATCTGACTGCCACCAGAGGAGATGCAAGAGACGTGGGTTTGATCCCTGGGTTGGGAAGATCCCCTAGAGGAGGAAATGGCACCCCACTCCAAAATTCTTGCCTGGAAAATTCCAGGGACAGAGGAGCCTGGTGAGCTACAGTCCATGGGGTGGCCAAGAGTTGGACACAACTGAGCAACTGAGCACACACATGCATTGTGTACCTTTCAGCTCTAAATATTGTGTGATTCTGTTCTACAAGTGAGCTAATGGAAAAATAGCAGAGATTATATTTTTCCAGCACTTCACAGCTACGTCTGGACATGACTAAGTTTGAAAGTGGAATATAAGCAGAAGCACATGTGTGTCTTTGTGGAATGGAGCTGTAGAATGCTGAGCCTATACTTGGCCAACCTGTGTTTCCCTTCTTATTGTCTGAATTACAGATTTCACAGTAGTCAAGTTCTGACCTTGTAGGTAAGCAAAATATCTTAGTGGGTACAGGATATCAAACTGAAAGAAAATTGAATCCCTGAATGACCCTTTCACATAAGCCTTCAGTGTTAGAACTATATCAATCATGCCTTCTAATCCATAGCAACAGCCTTTTGATCTCTATCTCTAATATCCACTTTATTCTGTCCTCCTGCCATCAGAGAGATGGTCCTCTAGCACAGCTCTGGTCAAGCCTAATAATAACCTTTAAGACTCTACCTGTCTTGAAGTCCATGACTCATGTCCCAGCACATCTTTCAAACTCTTTCTCCACAAGCTGCTAGATGACTACAGCAGATTAGGGCTGACCCCTAGAATCCCACCTCTGTCTATTTGCTTATTCCCCTCCTACTCCCTTGGTTTACAGATCCCAGTAAAACATACGCAGGTGTGTTGCAGGAAAGCCGCGGCACGTCCCACCTTGAATACCCCAAAATATGGACTGTTTAAAATATGGATCCTCTAATTTCACCATGATATCTTAAAAGAAGAATATATTTTAATACTTCAAATTGGGAAGGAGAGGATATGAACTCATATTAAGAGACAGATTTTCCATAAAAAATGTGGTTGGTTGCATGTCATCACATGCCAAAGGAAATGGGTATATTTAATTTTTTAAATTAGAAATTTGGTTCCTGAATTTTCTCCATGTCAAGATTTTTTATTACTTTATTTATTTTTTAACTGAAGGATAATTGCTTTACAGAAATTTTGTAGGTTTCTGCCAAACATCAATATGAATTGGCCATAGGTCAAAATCTTTCTTGATTCATCTGTCATTTTAAGACTCTATTTTTGACAGTTTTACAAAAAATGAATCTCTAATATTTAAGTGTTGGTTCATATTATGCCATTGCCAAAGAGTCAACTTTATACCAAGATACTGCTGAAAATGGAATTAACACTTTTAATGTCTTGTCATCCACTCAGAATATTCTGGGCAAAGTGGTTGATGATCCAAAGAGCACAGAGATTCCATGGCACAGTTCCCATCTATGTCCATCCAGAAGACAACAGATGTAGTAAAAGAGTAATTGGATTGTGCAATTCAGTTCACTAGTTCAACACAGAGGAGTGTCTTACATTCCTACAGTTTTAGTTTCTCCAAAATTATTGCTCATGCTAACATTCAATGATTATCAGAAGAAGAAAAACTGAAAGCTGAGAGGAAAATGTTTGAAGATTTGACAGATTTCAGAAACTTAAATATTCATTTTTAAATTATTCTATTTTTTAAAAATAAGATATTGAAGTAAGGTTGATTTACAGTGTGTTAATTTCTACTGTACAGTGACATGATTCAGTTTGAGTCTTTATTTATGCATCACTGAAAGTGAACTCCCCAAATACACAAATCCTGGTCCCCCAAGTCTGCATTCATCCCAGGGAAAAAAATGGAAAATAAGCCTCTAAGTGATAGTGATTATTTTGAACTATAAAATCATAGTTTTATAAATATAAATAGATCTTTCCATGGGGCACCTTTGGACAAGACAGCTCCTCTGACATGGGCTCCAGGATGGCCTGAATGACTGTCTAAAGCCATGACAAACCTAGACAGCATATTAAAAGCAGAGACATTACTTTTTACATTACTAAGCCAACAAAGGTCCATATAGTCAAAGCTATGGTTTTTCTAGTAGTCATGTATGGATGTGAGAGTTGGACCATAAAGAAGGCTGAGCGCTGAAGAATTGATGCTTTTGACCTGTAATGTTGGAGAAGACTCTTGAGAGTCCCAGGACTGCAAGGACATCAAACCAGTCAATACTAATGGAAATCAATTCTGAATATTCACTGGAAGGACAGATGCTGAGGCTGAAGCTCCAAACTTTGGCCATCTGATGCAAAGAGCGGACTCATTTGAAAAGACCCTGATGCTGGGAAAGACTGAAGTCAGGATGAGAAGGGGAAGGCAGAGGATGAGATGGTTGGATGGAATCACTGATGCGATGGACATGAGTTTGAGTAGGCTCCAGGAGTTGGTGATGGAAAGGGAAGCCAGGTGAGCTGCAGTCCATGGGGTCGTAAGGAGTCGGACACAACTGAGCGACTGAACAACAACAAAAGTTACCCCACCTTAGGCAAAAGACTGGAATGAGATGTGGGAATGTATGAATGCTGCATAGCACTGTCTTTAAGAGCATCAAGCTCTTTGCCTTCTGTCTCCTGATGTCATGAAATGTCCCACTCATTGAGATGAAAGTCAGTACAGTTCAGTCCAGTCTCTCAGTCACGTCCAACTGTTTGTTACCCGTAAATTGCGGCATGCCAGGCCTCCCTGTCCATCACGAACTCCCGGAGTTTACTCAAACTCATGTCCATTGAGTCAGTGATTCTGTCCAACTATCTCATTCTCTGTTGTCCCCTTCTCCTCCCACCGTCAATCTTTCCCAGCATCAGGGTCTTTTCCAGTGAGTCAGTTCTTCACATCAGGTGGCCAAAGTATTGGAGTTTCAGCTTCAGATCAGTCCTTTCAATGAATATTCAGGACTGATTTCCTTTAGGATGGACTGGTTGGATCTCCTTGCAGTCCAAAGGACTCTCAAGAGTCTTCTCCAACACAGAGTGCAAAGGCATGGATTCTTCAGTGCTCAGCCTTCTTTATAGTCCAACTCTCACATCCATACATGACTACTGGAAAAACCATAGCTTTGACTAGACAGACTTTGTTGGCAAAGTAATGTCTCTGCTTTTTAATATGCTGTCTAGGTTGGTCATAGCTTTTCTTGCAAGGAGTAAGAGTTTTTTAATTTCATGGCTGCAGTCACCATCTGCAGTGATTTTGGAGCCCCCCAAAATAAAGTCTTTTACTGTTTCCACTGTTTCCCCATCTATTTGTCATGAATTGATGGGACTAGATGCCATGATCTTAGTTTTCTGAATGTTGAGTTTTAAGCCAACTTTTTCATTCTCCTCTTTCACTTTCATGAAGAGGTTCTTTAGTTCTTCTTCACTTTCTGCCATAAGGGTGGTGTCATCTACTGTCATCAATATCTGAGGTTATTGATATTTCTCCAGGCAATCTTGATTCCAGCTTGTGCTTCATCCAGCCCAGCGTTTCTCATGATGTAACTCTGCATATAAGTTAAATAAGAAGA
>NW_011495027.1:6854945-6862868 GCF_000754665.1 Bison bison bison
CAGGTTTCTCAGAAGGCAGGTCAGGTGGTCTGGTATTCCATCTCTTTCAGAATTTTCCACAGTTTATTGTGATCTACACAGTCAAAGGCTTTGGCATAGTCAATGAAGCAGATGTTTTTCTGGAACTTTCCTGCTTTTTCGATGATCCAGTGGATGTTGGCAATTTGATCTCTGGTTCCTCTGCCTTTTCTAAATTCAGCTTGAACATCTGGAAGTTCACAGTTCACGTACTGCTGAAGCCTGGCTTGGAGAAGTTTGAGCATACTTTATGTATGTATGTGTGTGTTCAGTAGCTCAGTCATGTCCGACTCTTTGTGACCCCATGGACTGTAGTCCACCAGGCTTCTCTGTCAACGGGATTCTCCAAGCAAGAATACTGGAGTGGGTCATCATTTCCTACTCCAGGACTAGCATGTGAGATGAATGCAATGTGAGATGAGTGCAGTTGTGTGGTAGTTTTCAGCATTCTTTGGCATTTCGTTTCTTTGGGGTTGGAATTAAAACTGACCTGTTCCAGTCCTGTGGCCACTGCTGAGTTTTCCAAATTTGCTGGCATATTGAGTGCAGCACTTTCAAAGCATCATCTTTCAGGATTTGAAATAGCTCAACTGGAATTCCATCACCTCTACTAGCTTTGTTTGTAGTGATGCTTTCTAAGGCCCACTTGACTTCACATTCCAGGATGTCTGGCTCTAGGTGAGTGATCACATCATCGTGATTATCTGGGTAATGAAGATCTTTTTTGTATAGTTATTCTGTATATTCTTGCCAAATCTTTCTAATATCTTCTGTTTCTGTTAGATCCATACCATTTCTGTCCTTTATTGTGCCAATCTTTGCCTGAAATGTTCCCTTGGTATCTCTAATTTTCTCAAAGTTATCTCTAGTCCTTTGCATTCTATTGTTTTCCTCTGTTTCTTTGCACTGATTGCTGAGGAAGGCTTTCTTATCTTTCCTTGGAACTCTGCATTCAAACAGGTATATCTTTCCTTTCCTCCTTTGCTTTTCACTTCTCTTTTTTTCACAGCTATTTATAAGGCCTCCTCAGACAGCCATTTTGCTTTTTTGATTAAAATAGCCTCCCTCAGATGCAAGACTCTTGTCCCACCTGAGAGATCCTCAGTCACCTTCATTATCTTCTCTCTTCTTGTCAATCTATAAACAAGAACTGTCTTTTTATTCCAGTTAAATAAATTAATCCTGGGTACATATCTTTACCTATACACATTGCAGCTCTTTCACTTCCATGTGGAGACACACTACATTTTTTATCTTTTTCCTTCCTTTGCCAGTCACTCCACTATCCAATCTGTCTCCTGTTCCCTTCTCATCTCACTAAACCTGTCCTCACCAAGGTTGCTGATCAGCTTCATCTCGACTCTTTCTTAGAATACACTATTTATAATTTAATGCACAACAATCTCTATCCCAATTCCTGATAATTTTATTTGTTGCTTATTTTTCTCCAGACCGCTTACCATCATCTAACACATATATGGACTTTGACTGTTTTTGTTTTGTTAATCATCTGCCTGACCCTAGACTAGAGCTGCATGGGGCATGGGTTTTATCCACTTTGTTCACTTCTGGACACTGAGCACTTAGAACAATGCATAGTATGTGTAGGTATTCCACACATATTTGTTGCATTATTGAGACATCATGGTGTCTTGAAACTCCTAGAGGATTTTCTGACTCTACTCTCATCTCCTTCATGTCACATCCTGCCTCTGCTCACCCCTGAGATGTCGTGTTCTCAAGGCCCCATCATATACCCTTCGCTTTATCATTCTCTTCATTATATGCATCCTATTAGTTAGTTCAGTTGCTAGTCATGTCTGACTCTGCGACCCCATGAATTGCAACATGCCAGGCCTCCTTGTCCATCACCAACTCCCGGAGTTCACTCAAACTCACATCCATTGAGTCGGTGATGCCATCCAGGCATCTCATCTTCTGTCATCCCCTTCTTCTTCTGCCCCAAACCCTTCCCAGCATCAGGGTCTTTGCAATGAGTCAACTCTTCACATGAGGTGGCCAAAGTATTGGAGTTTCAGCTTCAACATCAGTCCTTCCAATGAACACCCACGACTGATCTCCTTTAGGATGGACTGGTTGGATCTCCTTGCAGTCCAAGGGACTCTCAAGAGTCTTCTCCAACACCACAGTTCAAAAGCATCAATTCTTCAGTGCTCAGCTTTCTTCACAGTCCAACTCTCACATCCATACATGACTACTGGAAAAACCATAGCCTTGACTAGACGGACCGTTGTTGGCAAAGTAATGTCTCTGCTTTTTAATATGCTATCTAGGTTGGTCATAACTTTCCTTCCAAGGAGTAAGTGTCTTTTAATTTCATGGCTACAATCACTATCTGCAGTGATTTTGGAGACCAAAAAAATAAAGTCTAACACTGTTTCCACTGTTTTCTCATCTATTTGCCATGAAGTGATGGGACCGAATGCCATGATCTTAGTTTTCTGAATGTTGAGCTTTAAGCCAACTTTTTCACTCTCCTGCTTGACTTTCATCAAGAGGCTTTTTAGTTCCTCTTCACTTTCCAGCATGAGGGTGGTGTCATCCTCATATCTGAGGTTATTGATATTTCTCCTGGCAATCTTGATTCCAGCTTGTGCTTCATCCAGCCCAGCGTTTCTCATGATGTACTCTGCATATAAGTTAAATAAGAAGGATGACAGTATACCGCCTTGATGTACTCCTTTCCCTAATTGGAACAAGTCCATTGTTGCATGTTCAGTTCTAATTGTTGTTTCCTGACCTGCATACAGGTTTCTCAGAAGGCAGGTCAGGTGGTCTGGTATTCCATCTCTTTCAGAATTTTCCACAGTTTATTGTGATCTACACAGTCAAAGGCTTTGGCATAGTCAATGAAGCAGATGTTTTTCTGGAACTTTCCTGCTTTTTCGATGATCCAGCAGATGTTGGCAATTTGATCTCTGGTTCCTCTGCCTTTTCTAAAACCAGATTGGACATCTGGAAGTTCACAGTTCATGTACTGCTGAAGCCTGGTTCGAGAATTTTGAGTATTACTTCACTAGCATGTGAGATGAGTGCAATTGTGTGGTAGTTTGAGCATTCTTTGGCATTGCCTTTCTTTGGGATTGGAATGAAAACTGACCTTTTCCAGTCCCGTGGCCACTGCTGAGTTTTCCAAAATTGCTGGCATAATGCATGCAGCACTTTCACAGCATCATCTTTTAGGATTTGAAATAGCTCAACTGGAATTCCATCACCTCCACTAGCTTTGTTCGTAGTGATGCTTTCTAAGGCCCACTTGACTTCACATTCCAGGATTCTGGCTCTAGGCTAGTGATCACACCATCATGATTATCTGGGTCGTGAAGATCTTTTTTGTACAGTTCTTCTATGTATTCTTGACACCTCTTCTTAATATCTTCTGCTTCTGTTAGGTCCATACCATTTCTGTCCTTTATTGAGCCCATCTTTGCATGAAATGTTCCCTTGGTATCTCCAATTTTCTTGAAGAGATCTCTAGTCTTTCCCATTCTGTTGTTTTCCTCTATTTCTTTGCATTGATCGCTGAAGAAGGCTTTCTTATGTCTCCTTGCTGTTCTTTGGAACTCTGCATTCAAATGGGAATATCTTTCCTTTTCTCCTTTGCTTCTCTTCTTTTCACAGGGATTTGATTTAGGTCATACCTGAATGGTCTAGTGGTTTTCCCTACTTTCTTCAATTTAAGTCTGAATTTGGCAATAAAGAGTTCATGATCTGAGCCACAGTCACCTCCCAGTCTTGTTTTTCCTGACTGTATAGAGCTTTTCCATCTTTGGCTGCAAAGAATATAATCAATCTGATTTCGGTGTTGACCATCTGGTGATGTTCCTGTGTAGAGTCTTCTCTGGTGTTGTTGGAAGAGGGTGTTTGCTATGACCAGTGTGTTCTCTTGGCAAAACTCTATTAGCCTTTGCCCTGCTTCATTCTGTACTCCTAAGCCAAATTTGCCTGTTACCCCAGGTGTTTCTTGGCTTCCTACTTTTGCATTCCAGTCCCCTATAATGAAAACGACATCTTTTTGGGGTATTAGTTCTTTATTTTTTTTTCTTTTTATTATTATTTTTTTTACTTTACAATATTGTATTGGTTTTGCCATACATCAACATGCATCTGCCACGGGTGTATACATGTTCCCAATCCTGAACCCCCCTCCCACCTCCCTCCCCATACCATCCTTCTGGGTCATCCCAGTGCGCCAGCCCCAAGCTTCCTGTATCCTGCATCGAACCTGGACTGGCGATTCGTTTCTTATATGATATTATACATGTTTTAATGCCATTCTCCCAAATCATCCCCCCTCTCCCTCTCCCACAGAGTTCAAAAGACTGTTCTATACATCTGTGTCTGTTTTGCTGTCTCGCATACAAGGTTGTTTTTACCACCTTTCTAAATTCCATATATATGCGTTAGTATACTGTATTGGTGTTTTTCTTTCTGGCTTACCTCAGTCTGTATAATAGGCTCCAGTTTCATCCACCTCATTAGAACTGATTCAAATGTATTCTTTTTAGTGGCTGAGTAATACTCCACTGTGTATATGTACCACAGCTTTCTTATCCATTCATCTGCTGATGGGCATCTAGGTTGCTTCCATGGCCTGGCTATTATAAACAGTGCTGCGATGAACACTGGGGTACATGTGTCTCTTTCAATTCTGGTTTCCTCGGTGTGTAGGCCCAGCAGTGGGATTGCTGGGTCATAAGGCAGTTCTATTTCCAGTTTTTTTTAAGGAATCTCCATACTGTTCTCCATAGTGGCTGTACTAGTTTGCATTCCCACCAACAGTGTAAGAGGGTTCCCTTTTCTCCACATCCTCTCCAGCATTTATTGCTTTGGGTATTAGTTCTAAAAGGTCTTGTAGGTCTTCATAGAATGTGGGGTAACTCCTCTCATGCCTCATATGGGCATCATTAAAACATAAATATCTTTCCTGTCTAACAAATCCTGCCTACTTCTCTGGGCATTCAAGGTCTCATTATGGATTCAGAAACTATGTTTCAAGACTCAGTCCTCTCTACTCTGCTACTGGGAATCTTTTTCAGAACTTAACTCAGGTGGCAGCTCAATGATGATATGATACCTATGGTGATACGTTCTCCATTTCATTTTCCTCCTCTTCACATGGACAGAAGTAAGAAAAGGAAGTGCTACATGTTCATGAATAGGAATGTAGAGTTCTCATCTCAGCCTTCTCACAAATTCTGCTTATGAATGCATACTTTTCCTCTTGGGAGTCTGATAAAAATATATAGGTTAATAGAAGTTGCATCAATTCTATAACATATGGAGTTTAGCTTATAAAGATATGTGGTGAATAACGGACAGAGAATGTTTCTTGAGACAGTATTTTATATGTATAAAGTTTGGATTGTCTGTTGAAATGAAAGTAATATCTCTTCCTGTTGGGCCCTTAATTTCTTGCAAGTTTAACTCCTTTAGATTCTGGGCAACCTGGACTACCTGCTGTCACTCACTGTATTTTGTGAACTTCTCTTCCCTTGCTGATTTCCATCTGGGATCCACGGTGTGATCTGAATCCAAGGTCATCTAAATGTGTTATGTACTGTCTTCCTACAAACACTGGTTCTTCTGTGCACAGAGCTTGGACAATGAGGATCATAGGAAAAATTTTGCCCTGGCCTTTTAATTTGCTGTCTTTTTTTTTTTTAACTTTACAATATTGTATTGGTTTTGCCATATATCAAAATGAATCTGCCACAGGTATACATGTGTTCCCCATCCTGAACCCTCCTCCCTCCTCCCTCCCCATACCATCCCTCTGGGTCGTCCCAGTGCACCAGCCCCAAGCATCCAGTATCATGCATCGAACCTGGACTGGCGACTCATTTCATATATGATATGAAATATGATATTTGCTGTCTTAATTCAACTTTTGTGACATATTCTTGCAAATTGTAAACTCATATGTTGGATAATGAAGTTAAATTCTCTTGTTGTTCAGTCACTAAATTGTGTCCTATTCTTTGTGACCCTGTGGACTGCAATACTTCACCATGCTTCCTGCTTTCTGTTCTTCACCATCGCCTGGAGTTTTTCTCAAACTCATGTCCATTGAGTTGGTGATGCCATATTATCACTTTTTGCTTTTTTGCTGAATATGTACTATATTTGTTCATTTAGAGCTTCTTCAAACTGGTTCTTGTGTAATGATGCAATATGCCAGAGTTTAACCACTTTTCTATGTATGGCCGTTTAGATTGCTTTCAATATTTGGCAATTACAAACAATGCGGAAATGAACAGACCTACAAACCTTCTCATATTTTTTTTTAATATAAATTTATTTATTTTAACCGGAGGCTAATTACTTTACAATATTGTATTGTTTTTGCCATACATCAACATGAATCCACCATGGGTATACACATGTTCCCCATCCTGAACCCCCCTCCCTCCTCCCTCTCCGTACCATCCCTCTGGGTCATCCCAGTGCACCAGCCCCAAGCGCCCTGTATCATGCATTGAACCTGGACTGGCGATTCATTTCATATATGATATTATACATGTTTCAATGCCATTCTCCCAAATCATCCCACCCTCTCCCTCTCCCACAGAGTCCAAAATACTGTTCTATACATCTGTGTCTATTTTGCTGTCTCGCATACAGGGCTATCATTACCATCTTTCTAAATTCCATACATACGCATTAGTATACTGTATTGATGTTTTTCTTTCTGGCTTACTTCAGTCTGTATAATAGGCTCCAGTTTCATCCACCTCATTAGAACTGATTCAAATGTATTCTTTTTAGTGGCTGAGTAATACTCCATTGTGTATATGTACCACAGCTTTCTTATCCATTCATCTGCTGATGGACATCTAGGTTGCTTCCATGGCCTGGCTATTATAAACAGTGCTGCGATGGACACTGGGGTACCTGTGTCTCTTTCAATTCTGGTTTCTTTGGTGTGTATGCCCAGTAGTGGGATTGGTGGGTCATAAGGCAGTTCTATTTCCAGTTTTTTAAGGAATCTCCACACTGTTCTCCATAGTGGCTGTACTACTTTGCATTCCCAATGGTGTAAGAGGGTTCCCTTTTCTCCACACCCTCTCCAGCATTTACTGCTTGTAAACTTTTGGATAGCAGCCATTCTGACTTGTGTGAAATGGTACCTCACTGTGGTTTTGATTTGCATTTCTCTGATAATGAGTGATGTTGAGCATCTTTTCATGTGTTTGTTAGCCATCTGTATGTCTTCTTTGGAGAAATGTCTGTTTAGTTCTTTGGCCCATTTTTTGATTGGGTTGTTTATTTTTCTGGAAATGAGCTGCAGGAGTTGCTTGTATATTTTTGAGATTAGTTCTTTGTCAGTTGCTTCATTTGCTATTATTTTCTCCCATTCTGAAGGCTGTCTTTTCATCTTGCTTATAGTTTCCTTTGTTGTGCAAAAGCTTTAAATTTTAATTAGGTCCCATTTGTTTATTTTTGCCTTATTTCCAATATTCTGGGAGGTGGGTCATAGAGGATCCTGCTGTGATGTATGTCGGAGAGTGTTTTGCCTATGTTCTCCTCTAAGAGTTTTATAGTTTCTGGTCTTACATTTAGATCTTTAATCCATTTTGAGTTTATTTTTGTGTATGGTGTTAGAAAGTGTTCTAGTTTCATTCTTTTACAAGTGGTTGACCAGTTTTCCCAGCACCACTTGTTAAAGAGATTGTCTTTTCTCCATTGTATATTCTTACGTCCTCTGTCAAAGATAAGGTGTCCATAGGTGCCTGGATTTATCTCTGGGCTTTCTATTTTGTTCCATTGATCTATATTTCTGTCTTTGTGCCAGTACCATACTGTCTTGATGACTGTGGCTTTGTAGTAGAGCCTGAAGTCAGGTAGGTTGATTCCTCCAGTTCCATTCTTCTTTCTCAAGAT
>NW_011495027.1:6862968-6882450 GCF_000754665.1 Bison bison bison
AGGTAGGTTGATTCCTCCAGTTCCATTCTTCTTTCTCAAGATTGCTTTGGCTATTCGAGGTTTTTTGTATTTCCATAAAAATTGTGAAATTATTTGTTCTAGCTCTGTGAAAAATACCATTGGTAGCTTGATAGGGATTGCATTGAATCTATCGATTGCTTTGGGTAGTATACTCATTTTCACTATATTAATTCTTCTGTTCCATGAACACGGTATATTTCTCCATCTATTAGTGTCTTCTTTGATTTATAAGGGCTCATTATAACTTAAAGAATTAATCTCCAATACTTTAGTATAGACTGCGAATGTTCTTCCTCTTCTCATTTGTTTCTTGCTTTTCTTAACACTTATCTATAATTAGTCATTATCTTCCAACTTGTTTCCATTTTTTAAAATTAACTAATTCATTGAAAACTGTGTGGAGTTTTTTTGCATATCAAGCACTGGTAATCATTTTTGTAATAACTTTAGTAATTTTTGGTAATCAGTTTTTAACAAACTCCTCTTGAACAAAACTATCATGACATACATATTTTAAAAATGAACTATAGTGTTACACTACTAAAACATAAGAAGCCTTTCAAAATATACTTACTAGGGTTTCTCAGCCCCTTTCTTACGATCAGTGAAAAATTTCAATCCCATACCAAGTACTTTATAAGACCCAGGGAGTACTGCAATTAATATCATGCTCGCCATATCAAGGACATCTGAAATATTGAAGGACTTTTCAATTGTTTGAATATCTTCTTTTAGTTGATCTATCTCTTTATTTAACGTCTCAGCTTCCTTTTTGAATCCTTCTGTGAGTAATTCTTTTTGCATCTGTAAAAAGGAGAGTCCCTTTTTGAAAATACCCCAAATCAGCATTTTGTGTCAAACTACTACAGTTGATATGCATGTGTGTCTACTTCTCTAACACTTTAGATGTTTTTTTTTTTATATTATTCTAATATTTGCAAACATTTGCAACATGGAAGGGAGAGCATCCAGGGTTTAGAGTTTCCCATATTCCTTCAACACCATCTTCTTGGGTACAGAGAAGTTGGGTATAGGTCAGGTCTGAAAACTACCCCAGGGAGAGGTTCCAGCCTTAGAAATACACTTTGGGAGAACATGTAGGTGAGTTCTAAATATTTGTCAGTTTCACTGAGGTAGAATGACCACACACATGTCACCAAGATGGCACTGCTGACTCACTTAGAACTCTAGCTATCAAACTCCAGGCTGGGACAAAGAATGCATTTAGTTTAGGTGTATAAAATGAATCAGGAGACATGGAAACAAATGTAGCAAATTTTACAGCTCTCAGCATCCAGTATTTCATACCCGCACAATCTGATATTTTCAGGAGCAGATGGAACTATTCCAGGTCTCTGATGGTTGTATCCCAAATTCTAAGGACTCTAAGACTGAGGTCCTATTCACTTGGGAACAAATGTGATGCTATAATCACTGTGAACAGCAGTCCAGGAGCCTGGTTGGTCCCATTCAAACCCTAACACTACAGAAGGTGCCGAGTCTTACAGACATAAACTGATTCACATCTCTTTGATGTCACAGTGAACCCTATGTTTTTGTATTTCCTTCTGGGAGCTGACTTAAGGTCAAATTCCTGTCCCTTTATTCCTGAGGAGTTAGGGTTTCCCCAAGGTGCCACCCAGGCCCATCTACACTTACCTTCAGTTTGTGCTCCAGCATCGTTTGCTGCTCTCTCAGAAGATTTTCTCTTTCCCTATCCATCTTCTCTTGCAGTTGGGCCAGGTTTTCTTTGAAGCTTCTCTCTTGTGCCTCCATTTTTTGTTTCTCTTCATTCTGTTTCTCTCTTAGCAGCTCCTGTTCCCTCTCAGCTGCATCCTTCTTGGCACGCTCAGCTGTTTCACAAGAATTTTAAAGAGGGGAGAACATGACTTATGCTGAGCTGTCGCCTCTTTTGCTCAGAGATAAGGTGCCTTTAATATTGTGGGAGGGAGTCTGACTGTTCCTGCTACCACATCAGACAACATGCTTTAGCATATGATGTAGAAGCACTGATTGGATGGACATATAACCCAAACTCCCCCGTTTACTTTCACATGTAGCAGAGAGGTTCCATGGAAGAAGAGGAAGCTCTGGTGTCAGGAAGTGTTTGTTCCCACACCTGCCAAACAGCAGCACAAGAGCCACCTTCCCCTCTGAGAGCTCAATACCTGCCATGGCTTTGTCCGCATCTGTGAGGGCCTGGTCTGCCTGCAGGATGGCTTCCTCTACTCCTGCCTGTGACTGCAGGAAGCTCTGGAGGACCTGGTTTGCCTGAGGAAACAACAAGGAGTGAAGACTTGTCAGGTAGAAGAGACGTAGTGTCTTGCTGTGGAAATTATTGTTCAGTAAAGTGTAGACTGTATCCTGTAAATTCTCCATCCTTTGTAGGCTCCCCAAATGGTTACAGACCTGAGAATTATGTGAATGTCTACAAACACCCATGGAGCATTTGCTTGGAAGGCCAGCAGAGCTGATTTTCAGGAGTCTCAGAGGGCCTGGGTAAATAAGAGTCTAGCCCTTACACAGTGCACACTAAATCTCACGTGTCCCAGGACCCAGAGAATAAACAGTAACTTGATAGGAGCCTGGGTCAGACCTACCTGCTGACCCTGAAGAGTCTCCCAGAATGGCTGGAGGCAACTGGAGCTTCACTTGGGGACATAGACACTGGCAGAAGACATTCTGGGAAGCTCCTTCCACCACTTGGACACTGGTGCTGGCGAGCACCATTTCGGAATCTTTCCCCTATCTTATTAGCCCCAAGACCCAGCCCTGCCCTAATGCAATGGTCTGCAGACGCCAGTTCTGGGATGCCTCAGGCCAAGCAGCGGACTAGACATGCATGCAGCTCCATCCACCAGCAGATCTCCTGAGCCCACAGCTTCCTCTGGGCATGGTTGTGCCTATCAGAGGGCCAGAGACCCAGTCGCATTCACCAGGACACAAGCACGAGACCTGAAACCCGGAGAACCCTCCAGCCAGAGACCCTGGGGCACATTAGGGAAAGATACCAGGTGCAAAAGACCTCAGTTTCTCAGTCTGCAGGGCCAGTCCACTCACTAGCAGGCCATGTCATTCCTGAGACCAGCTGGGTTCAAGACCATCTGGACCAATATCAGGCCAACAGAATCTTCAAAATCCCCCAGATCCAGGAGCCTAACAGCTCTACCATTGTCAACACATGCTCTGGAACTCCTGGACCCTGCACCCAGACCCCAGGATGTGGCGCTCTCCTCCAGTAGGGTGTTACTAGGCCTAGGACCTGGCTCACCCACCAGTGGGCAGCCAACAGACCTGGGATCTCCTGGACTCTTACTCATCAGTAAAATAGTACTAGACTCAGAATCCTCCTGGGGTTCCAAGTCAGCCTCCTCATGACCATCTGCCTCTGTGCAAATCAGGATCTGGCAACCAAATGAACCAACAAAGACCCTTGACCCTAATCTGCTGCTCTTTCCCAATCCCATTACTCCTCACCTTAACTCCTTTCCTGGGAACCAGTTTATAGTCTTGTTCAAACTTGTTCTTTGCTTCTAAATAGAGACTGTGTCCTCCAGGGACAAAGAATGTGCCTCCTGAAATACTTTTCATCAAGGATTCTGAAAGCTGCTTAAGCTCAGCCTCATAATATTTGACAGAAGCCTCTTCATTCTGGATCATGAAACTGTCCTTCGTTTTCTCCATGATGTCCTGCCAAGGAAATAAGGGAAAATTCAATAGAAAGAAGTTGTTAGACAGGATGGTCCAGCTGTGCTCCCTTGGAAGAAGCAGTCTGACAGCATCAGGGCACATGAGACTCAGAATAATAGACATGGAGTCAGGCGTCAGTTGTAGTCCCAGTTCTGACCAACTCTTTGTGTGACTTGTATGAAGTCCCCTAAATTCCCTGGGCTCAGTGTCAATATCTGTGCAATGAATAGGTTGGCAGAAGCAAAGTACTACTTTAACAGCATTAGCATTAATAGTGATCTATCCATCACCAATGAACAACGAAAAGACAATCATGACTGAAAGTAGGGCTTCTTCTGCCAACTTGGGTGGTAAGGATAAAACATACATACATAGGAAATCAAGTTCCTACTAATGAATTAACTATACACTGAGCAGGGCTTCCCAGGTGACACAGTGGTAAAGAATCCGCATGCCAGTGCAGGACACGCAACAGATGCTGGTTCAATCCTCGAGTTGGGAAGAACCCCTGAAGTAGGAAATGGCAGCTCACTCCAGTATTCTTGCCTGGAAAATTCTGTGGACAAAGGTGCCTGGGGGGGCTATAAGCCATGGGATCTCAGAGTGAGACTGAAACAACACCACACCAATTAGAATTTTCAACTTTTCTTATATTCTCATTTCATTGAGAATTTGAGTGTGTGAAAATATAGGAAAAGAAATTTTTTGCTTGTATTTATAAATTCCAATCAGGCTTGTTTTCTCAATATGAAGTAAGAGATTTTTGTAACTTATAATGGTCAAGCAAGACTGAAAGTCAGACTTTCAGTGAAGGTGCTAATGGTAAGCAGAATTGTGATCTCTAAGAATTCTCTTTCCCAGGGTCCACACTCTACCTAGTCCCCGGACTTGTGAATATGATGAACAATTATTCTGTGTACAGACTATATTGCATGGAACATGTTGACTTTACAAAATGGAGATTACCCAGGTGGATATTACCTGGTCACACTTGCACTTTACATGTTATTCTTCTCCAGTTGGTAGCAGAAGTGGTAGCCCGAGAGATTAGAAATAGAAGAAGAAAACAGTGCACCATTGCTGCGTTGAAGACAGAGGGGAGTTCCCCAAAATGTCCATGTGGATACCACGTCAATGTGAACCTTGTTTTTAGCTATGGTATACCAAGCAGAATACCCACAGACCCTGTGTGGGATCTGACCTGAGGAATGATAACCTAATAGATGTGTGTTGTTCCAAGCTGCTAAGAGCAGAGTAATTTGTTTTGCCACAACAGAAAATGCTATGCTATGCTATGCTAAGTCACTTCAGTCGTGTCCGACTCTGTGCGATCCCATAGACGGCAGCCCACCAGGCTCCCCCATCCCTGGGATTCTCCAGGCAAGAACAGTGGAGTGGGTTGCCATTTCCTTCTCCAATGCACGAAAGTGAAAAGTGAAAGTGAAGTCGCTCAGTCGTGCCCAACTTTCAGCGACCCCATGGACTGCAGCCTTCCAGGCTCCCCTGTCTGTGGGATTTTCCAGGCAAGAGTACTGGAGTGGGGTGCCATTTCCTTCTCCGACAACAGAAAAGAAGAAGCCCAATTTTTAGAAAAGTGATGACCTGTAGCCTGTGAGCCCTATCACTCATTAGAATCTAAACTCCTTTTATGATAAGAAGCACAGGAACCATTTTGTCAGAAAGGGGGAGTCTCAGTATCATTCCAGAAGAAAGGAATCAGGAAGCATATATTCTAGGACACATTACCACGAGCTTCTTCTGGAACATTCGCTTATCATCCTTGAAGGAGCGCTCCATGAAGATGTCAATGGCTTCCTTCTCACAGGCTGCATGCACCTCTAGCAGTTCCTGGAGCGTGTCTGTGGGAAGGTTCAGTCGCTGGGTCATCTGCTCACTGTAATGATCAGCTGCCTTCTGCACGGCTGCTGAGTTCTCACGCTCAGCCAGAGTTATTACTGCGTTCTCCAAACAGGGAACTCCTCCACTGTTGATGGCATCTACATAGGCCTCCACCAGAGTCCTGAACCCTGAAAGATACATAATATTTATTAAATGCAGAGAGAATTCTTACCTGTTTTATAGGTTTAGAGATTAGCACCTTAAAAAAATCACTAAAATTTTATGGAAGTGGAAGTTTCTTTTTCCTCTATTTATTCTTCTCCTCATTCTATTTACTTATTCTTGTATCCCTCTCCTGTTTGATCTATGAATCTACTTGTTTATAATAACATCACTATGTCTACTATTCACTCTATCTTTTATGGTTCTCAAATTCATCATATTACAATATTGAACAAATGATCTCAAACAATATGCCCAAGATTCTCCTAGATCACTTTTCCCATTGTAATAAAATAAAAAGAACTTATTATAGATATAAGTACATTACATAGCTTGTGGGCATTATTTGTAAATGAAAATGTCTTGTTGAAATGTCATCAAGAATTTCAGGACAGTTGAAACAAACATGAAACCAAGCAGGGCTCATTGCAGCATGACTGCGCAGGTGGCATGTCCGTGAAGCCAGCCCCATACATAAGATTGTATTTACATTTGTTTCTCAGACTCTCAATGAACTTACACAGATTCATAACTACTATTTATTTCCTGATTCATGTAAATTCACAAAATATCTTGCCTATTCTCACTCGAAACACTTATCGCTTCAGACATCTCATCACCACGAAGATTTCTATCTTTAATTTATATCATTAATGTAATAGTTTCATGAGATTTGGTAGACTGCAAAGCACTTATATATGCTTCTTTAAATGAATAAACATGCATTTTCATGAGTGGTGTGAACATCCATTTTCCAAGTCACATGGGGAAGAAAACGCAACTACAGAGAAACCAAGAGAATCCAGAGTGTAATCACAAGTTTACCACACCCTGAAGCACAGAGAGACATGAGGTAGCGAAGGAGACTCACCTCCCCCAGTGACAGTGATTCCTTCTCTTAGGGTCTTGGGCTTTGCATGGGTAAAGATATATGAGCAAAAATCTTCTGACTGCTTCTGGAAATTCACATCCAATTGGTTATCTGATAGTTCTGTAACACGGAGTAATAGCTTTCTGTCATTTGCAGGCCGGTCAAAGACAAAGCACTTTCTTTTTGGAAAAAATTTCCTGATACACTCTCTGGTCATGTTGGAATTTTGGACTTTGGGATCCTTGCCTGCAGAATTGGAAAAAGAGCAATCATGAAAGGAATAGAGGCCTGAGGACTTTCAGTTCCAAGGACCTTTGCATTACTGTAACTCTTGTTATTCTCAAGAATAACAGCAGACTGGTTCCAAATTGGGAAAGGAGTACGTCAAGGCTGTATATTGTCACCCTGCTTATTTAACTTATATGCAGAGTACATCATGAGAAATGCTGGGCTGGATGAAGCACAAGCTGGAATCAAGATTGCCGGGAGAAATATCAATAACCTCAGATACGCAGATGACTCGTGTATCTCCTATTATTGAATTATGAAAATCAATCTTACACTAATCTACCCAGGGGTGGAAATTCCCCTTGCCCCCTTTTATTTGTATATCTCTAAGAGCAAAGGAAGTACTTCTGAGGAGGTGGGGGAGGAATCCATTCATAGTGACAAACTTCTGATTCTTTTCCTTAACTTTCCATGCTGTGCAGTGGATCAACTACTTATTAGATGTTTCTTGAGTAATAGATTAATACAAGAAATTGTCAGAAATATTTTTCTGATATTACAGTTCCCACTTGAGAAATGACATATAGGCTCTATAGTAATGTGATGGTAGAAATAAAGATATTTATTATATATTTATGATATTGCTGGGAAAATAACCTGTGGAAGACAAATGATACTCATGATGTGAAGAAACGCTTCATAAATCAGAGAAAAAAAGTACACACATTGTAGATATGATTGGCGATTACTTTAGCACACACCATTTCATGTTAGTGTAGCCTAAATGAGATCAATCCCAAAGAAAGGCAATGCCAAAGAATGTTCAAACTACCACACAATTGCACCCATCTCACATGCTACCAAAGTAATGCTCAAAATTCTCCAAGCCAGGCTTCAACAGTATGTGAACCATGAACTTCCAGATGTTCAAGCTGGATTTAGAAAAGGCAGAGGAACAAGAGCTCAAATTGCCAACATCCATTGGATCAACAAAAAAGCAACAGAGTTATAGAAAAACATCTACTTCTGCTTTATTGACTATGCTAAAGCCTTTGACTATATGGATCACCACAAACTGTGAAAAATTCTTCAAGAGATGGGAATACCAGGCCACCTTACCTTCCTTCTGAGAAATCTGTATGCAGGTTACGAAGCAACATTTCGAACTGGACATGAAACAACAGACTGGTTCCAAATTGGGAAAGGAGTACGTCAAGGTTGTATATTGTCACCCTGCTTATTTAACTTATATGCAGAGTACATCATGAGACATGTTGGGCTGGATGAAGCACAAGCTGGAATCAAGATTGCCAGGAGAAATATCAATAACCTCAGATACGCAGATGACACCATCCTTATAGCAGAAAGTGAAGAAGAACTAAAGAGCCTCTTGATGAAAGTGAAAGAAGAGAGTGGAAAAAGTTGGCTTAAAACTCAACATTTAAAAAACCAAGATCATGGCATCTGGTCCCATTACTTCATGCAAATAGATGGGAAAACAATGGAAACAGTGACAGACTTTATTTTGGGGGGCTCTGAAGTCACTGCAGATGGTGACTGAAGCCATGAAATTTTAAGACACTTGCCAACTGGAAGAAAAGTTATGACAACCTAGACAGCATATTAAAAAGCAGAGACATTACTTTGCCAACAAAGGTCCATCTAGTCTAAGCTATGGTTTTTCCAGTAGTCATGTATGAATGTGAGAGTTGGACTATAAAAAAAGCTGAGCACCAAAGAATTGATACTTTTGAACTGTGGTTTTGGAGAAGACTCTTGAGAATTCTTTGGACTGCAAGGAGATCCAACCTGTCCATCCTAAAGAAAATCAATCCTGAATATTCATTGGAAAGACTGATGCTGAAACTGAAACTCCAATACTCTGGCCACTTGATGCAAAGAACAGACTCATTTGAAAAGTCCCTGATGTTGGGAAAGATCAAAGGCAGGAGGAGAAGGGGACAACAGAGGATGACATGGTTGGATGGCATCACCGACTTGATGGACATTAGTTTGAGCAAGCTCAGAGAGTTGGTAATGAACAGGGAAGCCTGACGTGCTGCCGTCCATGGGGTCACAAAGAATTGGACATGACTGAGCGACTGAAATGAACTGAACTGAACTGAACTGAAACCAGGAGACCTCATCTCTTCTTTGCATAATTTTACACTGGATGTGGTTATTATATAGAAGGATTCTGGGCATCTACCGGTAGTTCAACAATACTTATTTATTGAAAGAATGAACAAGTTGTTGAAAGTGAACAACTCTTTGCAACCTCATGGACTGTAGCTTGCCAGGCTCCTCTGTCCATGGAATTCTCCAGGCAAGAATACTGGAGTGGGTAGCCATTTTCTTCTCTGGGAGATCTTTCCAACCCAGGGATTGAACACAGGTCTCCTGCATTGCAGGCAGATTCTTTACCAGTTGAGCCACCAGGGAAGTAAATGATTAAGTGAACAAAAATGAATATTGCTTCCAGGTACCACTCTGCTAAAATAATTTGAATGACTAACTTATTATATTAGCTGACATATACTATGTCAGGTTCTAGGATGAAGAGTGTGATATTATGAGGAAGAGCATATAAAGGATCTGACAGTCTTACTGGAAGGACATGGAAGTGCTTTTTTCCTGAACTCTGTAGTGTATAAATAGCCTATCTATCAATATGAAGAATGCAGCTACCTATGCTGGTAAGATGCACTGTGTTAAAGGTACTTTGAAAATTTGTTCTTTTGTTTACCTTTTGATTCTGGTTTGATGGATTATCTTTCTCAAATAGAAAAGGAGAAGCACTTAGATTTACTATGTAATATAAGTTTATGTGAGCCTTTTTTTTTCATGGTATTTATTTCTCTAAAATCATTTGGTCTAATATTGGATTCCACATTTCCTCTGTGAGCTTAAGCTCTGGTCACTAGAGTTTTCCCAGTAACAATAATGACTGAAGCCACCATCTGTCATTTACCAGGCACCATTAGCATGGCCTCAACTCAACCTCAAATCAAGACTGACATCAAGTGCTGAATGTCAGAGCTCTGTTGACCCTATTACCTCCTACTGAACCATCCAACACTCTGGCCCTGCTCTGATACCTGGAATCAACTTCAAGGCATTCTCCAGGTACTCATCTTCAGTGATGGGGTATCCATCTAACTCCAGTTCCAATGTGAAATCCCGCACAGTCCAGATGAAGTCTGGAAAGAAACTGAGAAACTCGGCTGAGCCTTCTTCCTCATTGGAGCTGGGAGATGATTTGGTTCTGATTAACTCTGTTAGTTCAGTCACATAGCTGTGATTAGCTAAGGAATAAGAAGCACCCTCCAACACGATTTCCAGATTTGGCCCCAAAACACATTATATCAACCTTCTCTTTTGCCCCATTTTCCGTCTATGTCAGCCATGAGAATGGAATCATGGGAAAGAAGAAACAGTATCAATCGCTAGTCCCATAAACTCAATGAAATGTGCTGGTTCAGTTCCTGGAAGGATACTGCAGCTGCTCCAGGGCCTGGTGGTTGATGGTGCTCACGCTGTTGTAGACAAAGGTGCTGCTCAGGAGCACGGCCAGGGCAAAGATCCACGAGTCATTCTTGGAGTCCCCCTAAAAAGTACATTACAGTGTGAAGATGCTACTCCTCCTTCTCCCATATGGTTGTTCATTTACTATAACAGTTGTATTGTAATTAAATAGTAAGACAAGTAATATAAATTTTCAAGACAATGCTAAACGCAAACCTTTTTGGTATTGACACTGATCCCTCTAAGCACTTTGGTGTGGTTAGCTATTAACAGAAGTGAATGACATCATAAATGTGCATCAGGCTTGTCTCGTGGCTCAGTGGTAAAGAACCCACATGCCAATGCAGGAGACGTGGGTTAGATCCCTAAACTGGGAAGATCACACATGCTGTGGAGGGATAGCCCGTGCACCACAACTATTGAGCCTGTGCTCTAGTGCCCGAGAGCTGCAACTACTGAGCCCATGCACTGGAACTACTGAAGCCCACACACCCTAGAGCCTGTGCTCTGCAACAAGAGAAGACCCAGGAGTGAGAAGCCTAAGCACTGCAGCTAGAGAGTGGCCCCCACTGTCTGCAACTAGAGAAAAGCCCGCACAACAACAAAGACCTAGTGAAGTCAAAAATAAATAAATAAACAGAATTATTTTTTTTAATGTCAAATGTTTAGTACAGTGCCTGGAACACGTAAGTTATGCAATAATAAATGGGCCATGATTCCTTTGCACTTCTTTTCTTGATCATAGGCTATGTTAGGAACTAGTGTTATTCAATTAAATTCATCAACTATTCATTGTGCATTTAGAAAACAGTGGATACAACATCTGCTTATATGGATATAAAGTTTCCTATGACAGTCCCTCCTTAGAGAGATGGAGGGGCAGATTATCTGGCAACATGTAAATACACCCAAGATGCCAGGCATGAAACCTAATACTATACTGTAAAAGACAAAGGGCATGATTTCAAATGAACCAGAAAATGTACTCTGTGCTTTCAGAGCCAGACGTGATTGTGTCTGACAGCAATATGGCATTAGGTTAAAAAGAGCTGGGCTTTAAAGAAATGACCGAACATGGACTTTTGCAGTTACAGTGACCATGCACATGGAGGGCCCACAGAAACCAATCTCAGTTGTCAGAGAGCATGATCAGAAAGCGTATTACATGCTCATTTTATTTGACTGAAGTAGTGGTTACCTATGTGGTCATAGATGATGAGGCTGAAAATGAGATTCAGAAGTCGAGTGACTTTGGAACAGAGTATATATTGCTGAGACACACTACAGGTAGGGAGGGCAGCAAGTTCTGCTGCTATCAGTGTGCAGTCTGGTGTGCTTTGGTTTCTTAACAAATACAATTGGACAAAAAGAAGAAGGTCATGCAAGGTAGAATCTAGCAGGAGTTAGTAGACCATCTTGGGTTGACACTGAGATGATTATTGAATACTTTAAATCTGGATTTTTAAACTCAGAATTTCTGAATTCATGCCCTAAATCCTTTTCTGCAGTGATGAAAGTCAAAGATTCAATGCTACTACTTTTAATTTAGAAGCAGATTAATATAAATAAGGAGAAAATTTGATTGCAAGTAACACTGTGAAGACAAAATACCTAATATTATCCCATTTACATTCTCTAGTTCATGAGTCTAGCTCAAGTTTTTATAGAATTTACTGAAGAATTCCTCTTCAGAGATCCAAAACATGGAATAAAATGCTCCTGGTATGTTGGAAGCTTTTCTGCAGATTTAAAAAATAGTTTATTTGCTGAATCTACTTTCATGATTCCTACTTCCAGCTTGATTAACTCTACACATCTGAACCTGTAGATCCAATTGACTGCATGAATTACAGCTTTCACTAAGATTTCTTCCCAAACCTAAAACCTGGGGTAAGGCCTCACTCTTTTTTTCATGGGTCTGCTTATTTTTTATCTCCCCAACTCAGCTCTGGGTTATACTTCACTCACAGTTGCACTTAACACAGAGCCTTAGATTTGAACCCAATACATATTTGTTAACTTCCATCTTTCACCTCAGTGTTAAAAATAAGGAGATGTGTCCCCAGTAACCAAAGTATTGATCTTATTAAAGAGAAAATTCAAGGAAAGAGAATTTAACCTCATTATTTATAACTGGATTTGCAGTTTACAGGGATATGTTGTAAAAGTTGAATTGAGGTGAGAAATTGAATTTGTAAGTGGAGTGTCAGGAGTAAAGAAGATTCCCTGCCTTACCTTCTCCACATCGCCCAGACCCTCAGTGTTCAGAAGGACCAGAGTGTGGTTCTCCTTGGAGGGGTGGGGCACACACCACATCCAGATGCCCTTGGTTTCAGACCTCACTGTGGAGCCCAGACGGAAACCTGCGCAGAAAGAGGAGGAAGCAATGCAAAGTAAGAGCAGATAGTCCAGGCCGCCCACAGGTTACTTTGGGTGAACTTGTGTGCATGTGAGTGCCTGCCTGTGGGGAGGATGCTTTCACTTCAATAAGTACAGAAGATCCAACCTCTACACATATTCAGAACCTTCTCAAGAAACACTTTGTGTCCCCTATTCATCTCTTAGCATTAATAACTCAAACTATGTCACATTCTTAAATAATGTTAGCTCTATTAACCTCTCTACATTTGTCTGACACTGAAGAGCTCCCTTATCCTCCACTTTCTGATGGACTTTTACCAGTGAGAGGTAACAGTAGGAGATTAGAAGGCAGGCACTTGTTGCCCTGGCTTCTACCCTGATGAACCATGGTGTCCCGGTGCCTCTGTTCCCATATTTAGTCACATCTCCTTTTTGGTAAAGAATTGGCCTGCAATGCAGGAGACCCTGTTTGATTCCTGGGTCAGGAAGATCCCCTGGCGAAGGAATAGGCTACCTACTCCAGAATGCTTGGGCTTCCCTGGTGGTTCAGATGGTAAAGAATCCACCCACAATGGGGGAGATCTGGGTTCAATCCCTGAGTTGGGAAGATCCCCTGGAGAAGGACAGGGCAACCCACTCCAGTATTCTTGCCCGGAGAATCCCCATGGACAGAGTAGCCTGGTGGGTCACAGTCCCTGGGATCGCAAAGAGTCGGACACGACTGAGTAACTAAGCACAAGACCTTGATCTTTACCACATCTCGAATCCACTCACTGCTTGTCTCTTCATGCTGTAGGAGATATCAAAGCTACTTGACATTGTTCCTGCCACCCTCTGGGTGTTTCTGCATTACTTCATTGGTTCCCTTTGCTCAGCTCATGCCCTTGTAATCGTCCCTCCAATAAACATCTTCAGTTCCCCTCTAAGTGGATTCTCTGTGTCCTTTCACAACCTGCATTGATACATCAACTTTTGTTAGTTTTATTCCTCTTCTTCCTCCTCGTATTTTCCTCATTTCTCTTCTCCTCTTCAAAAATGATGAATTCTTTGTTTACTGACTCACACGGAGATATAACAGAAGGGAAAGCAAAACAGACCTGTAAGACTTGCTTGCCCTTCTTTCTCAAGGCTTAAGCCCAGAGATGGGAGAGGATGTGAGGTACATGCCTAAGAAGCTGCAGGTAAGATATCTCACCCAACAGTCCAAGATTTTGGCCTTGGTCAGATGCCAATGCTCCCTTCAACTGAGAATAGAAATGGATATGACGCAATACCTAAGGGAGCATGGTTCAACATGGCTCAGGCCATTCAGTGCCATATCTTGTGTCTGCTGCTCCAAGTGGGTATAGGACCTGAGACGATCTTCACTCTTCTACATCATGATGGCATTTGACTCTGTGCTGATTAATACAGAGAAATGTGAACTCTCAGTTCCTCCAGGGAGAAAAGACAAGCTATAAGTGGAGGTCATCACAGCCAGTTATGAGATGTAAAGAACAGACAACGGTATTACCACAGGAGAGAAAATACTGACTTGCTTCTGCTAGTCAACCCTGACTGGGTGCTAATTTGTGCTTTCTTCTTCCTGTGATATGACTCATGTGGTAAGTCACAATTCAGATGTTTTAAAACATGACTGCCTAGTCGCTCAGTTGTGTCCGACTCTGTGGTCCCACAGGCAGTAGCCCTCCAGGCTTCTCTGTTCATGGGGATTGTCCAGGTAAGAATATTAGAGTGGGTTGCCATGCCCTCCTCCAAGGGATCATCCCAAACCAGGATCAAACCCAGGCTTCTCGCATTGCAGGTGGATTTTTTACCAACTGAGACACCAGGGAAGCCCTAAAATATAACTAGGTTAAAGGTTTCCTCAGTAGGAAAATCACCTCTTTATTACCAGATGTTATCTCAAGTAGGAAAAGAAAGAATGTTCCTCAAACTCCTTGCATGTATCTCTTTCTTAGAGTTCTGAAATCTTAAATCTCTCCAAAAATGACCTATTTATTAATTTACACTGGCAAGCAAAAGCATCCTCCCCTGATTGGTGATCAATTTCCTTTCAAAGAAAGACAAACTTAAAATGTCTTGTTTTAAGTCAGTAAGAGATTGCAAAGGAAAAATGAGAGTGGGAGAAAGGAAGAACAAAGAGAGATGGGGGAAGAGAGAGAGAGACAGACGCGAAAACAGAGAATTTGAGTGAGACACTGAGATATTCCTAGGGACCCTTAGAGTTTAGTGAACTGAGGTTCTATTCCCTAATTGCACTAAGCTGCTGGGCCACAGAGGAAGGCATTAGAAAGAAATGGTGTGTCTTCTTAGAAATGTCCAACAGGACATGAGTATATTATCCTAAAAATCAGAAACAAGTCAGGCAACTTGGTAGAAAAAAACCCTCTTGAAATAGGAAAGGCAAAAGGCAAATATATGAAAAAGTGCTCAAACCTATTAGTAGTGAGGTATATAACAAGCAACCATACAGACACCAGATCGACAAAAGTTTAAAAATGTTTTTACTGAAATTTTGTGAAAATGTGGAAAATCTAAATTGCTGCTAATAAGCACATAAACTGAACATAAAGCTAAAAAGGCTGTTTGATGTTATCCAGAAAGGCTGAAGACAAACACTTCTTGCTGCAGCAATTCCACTTCTAGGTAAAACATAAGTTAGTATATATACACACCAGGATATAGATGAAGAATAATCATGAGAGCACCATTCATCAAAGATAAAAGTTGCAAATAATGCCAGTGTTCATCAACAACAAATGGATCAGTAAATTGTGGTATCCTCTGTCAGTTTAAAAGTACAAAATAGCGAAAGTACTTACAGACACACCCATGACAAACTAGATGAACCTCATAAACTTCTTATTGAGAATATGAATCAAGATCCCAATGAATACCAGAATGTACTTTCCTCTATAAAGTTTAAGCTATTTTTAAGATATAGTTGCATAGATTGTAAAACAATATTTAAATATAAAGAATGAAAGAAGGCACCATGAAAATCAAAACATCGGTGAGCTCCAGTGAGGGTGTAAGAGGGTGTGATTTGGGCTTTTGGGTGTTGGTGATGTTTTATTTCTTACTCTGGGCAGCAACTGAACAGTTGATCACTTCATACTTATCAACTTTTTAATATGTATCTATATATTTTTATGTATTCTTCCATAAGTGTTATTACATGTGTGTGCTCAGTCTTGACTGACTCTTTGTGACTCCATGGACTATAGTCCACCATGCTCCTCTGTCCATGGCATTTTCCAGGCAAGAATACTGGAGTGGCTTGCCATTTCCTTCTCCGTGGAATCTTCCTGACCCAGAGATTAAACCTGAGTCTCCTGCATCTCCTGCGCTGGGAGGCAGATTCTTTACCACGGCACCACCTGGGAAACCTGGAAGTGTTGGTCGCTCAGTCGTGTCTGACTCTTTCAACCCCAATGACAGTAGCCCATAGCTGCCAGGCTCCTCTCTCCATGGAATTCTCCAGGCAAGAATACTGGAGTGGGCTGCCATTCCCTTCTCCAGGGAATCTTCCTGACCCAGGGATTGAAACCAGGTCTCCTGCTTTGCAGGCAGAGTCTTTACCATATGAGCCCCTAGGGAAGCCCCATCTATGTGCCTTAGAGTTCACATATTAGAAAAGACTAGTTAGAGAAAGAGAATATGTATAGTTATTAAAGTTTTACTGTGAAATTAAACCAAAAGGAATGCATGGTAGTCTCGTTGAGGTATAGGATATGGGGATTTTGCTGTCGGTGCTCCCTTCTATTGTTTTCTAAAAATAAGACATATTAAAAAATATTTGTGTGCTGCTTGGAATGACTCTGTGGTTTAGGGCAAACGTGGTGAAGGAGAAAGGAAGGCAGTAATTGTTGAAGATGAGCCCGAGAAGACGGCAGTGGATGGAATCAGAATGAAAGAGGTAGATGTTCTGATGGGATTGGGAACTCTCGATTACTGGACAGAAGAGTGAACATTGTGGAGGGATGGGTTTGAAGTTATAAACTCGGTGGTGAGAATTAGAAGTTTTTCCAACGACGCGGGTGGGGGAGTTAGGCTCTTCCTTAACATGACCCTAGAGGAGGAGGATCAGCAGCCTGCATTACCATGCTTTCAAGCAAATGTCCTGAACGACACTTAACAAAACTCACCGTGGTTTTGTCCTGCCAGGCGGTTCATCAGGTAGGATTTTCCGGTCCTATACAGCCCTGCGATGGCCACCACCACCACAGGCTGAGATATCTGCTCGAGAATCTTTAGTGCTCTAGGATTGACTGTCAGCTGATTGTTCTGGTTTCTTACCAGACAGATGGGGTCCATTATGGTGGATCCAGATGCCATGGGAAGCTGTAACCCAGAGAAACAACTCAGTAGAACACAAGGTCCCCAGAGGGGTGGGATGGGGGGCAGGAGGGAGGCTCAAGAGGGAGAGGATATATGTATACATATAGCTGATTCACATTGTTGTACAGCAGAAACTAACACAACATTGTAAAGAAATTATATTTCAATTAAAAAATAATAAAATATGAAAAAAACCCCAAAAATCCCCTACAGGGTCCTGAGGTCATCCCTCATGGTTACCAAAGTCATATGCACATTAGTCTTCTGCTTGTAGAACTTAGATATCAATTCTCTTTGCTTTGTATATTTCAAAAAGTTAAGTATTTAGCTTAGTGTGCCAAGGTCTATACAGGTACAGTATGTATATTATCTTATTGATCCTTAAATGAACCCTAATGCAACCTTGCCCACATGAGGCATACAGTGAACAGACTGAGAACACAAAGCACTGATGATAGAGCTTTGAGAACACTAACATTTTGGGGGTAAGTAGAGACAGATGGGACATGAACGGGATGAGGAGGGACCAGAGATGATTTCTTGAGTTCCAGAATGATTTGATCCCTCATTAATTGCACAAATATTTATTGAGAAACTTCCATGTGCTGGACACTGTCCTAGGAGCTTAGGATCAAACGGTGAACAAGACAGATACAAATTCTTGCTTCATGGATCTCTATTCTAGTAAAGGAGACAAATAATATAGAAAGTGAAGAAATAAAGTATCCACATATATGGATATTAGAGGGTGGTAAATGCTCAGAAGGAAATGAGCAGGGAATGGGACTTGAATTTACATGGAGATTAATCAGGGAAAACCTTGCCAACAAAGGAAAAATGAATGTGACTGGTGACCAGATGAAGGAATCACTGGAGTAGGACAGGCTGGAGGAAGAGTGATTGTGAGAGAGAGAAGTTGAGATAAAGATGCTGCTCTCTCTTAAAACAGCACAGATCTTTAAGGTACCTAACAAAGTTGCACGTGTAACAATTAATTTACTAACTGAAATTAAAGGGTATTTCTTATTATTTAAGCAGATAGGGAAGAGATGCAAGCAACTTGGGTGTTATAAAGTCTGGCTAGATATGCCAGGGTTTCACATCTGGGCCAGGCTCTACTCTAAATGATTTCATCACCATGACTAGATGTTTCATGATCTTAGGAGACAGACAGAAGTCAGAAGGCTTTGACTTTTCCTTTATTTTCTCAAAAACAATACTAAGCAGCATCCACATGTTTCCATATGTTACTGGCTGTGTGACGACAGAGAAGATTAATTTCTTTGTGCCTCAGTTTTTTCTTCTATACAATGGCAGCATTAGACATAAAAATCAATCTGTCATTAGGGTTATTTGGAGGACTAAATATCTCATGATGCTTACAATAGTCTTAAAATTATGCTGGTACATAGTAAATTCTATATAAGTATTGCTTTACAGCTGAATGTCTGAATACAGGGACAGGAATTACTGAATGAAAGTGGAGGATTGGCTCTGACACTTCCCTCCCTGTTGCAAGAAAGTAGGAGGACACAGCCCAAGAGGAAGATGAGCAGGCTGGGGAGATCCAGTGGTAATAGCTGAGACGGAATAGCAGTGATGTAGTGCGGGGAGCCGGTGAGGCATTCCACTCGTGACAAAGGTCATGAGGAAGGAGGCTCGGCATACGCAAAGGCGGGATCGAGCCTCAGGAGTCCCCCCGGATATTCTCGAGCATTTTCCCCCAAAAAACCAGAGTCTGCCTACTTTATTGCTTTGTGCTCTCACCTCTGACTTTACTGGGGGCTGTCCCCTACCACCATCTCTCTCTCTCTGTCAAAGAGTTAACTTACAGCTCCAATTAATAAAGTTCCTGGGCAATTAGGAGTGTTTAAATCCAAACCCCTCAGATGGCTCTCTAACTCGCCTGACAAGTTTACCCAGACTCCTGCAGCTATGCATACGATTGTTTACAGTCTCCTAGCCTCCAGAGGCACGGGAAGCTTAAGATATTCAAATAGCTTAGAGCCTCTCAGAGAGTTAAAAACTGTCAGAATAAACTAGTAAAGGATTTCATTGATGAGTCAATGCTTGTTGCCAAGTTTTCACATCCCCTGAATTGTATCCTTGAATGTGTATTAATTAATAGTTGGTATATAGAAAAAATAAGTAGTGGCCTTGGTGTTAGTAACTTTAGACCCTTAAGGTAATAAATTCTTTCTTTGTTGTAAACCCATTACACATCCGCCCTATAGGAATGCAATTTTATCTTTGGAAGATGGTGCCAAACCTTAAAATAATTACTCTTAGAGAAAATAAGTCTTTGTTGATATGTCCTTGTCAAGAGTCATAAAATGTTAGTAGGCCTTCTGGCCAGAAGATGATGTAAATCACCTAAACCA
>NW_011495027.1:6882550-6923334 GCF_000754665.1 Bison bison bison
TGTCATTCTTCCCTTTAACTTCCAGCTGAGTCTCCATCTGGAGCGCGGAACCCACCACGCTTACTAATTATGCCTGGGCTTCTAAGACCCAGTCGATAAGGTGTCTAGGGTGAGGCACCTTCCGCTATTCGAGAGGGCGCCTGCGGCCTACGTAAGTGGTGCAAACTTCTTGTCTTGAAGTTTTATTGGTCTCCCGCGTAAACCAAGCTACTCAGCTTCTTTTCTCCACTGAATTTTCCTACTGAGCTATCCTCATTCTATTGTTCTCTATATCTCTAATTAGCATATAAATAGTCGCCTAGGCCGTCTCTCCTTCGAATACCCTGGATCAGCTGGGGCTGGTCCCCAGCAATGTAGGAAGAGTCAGGCTGGAGGAGTTCAGAGCTGCCCTGGGATGTCCAAGTACAGGTTCTGGAGTCGGGCTGCCAGGGTTCAAACCTGAAGGTTCATAGCACTTATTTTCTGTTGATGCCTTGAAAAAGGAACTTAACTCCAACACCTTCTGTTTCTTAGAGGTTTATATGTAAAGCAACAATTCTTGATTCATTACAGTACAGCTGATAACAGGCTCTAAATCATGAAAAAAATTTTTTCTTGATTCATGTACTATTTTAATTACACAGTGTGTTATAATGTGTCAGTGAGCTCTGTAAGCTGCAAATTGCCAAGAATTATAAGGTATCTAAAATCTTTTTTATCAGAAAAAACATTTATTTATTTAACAGATTTCTTCAGAACGATTTCTTTTCTTTTTCTATAGTGGATTTGGAGCAGAAATGGGAGAATAAAACATGACCTTTTACTGCTGCGTTATGTCAAAATTAATAAAGGAAAACCTGGAGAATTCCCTGACAGTAGTTGGGACTCTGTGCTTTCACTGACAAGGGTGCCGGTTCCGTCCCTGGTCTGGGAAGTAAGATCTCACTTGAAGGCCTGTGTCCCCTCCCCCATCATGTATGTGCTGTGTGCTCCAGGCAAGAATAGTGGAGCCTGTTGCCATTTTCTCTTCCAAGGTATCCTGATCCAGGGATCAAACCCATGTTTCTGGTGTCTCCTGCATATCCTGCACTGGCAGGCGGATTCTGAGCCAACTGGGTTTCATGTGTCCCCAACCCCACCCCCCCACACCCAAAATGAACTTCACTCAAATGGAGTCAGCAAGCCAGAAGGGGGCTTGTTGCAGAACTACAGACTGGAGGTCAGTTACGGAAGAATTGTCAATTATGGACCCCAAGGGAAAAATTTTCAACAGGGAAAGAGTTTCCAATGACAACCCTCAAGAGGAAAAGGTGTACACTGCATCTGCTACAAGAATTGACTACCCCAGCAACTCAGTCAATGAGAATTGGTCATCACTCTTGAACTCTGACTTTTCTTTCCAAACCAAACTTCCCAGCCCCTTACTTTTCTCTATAATGTTCTTTTTCTTTGTTGGACTTCCTTATGGCTTTTTTTTTTTAATAGTGCGCTTGTCCCAAATTGCAATAACTCGACTATTTCTGAATAAATTCACTTTGGCTTGTAAAATAACTTTTATTTTTAAGGTGAATAGCTATAAGCAAGAGAAATTGTGGAGTTTATTTCTTAGACCAAATATTGATAAAGCTTTGTGTAAGTCAATGAGTCTACAAAGATTTTGTATTTTAACTCAAAGTGTACTGAGGGACCAAAACCAAGAAGCTTTTAACTTCAAAACTAAGCACTTGGAGGGACTTTCCCAGCAGTCCAGTGGTTAAGACTCCCTGTTCCCAATGCAAGAGACAGGGGTTCCCTGGTCCAGGAACTAAGATCCCCACGTGCTGCATGGCATGGCCTCATAAATAAATAAACAAATATAATAACAAAAAGTCATAAAAAGAAACTAAACAAATAGAAAAGAACAGTGCTAATAGAAGGCAGAAGATGACCAACAAGTTTCCAAAGGTGACTGTTCAGAATTATCTGATAGTCAAGAATACCCCACACTGGAGATTTTCAGCAAGTACCAGAGGTTATTCTGAGGCTGTTAATGTATGTGCCACTCATTAAAAACCATGCATGATCAACAAACATGATTAGATCTTACAGTTATTATTAATAGCTTTTTTTAGTAAGAGTGAGATTGAATTATTCCAAAGAAAACAGTTCTGTATGTATTCAGAGTATCAAATGTTAAGACAAAAATAATCCTGAGTCCATCATTTAGGATTTAAATTGGCTCTGTGTGTAGGACCATCTTTTTTGTTTGACCACTGCCCAGCGGGGTGCAGTCAGGATGTGCCTGAGGAGGGCAAGAGGGGGCTAGGAGAAGAGACCGCACCCATCGCCTCTGCGAAGGGCGGGCTGGGGAGTGAGGGTGAGTTTGCGTCTTCAATCTCAAAAATGACTTCAGCTTCCTTTCCTCAGAAGACATACCTGCTCTCCTGCTTTTTGCTGCAGCCCTGCTTAGATGCTCCGGGAGCAGCGGCGCATCCGGGCGACAAGCCTGAAAGCAGCCTGGGATCCAAAAGGAGACTCGGAGCTGCCTGAACAATGCGCCTGGCCGGCGCCACCCGCTGGCCCCGCGCCTCCATCTGCTCCTCTCCTCCCCCAGTGTGGGGTCTGCGCTGGGAGATTTATTGTTATTTAACCGAAGTGTGCTTGGAAGGTCAAGTTTAGGAGCAGACTTACCTGGAGCTGCAGCTGGGGGTCAAGTCAGTTGCTCTGGCTGGCTCCTAGGGCTCTTCCTGCTTCTGGCCCCTCTGGAAACGGACTCTTATGCTCAGAAGCTGGAGGAAAAAAAAAAAAAGCTGAAAAGCCAGCTGGTTATTAAAAGTGGTGGGGCTTATGGGAAACGAAATCAAAACCGAAAGGGATAATTCTTTGTTTCTTTTTTTAATGGACGCAGAAATCCGGATGAATTCCAGGAAAGACAGGGAGACAGGTGTTCCTCCAGGCCTGGCTGGGTCAGCGCAACTTTGTCCCTCCTCCACAGTTGGTTTGAAGGAAGTACAAGTAATGGTAGGATGAGTTCAACAGTCTGTCTCTCAGGGGTGGTTTGTCAGAGAGGGAGTTTATTAATGTTTCTTCACTTGAAAAATGTTTCATTTTTTCCTTTCTCTTTCCTTTTTAAAAAGTGTTTTAACTCGATCTTTTTTTTCATTAGCAAAATAAATATGTGTGTATAAAACCCTCAATTTTATAGCCCAGACATATTCACTATTTTTTTTAATTGGAGAACAATTGCTTTACATTGTTGTGCTGGTTTCTGCCACACAATAACACAAATCAGCCATAATTATATGTATATCCCCTTCCTCTTGAGCTTCACTATTATTTTGTTAGAGTTTTCCTCTTTTCTTTTAGTAGTGTGGATCCAGATTTGGAGGTTAGGGGTTGATTCAGATTCCTTCTGTTCTTTTCTGTATCCTTTAAGGTGTTGTACTAACCTGTAAGTTAAAAGCTTGACTGCTGCTGTTAGGGAACCAGGTTCTTTTGCCCAAGGAACTGCAAGCCAAAACACTGAGAGCAGGAGATTTGCAGCAGAGAGTTGATTTGTGAGGCAACCCAGTAAGGCTGCAGGGGCTGTGATGACACTAGGTCCTCTATGGGACAGGCAGGTCTATTCTGACTCTGATCAGCTATATTAGTTTCACCTGGCCTCAGACAGTTTGCTGTGTTACAAGAGGAAGGCGTTTTCAAACAAGCTGTTCCCTTAGCTGCTCATTCTGTAAGATGAGCTCAAGAATTTCCCTTAGTCTGCAGTTTCTGTGTCAAGTTTTTACCCTATGAAGCAGGGTTTCACTATCCCATTTGTATTTCAGATGGAAGTGAGGGAAAGGAAGGACAGGCAGAATATAATCTCAAAGTTCTATGGCCAAACGTCCCCAAGAGGAAGTGCTTTGGCACGTATTCCCCATGCAGACTTCTTTAGCTGAAAAAGCAGCTATAAAAGTAGAAAAAGCAGCTAGATTGCCATATGCTTATTTTGTAAAATAGAATGAGACCATATTTGGAGCTGCAAAGCGTGTTATATAACTCTAAAGGTGTATGCTATAATATCAGGGTCAGATTTTTCTAGAATTCTGAGACTTCCCTTGGTAGATTCAAGACTTGAACCCAAACTGGGAAAACTACCATGGCTCTATAATCCCTGAGCCACTGAGATGGATTTAGGGGGAGATTGGGCACATAACCTAAAGCCAAATAATGTTAATCTTTTCTCAGTTACCTGGATCCCAGAAATTTCTCTCTTTTCCTCCCTCACTCTTGGTCTTGTTCTGTATCTCTTGATTTATTCTCTTCTGTTTTCATGAACTTTTTGTTTTTGTCAATGTGAGTATAAAGATATATGTTTCAAAATGAAGACCCTAAGGCCACTTAGATATATTTGGCTCTGAAACATGATATATATTATACATATTATAAACATGATATATATTATTACTTACAAATATATTTGGAGTTTTATCTTCAGTTTCCATGGTTTGTCACTGCTTCAGGAAAAATCCTTTTAAAATTATATCCCATAGGTATAATTGACAAAAGTATACTATTTTGGAAAATTAAGAATAATTACTTAAGTAAGTAAGAATGGCATCACCAACTCAATGGACATGAATTTGAGTGAACGTCGGTAGTTGGTGATGGACAGGGAGGCCTGGCGTGCTGTGGTTCATGGGGTCGCAAAGAGTCGGACACAGCTGAGCCACTAGACTGAACTGAAGAATGATTAAAATGTGTTCCTAAATGGAAGATTTTGGCCACCTGATGCGAAGAGCTGACTCCTTTGAAAAGCCCCTGATGCTGGGAAAGATTGAGGGCAGGAGAAGAAGGGGATGACAGAGGATAAGATGGTTGGTTGGCATCACTGACTCAGTGGACATGGGTTTGGGTAGACTCCAGGAGTTGGTGATGGACAGGGAGGCCTAGCGTTCTGGGGTTCATGGAGTCACAAAGAGTCAGACACGACTAAGTGACTGAACTAAACTGAATTCCAGAATAAGTGGTCTTGCATCTTGCTTTAGAAATTGTGCTTGTTTATCATCTAGTGCACTGAACTTTGTGTCTAGTGAAACTTCTGAGAGGAAGAGTCTCTTTTTCACATCCTCAGAGTTTCGTGAAAGACCATGGGCTGTGGATTGACCTGCACTGTAAACAGTTCAAACCTGAAGCACTTTCAGGTCTGAAATATGAGTGCGGTTCATCAGGTGTGGAAAATGTGGATTCAAAGGAATAATAGCCTTTGGGGATAAAATTCCTTGGTTTGGGGAGCTGTAGAATTGGAGAGA
This sequence comes from Bison bison bison, assembly GCF_000754665.1. Classification (NCBI taxonomy): domain Eukaryota; kingdom Metazoa; phylum Chordata; class Mammalia; order Artiodactyla; family Bovidae; genus Bison; species Bison bison. The sequence goes on from NW_011495027.1 coordinate 6,887,800, forward strand.
GTAGCCACTGAGACAAAATATTTGTAAAAATGTGCAAAATTAAAAGCACCTTGGATATTGCTGAGCACAGAAATAAATAAGATAAAAGAATAGGCATTCAGGACTATAAAATTGTAAGGTGATAGACCTTTATTGTTTATTTGGCTATAATAAGTATGTCACTCTGCTTGCAAGCTGGAGTGGAGGTGTGTCACCTGAGGAAGTTCAGCCTCAGTGTATCTGCAACACGAGGTAAAGGGATAACTGACAGTGTTCAAGCTAAACTCTCCTTAGATTTCATTTTTAAAGGAAAAAGTTATTTCTGGCTTAAGGTTCCTTTTACCATTTTTGAAGTGTCAGAGAGTTCTCATGATCAAAGTCCACAGACTTTAATATAGTTGGGTAGGAGTTTCAGGGAGAAGGCAATGGCACCCTGCTCCAGTGTTCTTGCCTGGAGAATCCCAGGGACGGGGGAGCCTGGTGGGCTGCCCGTCTGTGGGGTCGCACAGAGTTGGACACGACTGACGCGACTTAGCAGCAGCAGCAACAGCAGCAGGAGTTTCAGGGGACGGAGTCTATTAGCGCTATACAGAAACAGAAAGCAGGATCTAATACAAACCGAAAGCCCCAAGTGTCTGTGCATTCATCCACCGTTAGTCTCATTCTGTGTTGTCCGTTGTTTTAAATTTTTAGGATCCACATGTATGTCACCAGGAATGGTTACCTTCTCACTCATCTCCACTACTTTTTAAGAATATTGGAGCCAATAGTCATGTCACAATTTTATTACTATAGTGAACATCTTAAACTATGTATCTAATTATCTTAAACCGTGTATCTTAAACTAGTCTGTCTAATTCTTGCATAAGAAGTGGTGTGGACATCTATCAATTAAACTGCTACTCTTTTTGTCTTGGTTCTTACTTCGAATGAGGGGAATAGAAACTGCAGCCATTACCCAACAAGGACAAACTCTAGTTAGGCACAAACATTTTCTTTTTCAAAGTATTCCCAAGTGTTCAATATACCCAGCTGAATTCCACTCCATCTTTTGTGCCCTTTAAATGTGCCTTAAATGATAAGCAAACAAAGGGAAGCTAATGCAGACAAATTTGGAGGAGAACATGTGAATCTCTTTTTAAAGTTATAGCTTTGTAGTTACTTCTTGTTATGCTGGCTCTGATCACAGTAGGACTTGAGTGTCCTTTCAAAGATGAGCCTTTTTTCAGATGTTGTGTTTGGGATGTGTTTGGCCACTCACATTATACAGAATGAGCTTAAAATCATGTGATATGAATTCTACTGGTTCCACCACAATCACACAGTTCAGAACTAGCTTGCCCAGTAGCATTGTGGAACACTCTCAGGAGGCAATTGAGATGCCTATTTGACCATAACTCTTGAGAGGATGGGACACCATTGTTCTGGATGTGGTCAATAACTTATGCCCAAAGTCATTATAGGATGCTGTGTACCCAATAGGCATAATGCATGGGTTTGGAGGCAGTGGCACACAGTATCACTCACAGGGACTTCTTTGGGGAAATTTGTGCTCCTTGACCTTGAAAATCTAGGCCTGTGGTTCTAGAGAGGGAGTGTTTCATTGAGGGGGCACACTAACAGTACCTTAAACCTAAAGCTTAAATGCTGCCTGTTTTCTCCGGGCATCTTTTGCCAATAAAGCAGCAGGCACAGGAGTAGTTTATCATGACAATTGACTTTGATCCTCATGAAGAGGTACTATTGCTACCATGTGATGGGAGCAGGGAAGAATATTTTGGTGAAAATACTAGCCTACAAGTCCTAAGGGCATATATATGTTTTTGCAGACCTTGTTTTCTTGGGAGCAGAATAAAAACACTGTTGTTGTTGTTATTCAGTCAGAAAGTTGTGTCCAGTACTCTTGCCTGGAGAATCCCATGGACAGAGGAGTGTGGCAGGCTACAGTCCATAGGGTCTCAAAGAGTTGGATTTTCTATTTGCATTTCTACTGAGTTCTGACAATCCATCTGTAACACTAAAGAATTTTCTTAATAAATATATTCTGTGAGGACTGTGTAATACCCAGTCAGCAGGCAAGAGACCCTTGTGAGCATGCTGTAAACAAGTCTGAGGAGAAGCAGTAAGGAATGTAGAGATGTCCAGAGTAGCTCACTTTTCCTATACCAAATGTTGTGTGAGAGAATGATTGTGATGCTGCCTTCCTACAGAATTGTTCAACAAATACTTGTCTAGATCTTTAATTCCATTAGCAGCTAGCATATATTTATTAGTTATAAAGTCTGGAAGAGGCCTTTCACCTGGAGCTTTGTCTTGAGATGAGTATAACTTTATTCCAATAGACGACCACTTAGGACTGATCATCAGAGCAATGCAGGTTCCTTTCACTCTGCTGTAATTGTCCAGTCCCTTACTCTTGACCCCTTTGTTTCTCTAAACCATGATCACTTCATGGTGGAAGCATGTGTGCCTGTTTCTTGTTTGCATTACTTGCTATGTGTGTCGGAGAGATTTGATGGGAAAGCAGAACTCCTCACTGACCCCTTTACCAGACCATCCAGACATCCGGTATTCAGGGCATTCTTCTGGTGACACCAGAGGGTCTTTGGGGACTAGACAAGCTGCAGGACTTATTCCAGAGAGTTTGGTTACAGAAGTGGCAACTGAGTGTTAACTCACATTCCTTAAGAAAGCAGAGTCATCTGCCAGATGCCCCGGTCTGTCAGCGTGTGGGTGTCATATTCAGTGAGAAAGGCAATGGCACCCCACTCCAGTACTTTTGCCTGGAAAATCCCATGGATGGAGGAGCCTGGTAGGCTGCAGTCCTTGGGGTAGCTAGGAATTGGACATGACTGAGCGACTTCACTTTCACTCTTCACTTTCATGCATTGGAGAAGGAAATGGCAACCCACTCCAGTGTTCTTGCCTTGAGAATCCCAGGGACGGGGGAACCTGGTGGGCTGCTGTTTATGGGGTTGCACAGAGTCGGACACGACGGAAGCAACTTAGCAGAAGCAGCAGCAGCATCAAAAGTATAGTTTTATTTCAACAGAAGCTCCTTGAACAGCTGCAATTATGATGACAACTGGAGTATTTCCAATTACAATATCATTGTTCATGGGTCAAAGGTGATGGCTTCATTGCCGGATAGTTTTCTTGCAGAGAAGTTCAAGGAACCCAGAGCACGTGGGGTGTCCAGTCCCTTCCAGAGAAAAGCAGCAGGTTCAGGTGGGTGTGCATGTGCTTTCCAACCAACTCCTTTTGGTTGTTGTGTTTTAATTGTGGAATGGTTTCCAACTCTTTGCAACCCCTTTGACTGTAGACCACTAGACTCCTCTGTCCATGGATTTCCCAGGCAAGAATATTAGAAAAAAAAAAAAAAAGAGAATACTTAAAATGGGTTTCCATTTTCTTCTCCAGGGAATCTTCCTGAGCCAGGGATTGAACCCTTGTCTCCTGCATTGGTAGATGAGTTCTTTACCAGGGAAGTCCATCCTTCTAGTACTAGTTCATAAAACTGTTCTTGATTTTGAGTGTCCTAGGCAGCAGTTAATAGAGTAAGGAAATGGCAGTCTGTGGTTCTGATGAGTGGAAGGTCATGTATTTATCCACATACATTGTTTGAACACCTGGGGATTATGAAAACCTGGGCTTTGCAGGGGAGATAAATATACAGTGAAGATCATCAAGTAGAAGAGATCATCAGGCAGTAGGGGAGACAGAATATCAACAGGTTATTTCAATATCAAAATTATATAAAAATCCTGTGGTCAGAGTGAAACATAGTATGATGGCAGCACACAGGAGGGACACCGCACTCAGTTCATTCCGAGTACACGAGTCTAGCATTGAACAGCTGACAAGAATACATAAAATGTTGAGTTGAAATGGAATGAGTCTCCTTTGAATACACGATCTTTATAAATGTGCAGGAACTTTGAGGCCATTCCAGCCTACATTCCAATAGACTTTACACCTGAGAGTAGCTTAGGGACTAGGGCTTCAAAGCCTTGATGACAACAATGTCAGGATGCAGATCTAGTACTGTTTCCTGCTGTAGTAAGCAGATTCCTCCTCTGGAGCTGACTTTTTATTTCTCATAGTGTTTGATACTTTCATCCTGTCATGAGAACCATTCCATTCCATATATTGTTATTTTTATTTCATTAATTATATCTTTTTATTTTTGAGTAGGTAATAATTCATGCAAAATATAAAACCCACAGAGGAATATGTCAAATGGACCTATTTCTCCTCTTGTTTTTTATCTCAAATATACAGGTCCATTCCTGTTGTGCTCAGGGATACCAGTTTCTTTCCTATTTCCAGAAATAGAGGGAAATGTGTGTATATGCTGATTATGTTTTAAATCAGTAATGCAACTTACACACTTTCTTTATCTTTATTTTTTTTTCACTCATGATATATCTTGGCCTCTTGATGAAGGTGAAAGAGGAGAGTGAAAAAGCTGGCTTAAAACTCAAACTTCAAAAAAACAAAGATCATGGCATCCAGTCTCATCACTTCATGGCAAATAGATGGGGAAAAAAATGGAAACAGTGACAGAATTTATTTTCTTGGGCTCCAAAAATCACAGCAGATGGTGACTTCACCCTTGAAATGAAAAGATACTCACTCCTTGGAAGAAAAGCTACAACAAACCTAGACAGCATGTTTAAAAGCAGAGACATCACTTTGCCGACAGAGGTCCATATAGTCAAAGCCATGGTTTTTCCACTAGTTATGTATGGACGTGAAAGTTATACCATAAAGAAGGCTGAATGCTGAAGAATTGATGCTTTCAAACTGTGGTGTTGAAGAGGACTACTGTTGAGAGTCCCTTGGGCAGCAAGGAGATCAAACCAGTCAATCCTAAAGGAAATCAACCCTGAATATTCCCTGGAAGGACTGATGCTGAAGCTGAAGCACCAATACTTTGGCCACTTGATGCAAACAGCGGACTCACTGGAAAAGACCCTGATGCTTGGAAAGATTGAGGGCAGGAGGTGAAGGGGGTGACAGAGGATGAGATGGTTGGATGGCATTATCAACTCAATGGACATGAGTCTGAGCAAACTCTGGGAGATAGTGAAGGACAGGGAAGCCTGGCATGCTGCAGTCCGTGGTGTTGCAAAGAGTTAGATGCAACTGTGCAGCTGAGCAACAACATCTTGGAGACTGTCTCACCTTAGCACAAATAGAATCTCCCTTTTCATTTCAGTGACTGCAGAGTACTCCTGTGTAAGTGTGTCCCAGGATTTATCTCACTAGTATGTGACAGAGGGACTTTAGAGATGTTTCCAGTCTTTTGGGATTACAACAATCCCCTCAATAAATATACTACCACAAATTCCATTTTCAACTTGGGTACATAAATGTTTAAGATAAATTCCTAAATGAGAACTTGCTGTATCAACAGTATTTTCACTTAAGGTTTGGTATATATTTGCATTAATCTTCACTCTTCCTAGCATATATCAGAGATTGCCAGTTTCCTGTCACCCTTGCTGGCCTATGTCCTGTCTAAACTACTTTCTGGTCCATCTGAGAGGTGACACAGGTCCCTCCTAATTTTACCCCTCATGTCTTTTATTATCAGTATAATTAGACATTTATATTCTCATGTTTTTACCCACTTGAAAAATGTGATTGTTGCTCTTCCCTCACTGACGTATAAGGGCTCATTATGGCTTAAAGAAATCATCTCCATGCCTGTTCCATGGAGACTTTTCCTCTTATGATTTCTTTTTATACTTTTCTTAAAACTTTTCTATGAATCAACCATTACCCACTAACTTCTTCGCCATTTATTTAAATTAATTCAATCAAAATTAGGACTTCCCTGGTGGCTCAGATGGTAAAGCATCAGCCTACAATGTGGGAGACTTGGGTTCAGTCCCTGGGTCGGGAAGATCCCCTGGAGAAAGAAATGGCAATCCACTCTAGTACTCTTGCCTGGAAAATCCCATGGATGGAGAAGATTGGTAGGCTACAGTCCATGGGGTCGCAAAGAGTCAACTGAGCGAGTTCACTTTCACTTTCAATCAAAATTACTTAGATATTTGGATATCAGGCCCTGATTCTTCGGTAATAACATCTTTTTTACTTTTAAACTTTTCTGTTTTGAAACTACAATGGCATGTTTCAAAGGTTAGCAACTATTATATGAAACCCTTTATAATGTACTTAAGTGGAATTGTCAATTCTTTTATTTATTTATTTTTCTAGATATTTAGTTTATTTATTTATTATTATTATTTTTTACTTTATAATATTGTATTGGTTTTGCCATACATCAACATGCATCTGCCAAGGGTGTACACGTGTTCCCCCATCCTGAACCCCCCTCCCACCGCCCTCCCCTTACCATCCCTCTCGGTCATCTCAGTGCACCAGCCCCAATCTTCCTGTATCCTGCATGGAACCTGGACTGGTGATGCATTTCTTATATGATATTATAATGTTTTAATGCCATTCTCCCAAATGATCCCTCTCTCCCTCTCCCACAGAGTCCAAAAGACTGTTCTATACATCTGTGTCTCTTTCGCTGTCTCGCATACAGGGTTGTCGTTACCATCTTTCTAAATTCCATATATATGCATTAGTATACTGTATTGGTGTTTTTCTTTCTGGCTTACTTCACTCTGTATAATAGGTTCCAGTTTCATCCACCTCATTAGAACTGATTCAAATGTATTCTTTTTAATGGCTGAGTAATCCTCCATTGGGTATATGTACCACTGCTTTCTTATCCATTCATCTGCTGATGGACATCTAGGTTGCTTCCATGTCCTGGCTATTATAAACAGTGCTGTGATGAACATTGGGGTACACGTGTCTCTTTCGATTCTGGTTTCCTTGATGTGTATGCCCAGCAGTGGGATTGCTGGGTCATATGGCACTTCTATTTCCAGTTTTTTTAAGGAATCTCCACACTGTTCTCCATAGTGGCTGTACTAGTTTGCATTCCCACCAACAGTGTAAGAGGGTTCCCTTTTCTCCACATCCTCCCCAGCATTTATTGCTTGTAGACTTTTGGATCGCAGCCATTCTGACTGGCATGAAATGGTACCTCATTGTGGTTTTGATTTGCATTTCTCTGCTAATGAGCGGTGTTGAGCATCTTTTCATGTGTTTGTTAGCCATCTGTATGTCTTCTTTGGATAAATGTCTATTTAGTTCTTTGGCCCATTTTTTGACTGGGTCATTTATTTTTCTGGAATTGAGCTGCAGGAGTTGCTTGAATATTTTTGAGATTAGTTGCTTGTCAGGTGCTTCATTTGCTATTATTTTCTCCCATTCTGAAGGCTGTCTTTTCACCTTGTTTATAGTTTCTGTTGTTGTGCAGAAGCTTTTAATTTTAATTAGATCCTATTTGTTTATTTTTGCTTTTATTTCCAATATTCAGGAAGGTGGGTCATAGAGGATCCTGCTGTGATGTATGTTGGAGAGTGTTTTGCCTATGTTGTCCTCTAAGATTTTTATAGTTTCTGTCTTATGTTTAGATCTTTAATGCACATGAGATACATCATCCCTATGCACATTGTTAAAGAAAGTCACTTCATAAGGACATTAAGACAAAGGTAAAACCTGCCAGGATCCTTAAAGTAGTAAGCATGTATTTTCATTTCTTGTAGTTACTTGTCGTAGTCTAATTATCTCAATACATAATTCATCAGATTTTTTTTGAAAGTCCACATTGAGTAGTTCCCTTTGCACCTGTAGAAAGAAGACAGTACCCTGTTGGAAATATCCAATTGTCATTTATTTGTATCTAACATGGCATCCGGTCCCATCACTTCATGGGAAACAGATGAGGAAACAGTGGAAACAGTGTCAGATTTTATTTTGGGGGGCTCCAAAATCACTGCAGATGGTGACTGTGGCCATGAAATTAAAAGATGCTTACTCCCTGGAAGAAAAGTTATGACCAACCTAAATAGCATATTGAAAAGCAGAGATATTACTTTGCTAATAAAGGTTTGTCTAGTCAAGGCTATGGTTTTTCCAGTGTTCATGTATGGATGTGAGAGTTGGACTGTGAAGAAGGCTGAGCGCCAAAGAATTGATGCCTTTGAACTGTGGTGTTGGAGAAGACTCTTGAGAGTCCTTTGGACTGCAAGGAGATCCAACCAGTCCATTCTGAAGGAGATCAGCCCTGGGATTTCTCTGGAAGGAATGATGCTAAAACTGAAACTCCAGTACTTTGGCTACCTCATGAGAAGAGTTGACTCATTGGAAAAGACTCTGATGCTGGGAGGGATTGGGGGCAGGAGGAGAAGGGGATGACAGAGGATGAGATGGCTGGATGGCATCACTGACTCGATGGACGTGAGTCTGGGTGAACTCAAGGAATTGGTGATGGACAGGGAGGCCTGGCGTGCTGCAATTCATGTGGTGGCAAAGAGTCAGACATGACTGAGCAACTGAACTGAACTGAAAGAACAGTATCTAACAACCTCAGCAGCTCAGCACATGTGTCTATTTCCCTACTACTTTAGATGCTCTTTGATGAGTTTGTCCAGTATTTCCAAATGTTTGAACATGGTGGGGAGTGAGAGCATCCCTGGTTTAGCTTCCCAGGATCCCTCAACACCATCTCCCTGGGCAAGGAGCAGTTAGGCCTAAGTCAGGACTTAAAACTACCCCACTAATGTGTTCCAGCCCTTAGATTGCACTTTGGGAGGGACTGTAGGAAGAGTTAGAACTGGACATGGAACAACAGACTGGTTTCAAATAGGAAAAGGAGTACATCGAGGCTGTATATTGTCACCCTGCTTATTTACCTTATACGCAGAGTACATCATGAGAAACGCTGGGCTGGAAGAAGCACAAGCTGGAATCAAGATTGCCGGGAGAAATATCAATAACCTCAGATATGCAGATGACACCACCCTTATGGCAGAAAGTGGAGAGGAACTAAAAAGCCTCTTGATGAAAGTGAAAGAGGAGAGTGAAAAAGTTGGCTTAAAGCTCAACATTCAGAAAACAAAGATCATGGCATCTGGTCCCATCACTTCATGGGAAACAGATGGGGAAACAGTGGAAACAGTGTCAGACTTTATTTTAGGGGGCTCTAAAATCACTGCAGATGGTGACTACAGCCATGAAATTAAAAGACGCTTGCTCCTTGGAACGAAAGTTATGACCAACCTAGATAGCATATTGAAAAGCAGAGACATTACTTTGCCAACAAAGGTTCGTCTAGTCAAGGCTATGGTTTTTCCAGTAGACATATATGGATGTGAGAGTTGGACTGTGAAGAAGGCTGAGTGCCGAAGAATTGATATTTTTGAATGTGGTGTTGGAGAAGACTCTTGAGAGTCCCTTGGACTGCAAGGAGATCCAACCAGTCCATTCTGAAGGACATCAACCCTGGGATTTCTTTGGAAGGAATGATGCTAAAGCTGAAACTCCAGTACTTTGGCCACCTCATGCGAAGAGTTGACTCATTGGAAAAGACTCTGATGCTGGGAGGGATTGGGGGCAGGAGGAAAAGGGGATGACAGAGGATGAGATGGCTGGATGGCATCACCAACTCGATGGACATGAGTCTCAGTGAACTCTGGGAGCTGGTGATGGATAGGGAGGCCTGGCGTCCTACGATTCATGGGGTTGCAAAGAGTCGGACCCGACTGGGCAACTGAACTGAACTGAACTAAACTGTAGGTGAATTCTAAATATTTCTCAGTTCCCTTGAGGTAGGGTGACCACGCACATGTCATAAATAATGAGGTCTGCTGACTCTCTTTAGAACACTGAAACTCCAGGTTTGGACAAAGAATTCATTTACTCTAGGTGTATAAAGTGAATCAGACAGATCTGGAAATAATGTAGCCATTTTAAGTTTTCAACATCCTGTATTTGGTAGAAGCACAATTGATACTTTTGAGAGCAGATGGAAATATTACAGGTCTTCGATGGTTGTACTGCAAGTCCTAAGTACTCTAAGACTGGGATCCTGTTCACTTAGGGGAAGTTTGACCCTCAGTCCAGGAGCCTGGACCTTTATTTGTTCCTTCCAAGCCTTAGCACTACAGAAGATGCTGAGTCTTACAGAGGTTAATTCTTCAGCACAATCCACACTGATGTTACATGAAACCTGTCTTTGGATTTCTCTCTGGGATCTGAATATAGGTCATATTTCTGTCCCTTTATTACTGAGAAACTAGCATTTTGTCCATCAGACTCTGCCCACGCCCATCTAGACTTACCTTCAGCTTGTGCTCAAGCAGTTCTTCCTGCTCTCTAAGAAGGTTTTCTCTTTCCAACATGAACTTCTCTTTCAGTTTGGCTATACTTTCCTTGTGGCTTCTCCCTTGTGCCTCCATTTTTTGCATCTTATCATTCAGTTTCTGTATTAGCAGATCCTTTTCCATCTCTGCTGCTTGTCTTTTGGTATATTCCTCTGTTTCACAAGAGTTTTAAACAAAAAACAGTTATGCTGAGCTATACCTTCCTGAGCTCAAAGACTAAAATGACATTAAAGTGGTGGGAAGGAGTCTGACTGTTCCTGTTATCACATCAGACAATGTGCTTTGGTACATGATGTAGACACACTGATTAGATGTACATTCAACCCAAACTCCCTTGTTTATTTCCACGTGTAGCAGAGAGGATCCACAGAAGAAGAGGAAGCTCTAGTGTCAGAAAGTGTTTCCTCCCAATCCTGCTAAAGGGCAGCACAGAAGCCACCTTCCCCTCTGAGAGCTCAGTCCTCCCTGTACCTGCCATGGCTTTGTCCACATCAGCGAGGGCCTGGTCTGCCTGCAGGATGGCTGCCTCTACTCCTGCCTGTGACTGCAGGAAGCTCTGGAGGACGTGGTTTGCCTGAGGATAAAACAAAGAGCAAAGACTTGTCAGGCAACCTCAATATAGTATCTTCCTGGGGAAATTATTGTTCAGTGAACCTACAGATTTCTTTGGGATGGTTTTGGTCACCGCCTCCTGTTCAATGTTACACACCTCCATCCATAGCTCTTCAGGCACTCTGTCTAACAGAATCTAATGTCTTGAATCTATTTGTCACCTCCACTGTATAATCATCAGGGATTTGATTTAGGTCATAGCTCAATGGCCTAGTAGTTTTCCCTCTGCAAGGGAGAAAGGTAGGTATATACCCAACTGAAAGCAGAGTTCCAGAGAATAGCAAGGAGAGATAAAAAGGTTTTCTGACATGGAAGATGCAGAGAAATAGAGGAAAACAGCAGAATGGGCAAGACTAGAAATCTCTTCAATAAAATGGGAGATATCAAGGCAACATTTCATGCAAGGAATGGGCATGATAAAGGACAGAAGCGATAAGGACCTAATCAGAAGCAGAAGAGATTAAGAAGAGGTGACAAGAATACACAGGAGAACTACACAAGAAAGGTTTCAATGACCTGGATAATACAGTGGTGTGCTCACTCACCTAAAGCCAGACATCCTGTAGTGTGAAGTCAAATGGGCCTTAGGAAGCATTACTACAAATTAGTGGAGGTGACAGATTCCAGCTGAGCTATTTAAAATCCTAAAAGATGATGCTGTTAAATCAGCATCTCACTACATCAGCAAATTTGGAAAAGAACAGTGGCCACAGGACTGGAAAAGGTCAGTTTTGATTCGAACCCCAAAGAAGGGCAATGTCAAAGAAGGTTCAAACTACCATACAATTGCGCTCATTTCAGATGCTAGCAAATGCTCAAAATCCTTCAAGCTAGGCTTCAGCATTACATGGACCAAGAACTTACAGATGTATAAGTAGGGTTTCAAAGAGGTCAAATTGCCAACATTTGTTGGATCACGGAGAAAGCAAAGGCATTGCAGAAAATAATCTACTTCTGCTCCTGCTAAAGCCTTTGACTGTGAGGATCACAAAAAAGTGTGGAAAATTCTTCAAGAGGTGGGATTACCAGTCCACCTTATCTGTCCCTTGAGAAACGTGTATTCAAATCAAGAAGCAACGGTTAGTTTGAAACAAACTGGTTCAAAGTTGGGAAAGGAGTATGTGAAGGCTGTATATTGTGTCTCTGCTTTTTTAACTTACATGCAGAGCACATCGTGTCAAATGTTGGACTGGATGAAGCACAAGCTGAAATCAAGATTGCTGGGCAAAATATCAACAACCTCAGATATGCCTGTGATACCACTCTAATGGCAGAAAGTGAAGAGGAACTAAAGAGCCTCATGAGGGTGAAAGAGGAGAGTGGAAAAAGCTGGCTTAAAACTTAACATTAAAACAAAAAGTAAGATCATGGCATCCAGACCAATTGCTTCATGGCAAATAGAAGGGGAAAAAGTGGAAGCAGACAGATTTTATTTTCCTGGGCTCTAAAATCACTGTGGATGGTGAGTGTAAACATGAAATTAAATATGCTTATTCCTTGGAAGGAAAGCTATGACCAACCTAGACAGTGTATTAAAAAGCAGAGACATCACTTTGCAAAAAAAGGTACATATAGTCAAAACTATGGTTTTTCCAGTAGTCAAGTACAGATGTGAGATTTGGACCCTAAAGAAGGCTAAGCACTGAAGAACTGATTCTTTCGAACTATGATACTGCAGAAGACTCTTGAGAGTCCCTTGGACAGCAGGAGATCAAACTAGTCAATCCTAAAGGAAATCAGCCCTGAATATTCATTGGAAGCACTGATGCTGCAGCTGAAGCTCTAATACTTTGGCAACTTGATGTAGAGAGCTGACCCACTTTTCAGTGGGACCCTGATGCTGGGAAAGACTGAAGGCAGGAGGAGAAGCGGGCAACAGAGAATGAGATGTTTAGGTAGCATTGCTGACTCAGTGGACATAAATTTGTGCAAACTCAAGGATATGGTGGACAGAGAAGCCTGGCATGCTGCAGTCCATGTGATTACAGAGTCAGACATGACTTAGTGACTGAACAACAGCATTGACCCTCCAGGTTTGACAGTGTAAATTTTTCACCTTTCTTCAGACCCCACAGTGGTTGTAGATGCCGGAATTATGTGCAGCTGTAAAATCACCCATCCTCCACTGTTTGCAACTGTTTGCAACTGCTCTAGCTGCTTTCCTTCTGACTCATGCTCACCTACCCTTTCTTTATTAAGTTATCATTTATTGACATTTCAATGTGTAGCTTTTGCCCCCTTCTCCAGGAAGCTTTCTTAAGCGTTATTCTGAGTTCTGAATGGCTGCCAAGAACCTAACAGCTACCCTATCAGCACTACCACTTGATAGATATGTGACATTAGGTAACTGAGTTCCTTTTCCTTATGTCATACTTATCAATTTTGTAATGAAGATGATAGCAGCATCTAATCTATATTATTCTGAGGACTAAATTGATGATCTAACCAAAACACCTGAAGTACACTTGAAGTAGTGAGTGCTCAACATACGTCAGTCATCATCACTACCACTACATTCGTCCCTGTCACTATCTCTATCAGTGTGTACCTGTATGATAACCATTGTGCCACCATATCCAATGGCTATTTATGTGTCCTCAGGTAAGATTATAAACTTCTCGAGAACAACAACTTTTCTTTAATTTTCCCTACACTTTGCAGAAAGTCCATTTTGGGGGTACTCATTTAAATTTTTTATTATTTTTTTTTACACAATTTTTAGAGGTTATACTCTATTTATAGTTAATGCAAAATATTGGCTATATTTCCTGTATTTTACAATATATCTTTGTAGCCTATCTTACACCCAGTCACTTGTACCTCCCACCCTCACTCCTATATTGCCCCCACTCCACATTAGTAACCACTAATTTGTTCTCTGTATCTGTGAGTCTTCTTCTTTTCAGTTATACTAACTAGTTTGTTGTATTTTTTGGATTTCACATGTAAGTGATATCATACAGCATTTGTCTTTCTCTGTCTGACATTGCTTTGAGAATAATGCCCTCCAAGTCCATCCAGGTTGCCACAAATGGGAAAATTTCATTCTTTTTGATAACTGAGTAGCATCCCAGTATATGCACATTCCACATCTCCTTTATCCATTCATCTGTTGATGGACACTTATGTTGCTTCCATGTCTTGGCTATTGTAAATAATGCTGCTATGAACATTGGGATGCTGGTATCTTTTTGATTTAGTGTTTTTTCAAAACTTATTACAGTGTTTGCTAATTGAAAGGAACGTTCTCTTTCATCTAGATTCTTGATAATAGATCCTGTCTTTGAGAATAAGTATTTCTAGTTTATTTAAAGAAAATTAAAGTGTTAGTCACGCAGTCATGTCCGACTCCTTGTGTGCCCATGGACTGTATGTATCCTATGAGGCTCCTGTATCCATGGAATTGTCCAGGCAAGAATACTGGAGTGGGTTGCCATTTCCTCCACCAGGGGATCTTCCCAACCTTGGAATTGAACCAGGATCTCCAAGCAGCTGCAAAATTGTGGATATAAAAGCTAAAAGTGTAGCAATACCACCATGCTCTGCTTTCTGGTGCTATGGTCTTAGAATTTCAAAAGAACCAGCAAAGACCCTTTGACTCCAATCTTCTGTTCTTTCACAATCCCCTTACTCCTCACCTTAACTCCTTTCCTGGGAATGAGTTTATAGTTTTCTTCAAACCTGTTCCTTGCTTCTAAGTAGCGACGGTGTCCGCCAGGGAAAGAGAAAGTTCCTTCTGAAATACTCTTCATCAAGGGGTCTGAAAGCTTCTTAAGCTCAGCCTGACAATACTTGACAGATGCTTCTTCATCTTGCAGCAAGAAATCTTCTTTCTTTTTCTTGATCATGACCTGTCAAGGAAATGAAGAGAAATTCAGTAGAAAGAAGCTGTTAGAAGAGAAGGTCCAACTGTGATCGTCTTGAAGGAAGCAGTCACACAACATCAGGGCACATGAGAAACAGAATAATAGATAGAGTCACGAGACTAGTTTTAGTTCTAGATCTGACCAACTTTTTGTGTGACTTTTAGGAAGTCTCTAAACTCTGTTGGCTTAGTCTCAATACCTGTGAACTGATGGATTGGCAGCTGTGAATTCCATTGTTCTTTAACAGTAATAGGATTAATTGTGATCCACCCATCAACTAAGAAAAATGGAAAGCTCAATTATGACTTGAAGTAGGGCTTCCTATGCCTCCTAGGTGCTATAGATAAAGATATATATTAATACATAGCTAATCAATTGCCTAACTTAATGAGTTAAGTATACACAACTGAATTTTGAACTCTTTCTGAATTGTTGCTTCATTGAGGGGTTGAGTGTATGAAAATATAGGAATTTTATTTGTCACCTTTGTACTTGTAAACTATAATTGATCTGATTTTTCTCTAAGAGATTTTTTAACTGGGAGAATGGACAAAGGTAGACTAAAAGACAAAGTTTCTGTGAATATGCCAATGGTAAGCAGAATTATGATCACCAAGAATTTTCTCCCTGGTATGCACATTCCTGGACCTGTGAGTAAGTTGAACATTGATCATATGTTTCAGTTCAGTTGAGTTGCTCAGTCGTGTCCGACTCTTGAGACCCCATGAACTGCAGCACGCCAGGCCTCCCTGTCCAAGACCAACCCTGGAGCCTACCCAGACTCATGTCATTGAGTCGGTGATACCATCCAACCATCTCATCCTCTGTCATCCCCTTTTCCTCCTGCCCTCGATCTTTCCCAGCATCAGGGTCTTTTCCAATGAGTCAGCTCTTCGCATCAGGTGGCCAAAGTATTGGAGTTTCAGCTTCAACATCAGAGCCTCTAATGAACACCCAGGACTGATCTCCTTTGGAATGGACTGGTTGGATCTCCTTGCAGTCCAAGGGACTCTCAAGAGTCTTCTCCAACACCACAGTTCAAAAGCATCAATTCTTCGGTGCTCAGGTTTCTTTATAGTCCAACTCATACATCCATACATGACCACAGGAAAAACCATAGCCTTGACTAGATGCACCTTTGTCAGCAAAGTAATGGCTCTGAATTTTAATATGCTGTCTAGGTTGGTCATAACTTTCCATACAAGGAGCAAGCGCCTTTTAATTTCATGGCTGCAATCACCATCTGCAGTGATTTTGGAGCCCAGAAAAATAGTCTGTCACTCTTTCCACTGTTTCCCCATGTATCTGCCATGAGGTGATGGGACTGGATACCATGATCTTCGTTTTCTGAATGTTGAGCTTTAAGCCAACTTTTTCACTCTCCTCTTTCACTTTCATCATGAGGCTCTTTAGTTCTTCTTTACTTTCTGTTATAAGGGTGGTGTTATCGGCCTATCTAGGTTATTGATATTTCTCCCGGTAATCTTGATTCCAGCTTGTGCTTCATTCAGCCCAGCGTTTCTCATGAGGTACTCTGCATAGAAGTTAAATATGCAGGGTGACAATATACAGCCTTGACGTACTCCTTGTCCTATTTGGAACCAGTCCGTTGTTCCATGTCCAGTTCTAACTGTTCCTTCCTGACCTGCATGCAGGTTTCTCAAGAGGCAGGTCAAGTGGTCTGGTATTCCCATCTCTTTCAGAATTTTCCACAGTTTATTGTGATCCACACAGTCAAAGGCTTTGGCTTTGGCATAGTCAATAAAGCAGAAATAGATGTTTTGCTGGAACTCTCTTTCTTTTTCGATGATCCAGTGGATGTTGGAGCTGAAACTCCAATATTTTGGTCACCTGATGAGAAGAGTTGATGCATTTGAAAAGACCCTGATGCTGGGAAAGATTGAGGGCAGTATGAGAAGGGGACAACAGAGGATGAGATGGTTGGATGGCATCATCGACTCGATGGCCATGCGTTTGGGTGGGCTCTGTGTTGGTGATGGACAGGGAGGCCTGGTGTGCTGCAGTTCTTGGGTTCTCAATGAGTTAGACACGACTAAGTGACTGAACTGAACTGAACTGAACTGAATGGTTTAGTGTTTTCCCCACTTTCTTCAATTTAAGTCTGAAATTGGCAATAGGGAGTTCATAATCTGAGCCACAGTCAGCTCCTGGTCTTGTTTGGCTGACTGTACAGACCTTCTCCATCTTTGGCTGCAAAGAATATAATCAATCTGATTTGGCTGTTGGCCATCTGGTGATGTTCATATATAGCATGGTCACTTGTGTTGTTGGAAGAGGGTGTTTGCTATGACCAGTGCATTCTCTTGGCAAAACTCTATTAGCCTTTAGATTATGTTGTATAGCGTAGGATACTTTAAAAAGTAGAGATGACCCTAGTGGACAATACCTAATCACTTAAGTCTTTCACATGTAGTCTTCTCCTGTTGGTGGCAGAAGAAGTGATCAGAGAGATTAGAAAGAAAAGAAGAATACAGGGCACCATTGCTGGCCCAAAGATGGAGCAGGGTGGTTATCCAGAGCCCATATGAGTGCTGAAGAAAGATACATTCACATATTTACATGCAGGGATGACAGTGTGGCTTATACATGATTTAAATTAAACTTTATGCTAAATACAGTAATCTGTTTGTGGCCTATCAAGCATGCATTTACATCTGCTTCAATCATTAAAGGAATACATTTAAAAATCAAAATGGAATAACTTGTGCAGAAATTCAAAACTGACCTTGGTGGCCATTCTGGATGTGGTTTCAGGTATGTTTCTGCATCACTGAGAACTTGAAAAACCTGAACTTTGTCACACTCAAGGATGCCACCATCCATTCCCCAAACAGTGTCTGCTATAATAGCAACTGGAAGGTGTAAACTTATGGTCTCAAAGATCCCATTGTAAACAGGCAATGGTTTCAGACTCCAAACAATCCTTTAACAAGCACTCTTACTTCTTTCCAACTCTGGTCTTAATTCTTAACAAATACTACAGGTAGTTTTGTGGGTTTTGCCTATATTGAGGGTTTTGCAGCCCCTCCTCCCTGCACCCATTTTGGAGTCCAGTGGAGCACAATTCAAATGCTTCTTGTATGTGTATCTTCAAGGCTCTAGTCCTCATTTGGCTCAAATCATATTCTTCTTATGCTATGAGAAACTGTTTGCTGTTTATTCTTGGGAGTATTACTAAGCCCTTTGAGCCTTTCCCCCCCTCCATCTTGTTGTACACAGAGCACATCACCTGTACACCTTGAGCTGGGATCTAACCTGAAGAATTTTGAGCTAATAAATGTGTGTTGTTTTAAACAGCTAAGTACAGGGTAATTTGCTTACAGTAGAAAATAAAGAGACCAGTTTTTAGAAAAAGGGATGGAATGCAGCCTGTAGAATCCTGTCTTTCACATGAATCCAAACTCCTTTTACAAGTGAGAAGCATGTGAACCACAGGTAAAAAGAAGGAGCCTAAGTACATTTCTAGAAGAAAATGTATCAGGAAGGCTATATTCTAGGCTACATTACCAGAAGTTTCTTCTGGAAATCCTTCTTTTCATCCTTGAAGGAGTGCATCATGAAGACTGCAATGGCTTCCTTCTCACAGGCTGCGTGCACCTCCAGCAGCTCCTGAAGTGTGTCTGTGGGGAGGCTCAGTCTCTTGGTCATCTGCTCACTGTAGTGGTCTGCTGCCTTCTGCACGGCTGCTGAGTTCTCTAGCTGGGCCAGAGTTGTCACCGCGTTCTCCAGACAAGGAACTGATCCACTGTTGATGGCATTTACGTAGGCCTCCACCAGAGTCCCCAACCCTGAATGACACATATTTTGAAAATAAACAGAACATTCTCCCTTGTTTTATGAACTTTAGATCAATACTCTTAAAATTACTAAAGTTTTATTGACTTTGAGGTTTTCTTTCTTCTCTTTCTTTTCCTCATCTTCATCCTTATCCTTATCATTGTATCCTCCACCTTCTACAACTTTCTTATAGTAACATCACTGTGTCTCCCATTCACACTATTTTATAGTTCTCAATTCATCACAATTCATTATTAACTGAATTATCTCAAACAGTATGTTCAAGGTTCTCCTGTAACACTTTTCCCATTGTAATATAATACAAAGAACTTATATATATATGTGAGCAAACTGCATATTTTGTGAGCACTATTTCCAAATGAAAATGTAGTGCCACATGCAAAAATGTCATCAAGAATTTCCAGACCATGATACAAACTTTAAAGCAAGCAGTCCCATCTCAGCACAGGGCACTATGTGACTGCCCCATTGACATGGGCATGAAGCCAGCACTACATAAGATTATATTTAGACTTGTTTCTCAGACTCTCAATGAGCTTACATGGATTCATGACCTACTACTTATTATTGATTCATGTGAATTCACAGAATACCTTGTATATCCTCATTAGAAACACTTACCCACTCAGTGGTTCATCACCATGAATATGTGTATCCTTAACATATCTTTAGTGTAATATTGGGTTGGCCAAAATGTTTGTTTGGCTTTTCCCATAATATCTTACTGAAAAACCTGAAAGAACATTCTGGCCAACGCAATAGTTTCATGAGATTTGCTATGCTTCAAAAATGCCTCATACAGAGCAATTTTAATGAAGAAGCATGCATTTCTATGTGGGGATGAATATCTGATTTTCCAAATTGTATAGAGAACACAGTTAATGAAGAAAAAAAGAAGAAAGCACCATTATCGACAATCCCAGAGTACATTTACAACTTCAACTCCACCAGACATTCCTCAACCACAGTGAATCACAGAGAGACATGCTGTAGCAAAGGAGGCTCACTTTTCCCAGTGATAGTGATTCCCTCTTTTAAGGTCTTGGTCTTTGCATGGGTATAGATATACGAGCAGAAAACTTTTGACTGCTTCTTGAAATTCACATCCAGTTCGTTGTCTGGTATTTCCTCAAGATGGAGTAATTGTTTTCTGTTACTTGCAGGGCGGTCAAAGACGAAACACTTCCGTCTGGGAAAGAACTTCTTAATACACTCTCTGGGTAAATTGGAATTTTGAATTTGGTGATTTTCATCTGCAAAAGTGGAAATAAACAATCAAAGAAGAGACAGACTCTTGATAAGGGTGCTGAGGACTTTGATTTCCAGGAATTTTTACAATCATTCTAATGCCTATGCCTATAAATCATTTCTATTTGAAAATCAACCTTACACTAATCTACCATTAGTTCAGTTCGGTTCAGTCGCTCAGTTGTGTTGGACTCTTTGTGACCCCATGAATTGCAACACGTCAGGCCTCCTTGTCCAACACCAACTCCCAGAGTTCGCTCAAACTCATGTCCATCAAGTCGGTGATGCCATCCAGCCATCTCATCCTCTGTAGTCCCCTACTCCTCCTGTCCCCAATCCCTCCCAGCATCAGAGTCTTTTCCAATGAGTCAACTCTTCGCATGAGGTGGCCAAAGTACTGGAGTTTCAGCTTTAGCATCATTCCTTCCAAAGAACACCCAGGACCCATCTCCTTTAGAATGGACTGGTTGGATCTCCTTGCAGTCCAGGGGACTCTCAAGAGTCTTCTCCAACACCACAGTTCAAAAGCATCAATTCTTCGGCACTGAGCTTTCTTATAATCCAATTCATACATCCATACATGACCACTGGAAAAACCATAGCCTTGACTAGATGGACCTTTGTTGGCAAAGTAATGTCTCTGCTTTTGAATATGCTATCTAGGTTGGTCATAACTTTCCTTCCAAGGAATAAGCGTCTTTTAATTTCATGGCTGCAATCACCATCTACAGTGATTTTTGAGCCCCCCAAAATAAAGTTAAATAAGTTAAAGTTATCTACCATAGAAACTCTATTTTTATACTGAGCCAAGATTGAAGGAAATACTTCTGGGGAGGAAAAAGAACTGTTTATACCAACTGAAGAAATGTTTGTTTTCCTCAGCCATTGCATAGTATGCACTGGATCAATTATTTATAAGGTGTTTCTTGAAAGTTAAGCCAATCCAAATAACTGTCAAAAACACTAGTTTGATGTTACAATATCCATTTCAGACATGAAAAGTAATGGTGGAAATAAGGATATTCACAATATATCTGGGAAAGAAATCACATTGGGAACAAATGACATACAGGAAAGAAATGCTTTATAAAATTGAATAAAAATGCACATTCTATAAATATGTTTTGAGATTACTTTAGCATACCAATCTCATGGTTAGATTGGCCTAAAGGAAATGAGGACACTCCATCAGTCCTCTGCAACACTTTCTATTGGGTGTGACAGTATCATACAGAGGGATTTTGGGGCATATATCATCAGTTCAATAAATATTTATTGAAAGGTTTAAGTATATGATTAAACAAAGTCAATATTGCTTCTAGGTACCACCTATTATTCTCTCTGCTAAATATAATCTGAGTAAACAACTTACTGGATGAATATGACATATACCATGTAAGAGAGGTTATATGTGGCTCAATCATAAAGAATTCATCCGCCAGTGCAGGAGACATGGGAGATGTGAGTTTAATCCCTGGGTAGGGGAGATCCCCAGAGGAGGAAATGGCAACCCACTCCAGTATTATTGCCTGGAAAATCTCAAGGACACAGGAGCCTGGTGGGCTACAGTCCATACATTCAAAAAGAGTCAAACATGACTGAGCAACTGAGCACACGAGCATGCATGTACATAAGGTGTAAGTTTCTAGAATGAAGAGTATGATGTTATGAGAAAGGCTTTGAAGTCTGATAGTCTCAATGGAAGGATGTAGCAATGTTTTTCTTTTGAATGAATTAGAGTATAAATAGTTTGTCTATTAAGAATATATCTATATAGGGCAATAAAAAACACTCTGTGAAATGTATCAATATTTCACAAATTAATCCTTTTATTTACTTTATGCTTCTACATCTACCAATTTCAATTTGATGGGTTATTTTTCTCAAAGAGGAAAGAAGAGCACTTAATATGTAATACAATATGTGAGACTTTTTCTTCATATTAATTTTTCTAAAATCGTTTGTTTAATACTAGATTCTAAATTTCCTCAGTGAGCTTATGCTCTGGTCTCTGAAGTTCTTCCAGTAACAACAATGACTGAAGCCACCCACCAGTCATTCACCAGGCACCATTAGCATAGCCTCATTCCAACCCCAAATTAAGAGTGACATCAAGTGCTGAATATCAGGGCTCTTGATCCCACTTCCTACTGAGCTTTCTACCACCTTGCCCCTGCTCTGATACCTGGAATCAACTTCAAGGCATTCTCCAGGTACTCATCTTCAGTGATGGGGTTTCCATTAAACTCCAGCTCCAACATGAAATCCCGCACAGTCCAGACAAAGTCTGGAAAGAATCTCACAAACTCGACTGAGTCCTCTACATCATCAGAGATGGGAGATGATTTGATTCTGATCAGCTCTGTTAATTCAGTCACATAGCTGGGATCTTAGGTAAGGAAAAAGAAGCACTCTCCAACAAAATTTCCAGATCATACCCCAAAGCAAGTTTTACAAATATTCCCTTTTAAAATTTGCCCCATTTTACCATCTCATCAATCAACAGAATGGAGTCATGGAATAGGAGAAATGGTGTCAGTTGCTATTCCCATAAACTCAATGAAATGTGCTAGTTCAGCTCTGGAAGGATACTGCAGCTGTTCCAGGGCCTGGTGGTTGATGGTGCCCATGCTGTTGTAGATACAGGTACTGCTCAGGAGCACGGCCAGGGCAAAGATCCATGAGTCATTTTTGGAGTCACCCTAGAAAGTACATTACAGGGTGAGGACACTACTCATGCTCTCATTCAATTGTTCATTTGCTGTAACAGCAGACTGTAACTCGATAGGAAGGCAAGCAACATAAATTTTCCTCTCAGTTCAGTTCAGTGGCTCAGTCGTGTCCGACTCTTTGTGACCCCATGGACTAAATGCAAATCATTCTGGTGTTTATATTGACCCATCTAAGCTCTTTTGTGTGATTAGCTATTAGCAGAAATGAATGACATCTTATATATGTTTGAATGTTTACTATAGCACTTGGAACATAGAAGTTTTCCAGTAGAAAGTGGACAACGATTCCTTTGCAACATTTTCTAGATCATGATGGATATTAGGAATAGAAATACTAATCAATTAAATTCAACTACTAACTGTTCATCTAGATAATAGGAGACACTCATTTGCTTACTTGAATATAAAGTTCCACATAATAATCCCTACCCTAGAGAGACGGCTTTCTGGAGGGTCAGATATATATGGGAACATACCTATTTATCCAAGATGATAAACAACTCAGTGTAGAACCAAATGTGTTACTGTAATAGATAAAGGAGTAATACCACAAAGACAGAAAAAAAAAAATACTCTGTGCATTCAGAGCAAAGAGTGATTTTGTCTTACAGTGATGTGATGACATGAAGTTGAAAAGAACTGGACATTAAAGAATTGACAGAAACTTCCCTGATAGCTCAGTTGGTGAAGAATTTGCCTGCAATGTGGCAAGAATCTTCCTAGAATGCGGGAGACCTGGGTTTGATCCCTGGGTTTCGAAGATCCCCTGGAGAAGGGAAATGCTACCCAGTCGAGTATGCTGGCCTGGAGAATTCCATGGACTCTGTAGTCTATGGGGTCACAAAGAGTTGGACACGACTGAGGTCTTTCACATCAGTCACTTCAGGAACCATGCAAGTGGAAGGACCCACAGAAGCTGATCATGATTGCCAGAAACTGTGGTTATATAGAGGTATTACCAGGTTATTTTATTTGGCTGAAGTGGTGTTACCCATGTAGTAGTAGATAACGAGGTGGAAAATGATATTCAGAACAAGTCATGAGTGACTTTGGAACTGATTTATATGTATACTGCCCACTCCAGAATTCTTGGGCTTCCCTGGTGGCTCAGACAGTAAAGAATCTGCCTTCAATACAGGAGACCTGGGTTTGATCCCTGGGTCCAGAAGATCCCTTGGAAAAGGGAACGGCTACCCACTCCAGTATTCCTGCCTGGAGAATTCCGTGGACAGAGGAGCCTGGCTGGATACAGTCTATGGGGTTACAAAGAGTTGGACACGACTGAGTGACTAACACTTTCACTTTTTTCACCCAGATACGTTACAGATAGTGAGACCAGCAAGTGATTCTGCTACTATCAGTGTGCAGTTTGTTGTGCACTGGCTTATGGCAAATGAGGTTAGATAAAGGCGGCAGATTATGCAAACTACAACCTATTATGAATCATAGACCATCTTGGGTTGACACTGATGTGATTAAGAATAAATTAAATTTTAATTTATAATTCAGAATTCATGTCCCAGCTCTTTTCTGCAGTGATAAAACCCAAGATTCAGTGTTCCTACATTTAATTTAGATGCAGATTAATACAAATAAGGAGAAAAAAACTGATTGTAACTAACACTATAAAATCAAAATATCTAAAATTTTCCCATTTACAAAGCTTTTTAGTTAAGAGTTCACTGACAATGCTCAGAGCCTTGGACTAAAATGTTCCGGGTACAGAAGGAGCTTTTCTGGAGATTTAAAAAACATATATATAATAGATTTTTGTTAAATAGAGTTTTAAATTTTATTTATGTTTAAAAATGTTATTTTATTAAATATATTTTTTATTAAAACTATTTCATGTTTTCTACTTACAACCCCATCAACTCCACAGCTCTCAACTAGTAGAGCCCATTGTTCCCATGGGTTATAGCTTCTACTGGACTATAACTATAGTCTTTCACCAGTTATAACTGGTTATATATATATATAACCACTATAACTGGTGAAAGACTGGTTATCATCTTCTGACTATAGCCAGACTTCCACCAGTCTAGCTTTCACCAGACTTCCCAAACTAACAACTGGTGTAGGTTATCACTTTGTGTAAACATGGTTCTGTGTGCTGATAACACTGCACATTTCTTACCTCCCCAACTGAGCTCTGGGCCTTTAGCTCCATCACTCTGATACCTGTTGCATTCAACACAAAGCCCTGGGATTCAGATGCCCAATAAATATTTATTAACTTGTATCTTTCGTCTCCCCTGGAGGAGGTCATGGCAACCCACTCCAGTATTCCTGCCTGGAGAATCCCCATGGACAGAGGAGCCTGGTGGGCTACAGTCTATGCAGTTGCAAGGAATCAGTCACAACTGAGCAACTAAGCAACAGCACATCACATTTTTTGTCTCAGTGCTGAAAATAAGAAGATCTATCTATAATAACCAAACTATTGAATTTATTATACAATAAATTCAAGCAAAGGTTTTTTTAGCCTCATCATTCATAGTTTGCTTTGCATAATTTGATTGGGACATGTCATAAAAATTGAACTGAGGTGGGAAATTGAAATGTAAGTAGAGTAAGGAATAAAGAAGATTCCCTGCCTCACCTTTTCCATATCACCCAGACCCTCAGTGTCCAGAAGGACCAGGGTGTGGTTCTCCTTGGAGGGGTGGGGCACACACCACATCCAGATTCCCTTGGTTTCAGACTGCACTGTGGAGCCCAGACAGAAACCTGCACAGAAAGAGGAGGAAGCAACGCACAGTAAGACCAGAGAGTTCAGGCTAGCCAGGGGTTGCTTTGGGTAAAATGGTTGGAATGTGAGTGCCTGGGTTGGGGACAGGTGTTTCCATTTCAGCAAGGACAAGTGCTACACATACTCAGGACCTTCCCAAGAAATATTTGTCCCTTATTCACCTTCTAACATTAATGGCTCATACTGTATCACATTAAGAGGTCAGTGTAAACTCTGTTAACCTTTCTAGTTATCTGATATTAAAGAGCTTCCATATCCTCCACTTTCTGATGGAGTCCCACCAGTACCAGTAGATCAGGAGTAAGCCTCCTGTTCCGCTGGCTTCCACCCTCGTGAGCCACGTTGTCCCAGCATCTCTGTTCCTCTACCTTGACCACATCTCCTTTTGTTTAGCTCCATCCAGTAGCTCTGGTGTTTGTCACATTCTGGAATCCATTCATTGCTTGCTTCTTCACACTACAGAAGATACAAAGGCTACATGGCCATTGTTCCTGCCACCCTCTGACTGCTTCTGCATCCTTCATTGATTCCTTTTGCTCTGCTTGTTCCTTTGTGATTGTTTCTTCATTAAACATCTTGATTTACCCCTTAAGTGACTTCCATATGTCCTTCCAGGTCCTGAACTGATATATCAACTCTTGATAGATTTGTTTTTCCTTCCCTTCCGCCCTGTATTTTCCTCATTTCTATTCTCCTCTTCAAGAAATGATGAATTCTTCGTTCATTGACTCAAGGTTGCTGATATTACAGCACTGAATCAGAAAAGACCCATGAGAATTGTTTGCCCTTCTTTCTAGAGTATTAAAACAACTGAGGGAGATTGTGTGTGTGCTCAGTCTGTAGCCCACCAGGCTCCCTCTGTCCATGGATTTCCCAGGCAGGAATATTGGAGGGGGCTGCATTTCTTCCTCCGTTCGTCTTCCTCACCCAGGGATCTAACTTGAGTCTTGCATGGTTGCTGCATTGCAGGCAGATTGTTTACCGCTGAGACACCAGGGAGGCCCAGAGGGAGATTATGTGAGGTATATGCCTAAAAGCTGCAGGCAGTGAATCTTATCTATAGTGCAAGATTTTAAGTGCCCACCAGATGCCCATGGTCCCTTCAATGAGACTAGAAATGGATATGATGATATCCCTAGTGGAGCATGGTTCAGCACGGCTCAGGCCGTTCAATGATCATATCCTGTGTGTTCTGTTCAGAGAGGATATAACACCTGAGGTGATCTGCACTCTTCAACATCGTGATGGCTTTTCACTGTTTGCCGATTAATACAGAGAAATATAAGCTCCCATTTCCTTCATGGAGAAAAGATGAGGTATAACTGCGGGTCATCGCTGTCAGTTATGTGAGGTCAAGGACAGACAAAGAAGTCACCACAAGGGCAGAGTGCAGTGACTTGCTTCTGCTCGTGGACTTTGACTGGGCACCAATTTTGTTTCATTTTTGGTTTTTGTCTCCTTGTCATTCAACTGGAGTGGTAGAATCACAATTCAAGTTCTTTAAAACATAACTAAGTGAGGGATTTCCTTAGTAACAGAATTTGTTGTTCAGTTGCTCAGTCAAGTCTGACTCATCACAACATCATGGATGGCAGCAAGCCAGGCTTCCCTGTCCCTCATGAACTCCTGGAGTTTGCCCAAGTTCATGTCCATTGTATCAGTGATGCCATTCGCCTCCTTATTACCTGATGTTATCTCAAATAGAAAAAAAAAGAATGTTGTTTAAACACCTTAATTGTTTAAACACTTTGACTGATGACTTTTCTCACAGTTTTCAAATCTCTAATCACTCAAAAATGACATATTAAGTAATACAGCCTGACAGAGAAACCAGTCCTCCCCTGACTAGTTGTCAGGAGTTTCTCTAAAAGAAAAGCAAATATAAAATATTTTTATTTGAGGCCAATGGGAGATTGAAAAGCAAAAAGAAGAAGAAAAGGAGAAAATAGAGTAAGAGAGATAAGAGACAGAGTCTGAGAGAGACATTGAGAAATAGCTAAGATTCTTAGATTTTAGTTGGCTGAGGTTGTACTCTCTAATCATGCTGAGACACTGAGCCACATAAGAAGGCATTAGGAAAGAAATGGTGTGTAGTTTTCTTAGACAGCAATATCCAAGACATCGGCAGATTGCCCCTAAAATCAATAAGAACCAAGCAAGCAATTTGGTAGAAAAAGAAAGATTCCATGAAATTGCAAATGTAAAGAGTAAATTAATATGTTCAAAGGTACAGATGTTTATTTGTAGTGAGGCAAATAACATGCAACTGTATAGACAACAAATCAGCCAAAGTTAAAATAAGTCTTTTACCAGATTTTTTTTAATGATGTGGAGAATTCCAGTTACTTCTAATAAGCACATAAATTGCACATAAAACTTCAAAAACTGTTTGATATTGTCTTGAATGCCTGAAAATATATGGACTCTATGATCCAGCAGCTACATTTCTGAGTATATCACACAGGGGTAGCTAGTGTACATGTGCACCAGGATAGAAACAAGAATATTCACGACAGCAGCATCCATAAAAGGTAAACTACAGATAATAACAGTGTTCATCAACAATGAGTGAATTCTTCTACCCTTTGTCAATAGCATACTATAAAGTAGTGAACAAAAATAAATTACAGTCAATATGACAAACTAGATGAACCTTATAAACTTCTTGTTGAGCAAAAGAAGCAAGACCCCAATGATTGGCACACTTTAGTTCCCCTTGTATTAAGTTCAAGGTATATTTTACAACCTGGGTGTGGCTCAGCTGGTAAAGAATCCGCCTGCAATGTGGGAGACATGGGTTTGATCCCTGGGTTAGGAAAGTCTCCTGGAGAAGGGAAAGACTGTATAGTCCACAGGGTCACAAAGAGGTGGACACGACTGAGCAACTTTCACTTCATGTTTTACAAATGGAGAAACATAATATGAAGCAATTTTTTAAAAGGAAGAGTGAAAGAATACCCCATGAAAATCAGAACACTGGTGAAGTCTAATGAAGGTGTGAGAGGGCATAACTTGGGATTTTGGGTGTTGAAGTATTATTTCTTGATCTGAATAGTGATTAGACAGATGATTACATTATGTTTACCAATTTTACAATATTTGTATATGTATATTTTATGCACCATTCTGTATGTGTTATAGCTGATAGTTGGAAAAAGAGAAAACGAAAGTATAATTTACCAAATTGGAAATAAGCAAATTAAATGAAGTAAAAAAGGTGGGTGGTAGCCCCATTGAGATATGAGTTTTACAGAGATTCATCTGCCTGTACTTCCTTCTATCCTTTTTAAAAAACAACATGCTACCTGAAATGACCCTATGGTTTAGGGCAAACGTGGTGAAGGAGAAGGGAATGGAATGATTGCTGAAGATGAGCTCCTGAGCAGTTGGCAATGGATAGGATCAGGACAAATGAGGTAGATTTTTGGATGAGGTTGGGGATTCTCGATTACTGGATAAAAGAGTTAACATTGTGGAGAGATGGGTTTGAAGTTATAAATTCAGAGGTGAGAATTAGGCTCTTCAGTAACATGACCCTAGAGGAGGAGGATCAGCAGACTGTGTTATCACTGCTTCCAAGTAAAAGGTCTTGAACAACACTCACCATGGTTCTGTCCTGCCAGGCGGTTCATCAGGTAGGACTTCCCCGTCCGATAGAGCCCTGCGATGGCCACCACCACCACAGGCTGAGATATCTGCTCGAGAATCTTCAGTGCTCTGGGGTTTACCAGCAGCTGATTGTTCTGGTTTTCCACCAGACAGATGGGGTCCATTATGTTGGACCCAGATGACACTCGAAACTGTAACCCAGAGGAACAGTTCAGTAAAACACAAGATCCGCAAGTCATCTCTCATGGTGCACACAAGGCTTCTGCTTGTGGAACCTGTACATCAATTCTCTATTCTTTGTATGTTTCTAAAAGGTAAGTATTCAGCTTAGTGTGCTAAGGCCTGCACACGTGAATTATGTAAATTTCCTCATGGATCCTTAATGAACCCGAAAGCAACCTGTCCATGGGAGGCATGCAGTGAATACAATGAGAACACAAAGCACTGATGATGAAGCCTTGAGAACAAAAGCATTTAGGGGGTATTAGAGGCAGATGGGATATGAAGGGGATGAGGAGTGACCAGACACCATTTCTGGAATTCTGAATGATTTGGTCACTCAGTAATTGCACAAATATTTATTGAGAAACTCTCATGTGCTGGACACAGTTCTAGGGGCTCAGAAGCAAATAGTGAACAAAATGGAGACAAATCTCAGCATCATGGAGCTCTATTCTAGAGGAGACAGATAATAAAGTAAAACCAAAATTGCTGTTGTTGTTGTTTTGTCGCTAAGTCTTGTCCAACGCCATGTACAGTAACCTGCCAGGCTTTTCCATGTACAGGATTCCCAGGCAAGAATACTGGAGTGGGTTGCCATTTTGTTCTCCAAGGGAAACTTCCTGCCCCAGGGATCAAACCCACATTTGCTGCTTGGCAGGCAGATTCTTTACCACTGAGTTACCAGGGAAACCGCCCCCCACCACGACCCCAAACAAAACATATATATGTATATTAGGGGATGGGAAGAGATCAGAAGGAAAGGATAAAGGAATGGCCTATAGAGCACTGGGGGTTGAATTTATGTAGTCAGTAGCCAGGGAAGACCGTGCCAAGTAAGGAAAACGAATGTAATCAATGATTTGATGAAGACAGATGGATGCAGGGAATCAGTGGGATCTGGAACAAGCTGGAAGAGCGAGTGTGGGAAAAAAATTGAGATAAAGAACATAGCTCTCTTTCAAACACAAAAGGATAGACCTTTAATGTGGCTACTCAAAGTTGTGCTTGTATGAATTAATTTATTAGCTGAAATTATAAGACTTTCTTATTATTTAAGCTGATAGGGAAGAGATGCAAGCAACCAGGGTGTTTAAAGGTCTGCCTAGGTGTGTCAGAGTCTCACATTTGGGCCAGGCTCTACTTAAAATGATTTTGTCACAATGATCAGGTGTTTCATGATCTCAAGAGACAAACGGCACTCTGAGGGCTTTGACAGTCCCATTGTTTTTTTCTCAGACTATGTTAAGCAGTATGTACATGTTCCCATACTTTATTAACCATGTGACAACTGGGAAGATTAATTTATCTGTGCCTTATGTTTCTCTGCTATAAACTGGTGACACTAAAAGTAAAAAACAGTCTGTTGTTAGGGTCATTAGGAGAATTAAATACCTCATAATACTTACACTATTCTTAACATTATGCTGGTTCATAGTAAATCCTATGTAAGTATTGCTTTACAGTTGAGTCCTCTGAAGAAGGGGAAGATAATTTCTGAATGAAAATGGAGGATTGGCTCTGGCCTGAACAGTGACACTTCCCTCCCTGGTTGCAAGCAAGTGGGAGGACACATCCCAAGAGGAAGATGAGCAGGCTGGGGAGATCCAGTGGGGACAGCTGAGAGGGAGGATGGTGATGGGGGAGAGTCAGGTTGGAGGAGCTCAGAGCTGCCTGGCCAAGTCCAAGTACAAGTTCTGGAGTTGGGCTGCCAGGGTTCAATCAGAGGGTTCACGTGACATGTTTGCTGTTGAGACCTTGTAAAAGGAACTTAACTCTGGAAGCCTCCATTTTCTATCAATGTTGTAGGAAGAAGAATAATTCCTACCTGATTCATTGCTGTACACGTGATAACATATAGGCTCTTAGAAAATTTTAAGAAAATTTCCTGCATTAATGTACTGTTTTAACAATGAACATGTTAGAAAATGTAATAGTCTATTAGCGCTTCCAGTAAGTTGTACATAATCAAGGTATCTAAAACCTTTAAAAAAAAAAGTCATGAATTTTTTCAGCAGAATTCCTCTCTACATGTATCTTTTTTTTTTTTTTCCTATAGTAGATTGGGGGGTGGTCCTAAGATGGCAGAGCAATAGGACGGGGAGACCACTTTCTCCCCCACAAATTCATCAAAAGAACATTTAAACGCTGAGCAAATTCCACAAAACCACTTCTGAATGCCGGCAGAGGACATCAGGCACCCAGAAAAGCAGCCCATTGTCTTCGAAAGGAGGTAGGAAAAATATAAAACACAAAAAAAGAGACAAAAGAGGTAGGGATGGAGCTCTGTCCCGGGAAGGGAGTCTTAAAAAGAGAGAAGTTTCCAAACACAAGGAAACACTCTCACTGCCAAGTCTGTGGCGAGCCTTGGAAGCACAGAGGGCAACATAACAGGGAGGAAAAATAAATAAATAATTAAAACCCACAGATTACGAGCCCAATGGTAACTCCCCCAGCAGAGAAGCAGCGCAGACGCCTGCACCCAGCACTAGCAAGCAGGGGCTGGTCAGGGAGGCGCAGGCTGCATTGCTTAGAGTAAGGACCTGGCCCTGATGCCCCAAGGGCAATCTGAGCGAACTAACTTGGGCTAGCAAACCAGACTGTGGGATAGCTACCACGTGAAAACCCCTAACCTAAGACACCCCAGGCCTGCGCACAGAACAAAGGACTGAACAGAACTAGCCAGTTGCAGACCATCCCCCTCCGGTGACAGGCAGCCAGAGCCAGAATGGGGCAGTTGCAGCCCCAGAGAGACATTATCTACCAAACTGCAAGCAGGCTTCTTTGCTAACTAAGACTTCTTGGGGTTCTGGACAGTCAACATCCGCCTGAGAAGGTGTGCCGGTTGTACACCCAGAAAACCGAGTGGCAGGGATGGGGGAGGAGATAAGTCCCAGTGACCACGCTCGCCAAACACCTGATCACCTGAGCTGCTCGGACATGGGAAGGGCACAAAACCCAGGCCCCACTGAGTCTGCGCCTCTAAGAACCACCCAAGTGCCTGAACCTGAGTGGCTTAGACCTGGGAGGTGCATGCAGCCCAAGGCCGGCCTCAGACAGTTCCTGGCGGTTCCTGGTGGAGCAACCTAGAGCCTGAGCAGTGTGGGCAGGGAGGGAGCATGCACCGTGAGCAGGGGCAGGCCCAGTGTGGTTGAGGCGCTGCCAGCACACCCCAGTGTTATTTGTTTGCAGCGTCCCTCCCTCCCCACAGTGGGAATAACTTCTATTTTTAAGGTGAATAGCTATAAGCAAGAGAAATTGTGGAGTTTATTTCTTAGACCAAATATTGATAAAGCTTTGTGTAAGTCAATGAGTCTACAAAGATTTTGTATTTTAACTCAAAGTATACTGAGCGACCAAAACCAAGAAGCTTTTAACTTCAAAACTAAGCACTTGGAGGGACTTTCCCAGCAGTCCAGTGTAAGACTCCCTGTTCCCAATGCAAGAGACAGGGGTTCCCTGGTCCAGGAACTAAGATCCCCACGTGCTGCATGGCATGGCCTCATAAATAAATACATATAAAACAACAGAAAGCCATAAAAAATAAACTAAACAAATAGAAAAGAACAGTGCTAATAGAAGGCAGAAGATGACCAACAAATTTCCAAAGGTGACTGTTCAGAATTATCTGATAGTCAAGAATACCCCACACTGGAGATTTTCAGCAAGTACCAGAGGTTATTCTGAGGCTGTTAATGTATGTGCCACTCATTAAAAAATCATGCATGATCAACAAACATAATTAGATCTTACAGTTATTATTAAGAGTTTTTTTTTAGTAAGAGTGAGATTGAATTATTCCAAAGAAAACAGTTCTGTATGTATTCAGAGTATCAAATGTTAAGACAAAAATAATCCCGAGTCCATCTTTTAGGATTTAAATTGGCTCTGTGTGTAGGACCATCTTTTTTGTTTGACCACTGCCCAGCGGGGTGCACTCAGGATGTACCTGAGGAGGGCAAGAGGGGGCTAGGAGAAGAGACCGCACCCATCGCCTCTGCGAAGGGCGGGCTGGGGAGTGAGGGTGAGTTTGCGTCTTCAATCTCAAAAATGACTTCAGCTTCCTTTCCTCAGAAGACATACCTGCTCTCCTGCTTTTTGCTGCAGCCCTGCTTAGATGCTCCGGGAGCAGCGGCGCATCCGGGCGACAAGCCTGAAAGCAGCCTGGGATCCAAAAGGAGACTCGGAGCTGCCTGAACAATGCGCCTGGCCGGCTCCACCCGCTGGCCCCGCGCCTCCATCTGCTCCTCTCCTCCCCCAGTGTGGGGTCTGCGCTGGGAGATTTATTGTTATTTAACCGAAGTGTGCTTGGAAGGTCAAGTTTAGGAGCAGACTTACCAGGAGCTGCAGCTGGGGGTCAAGTCAGTTGCTCTGGCTGGCTCCTAGGGCTCTTCCTGTTTCTGGCTCCTCTGGAAACCACTCTTATGCTCAGAAGCTGGCGGGGGCGGGGGAGGAAGCTGAAAAGCCAGCTGGTTATTAAAATGGGTGGGGATTATGGGAAATGAAATCAAAACAGAAAGGGATAATTGTTTGTTTCTTTTTTTAATGGAGGCAGGAATCTGGATGAATTCCAGGAAAGACAGGGAGACAGGTGTTCCTCCAGGCCTGGCTGGGTCAGGGCAACTTTGTCCCTCCTCCACAGTTGGTTTGAAGGAGGTACAAGTAATGGTAGGATGAGTTCAACAGTCTGTCTCTCAGGGGTGTTTTGTCAGAGAGGGAGTTTATTAATGTTTCTTCACTTGAAAAATGTTTCATTTTTTCCTTTCTCTTTCCTTTTTAAAAAGTGTTTTAACTCGGTCTTTTTTTTCATTAGCAAAATAAATATGTGTGTATAAAACCCTCAATTTTATAGCCCAGACATATTCACTATTTTTTTAATTGGAGAACAATTGCTTTACATTGTTGTGCTGGTTTCTGCCACACAATAACACAAATCAGCCATAATTATATGTATTTCCCCTCCCTCTTGAGCTTCACTATTATTTTGTTAGAATTTTCCTCTTTCCTTTTACTAGTGTGGATCCAGATTTGGAGGTTAGGGGTTGATTCAGATTCCTTCCGTTCTTTTCTGTATCCTTTAAGGTGTTGTACTAACCTGTAAGTTAAAAGGCTGACTGCTGCTGTTAGGGAACCAGGTTCTTTTGCCCAAGGAGCTGCAAGCCAAAACACTGAGAGCAGGAGATTTGCAGCAGAGAGTTGATTTGTGAGGCAACCCAGTAAGGCTGCAGGGGCTGTGATGACACTAGGTCCCCTATGGGACAGGCAGGTCTATTCTGACTCTGATCAGCTATATTGGTTTCACCTGGCCTCAAACAGTTTTGCTGTGTTACAAGAGGAAGGCGTTTTCAAACAAGCTGTTCCCTTATCTGCTCATTCTGTAAGATGAGCTCAAGAATTTCCCTTAGTCTGCAGTTTCTGTGTCAGGTTTCTACCCTATGAAGCAGGGTTTCACTATCCCATTTGTATTTCAGATGGAAGTGAGGGAAAGGAAGGACAGGCAGAATATAATCTCAAAGTTCTATGGCCAAATGTTCCCAAGAGGAAGTGCTTTGGCACATATTCCCTATGCAGACTTCTTTAAGTTAAAAAGCAGCTAGAAAAATATGAAAATCCTTAGCCAGATTCAGTTCAGTTCAGTTCAGTCACTCAGTCGTGTCCGAATCTTTGCAATCCCATGAATTGCAGGATGCCATGCCTCCCTGTCCATCACCAACTCCCAGAGTTCACCCAGACTCACATCCATCGAGTCAGTGATGCCATCCAGCCATCTCATCCTCTGTCATCCCCGTCTCCTCCTGCCCCCAATCCCTCCCAGCATCAGAGTCTTTTCCAATGAGTCAACTCTTCGCATGAGGTGGCCAAAGTACTGGAGTTTCAGCTTTAGCACCATTCCTTCCAAAGAAATCCCAGGGCTGATCTCCTTCAGAATGGACTGGTTGGATCTCCTTGCAGTCCAAGGGACTCTCAAGAGTCTTCTCCAACACCACAGTTCAAAAGCATCAATTCTTCGGCGCTCAGCCTTCTTCACAGTCCAACTCTCACATCCATCCATGAACACTGGAAAAACCATAGCCTTGACTAGACAAACCTTTATTAGCAAAGTAATGTCTCTGCTTTTCAATATGCTATCTAGTTTGGTCATAACTTTCCTTCCAAGGAGTAAGTGTCTTTTAATTTCATGGCTGCAGTCACCATCTGTAGTGATTTTGGAACCCCCAAAAATAAAGTCTGACACTGTTTCCCCATCTATTTCTCATGAAGTGATGGGACCAGATGCCATGATCTTCATTTTCTGAATGTTGAGCTTTAAGCCAACTTTTTCACTCTCCACTTTCACTTTCATCAAGAGGCTTTTTCGTTCCTCTTCACTTTCTGCCATAATGGTGGTGTTATCTGCATATCTGAGGTTATTGATATTTATCCCGGCAATCTTGATTCCAGCT
>NW_011495027.1:6923434-6923767 GCF_000754665.1 Bison bison bison
TCACTTTCATCAAGAGGCTTTTTCGTTCCTCTTCACTTTCTGCCATAATGGTGGTGTTATCTGCATATCTGAGGTTATTGATATTTATCCCGGCAATCTTGATTCCAGCTTGTGCTTCTTCCAGTCCAGCGTTTCTGATGATGTACTCTGCATATAAGATAAATAAGCAGGTGACAATATACAGCCTTGACGTATTCCTTTTTTTATTTGGAACCAGTCTGTTGTTCCATGTCTAGTTCTAACTGTTACTTCCTGACCTGCATTCAAATTTCTCAAGAGGCAGATCAGGTGGTCTGGTATTCCCATCTCTTTCAGAATTGTCCACAGTTTATT
>NW_011495027.1:6924138-6930922 GCF_000754665.1 Bison bison bison
CTGCTGAGTTTTCCAAATTTGCTGGCATATCGAGTGCAGCACTTTCACAGCATCATCTTTCAGGATTTGAAAGAGCTCAACTGAAATTCCATCACCTCCACAGCTTTGTTCTTAGTTATGCTTTCTAAGGCCCACTTGACTTCACATTCCAGGATATCTGACTCTAGGTCAATGATCACACCATCGTGATTATCTGGGTCGTGAAGATCTTTTTTGTACAGTTCTTCTGTGTATTCTTGCCATCTCTTCTTAATATCTTCTGCTTCTGTTAGGTCCATACCATTTCTGTCCTTTATCGAGCCCCTCTTTGCATGAAATGTTCCCTTGGTATCTCTAATTTTCTTGAAGACATCTCTAGTCTTTCCCCTTCTGTTGTTTTCCTCTATTTCTTTGCATTGATCGCTGAGGAAGGCTTTCTTATCTCTTCTTGCTATTCTTTGGAAGTCTGCATTCAGATGCTTATATCTTTCCTTTTCTCCTTTGCTTTTCATTTCTTTTCTTTTCACAGCTATTTGTAAGGCCTCCCCAAACAGCCATTTTGGCTTTTTGCATTTCTTTTCCATGGGGATGGTCTTGATCCCTGTCTCTTGTACGATGTCACGAACCTCATTCCATAGTTCAGATTGCCGTATGCTTATTTTGTAAAATTAGAATGAGACCATATTTGGAGCTGCAAAGCGTGTTATATAACTCTAAAGGTGTATACTACAATATCAGGGCCAGATATATCTAGAATTCTGAGACTTCCCTTGGTAGATTCAAGACTTGAACCCAAACTGGGAAAACTACCATGGCTCTACAATCCCTGAGCCACTGAGATGGATTTAGGGGGAGATTGAGCACATAACCTAAAGCCAAATTAATTAACTTTTCTTTTCTCAGTTATCTGGATCCCAGAAATTTCTCTCTTTTCCTCCCTCACTCTTGGTCTTGTTCTGGATCTCTTGACCTATTCTCTTCTGTTTTCATTCAGTTCAGTTCAGTTCAGTCACTCAGTCATGTCCAACTCATGGCGACCCCATGAATTGCAGCACGCCAGGCCTCCCCATCCATCACCAACTCCTGGAGTTCACTCAGACTCACGTCCATCGAGTCAGTGATGCCACACAGCCATCTCATCCTCTGTCGTCCCCTTTTCCTCCTGCCCCCAATCCCTCCCAGCATCAGAGTCTTTTCCAATGAGTCAACTCTTTGCATGAGGTGGCCAAAGTACTGGAGTTTCAGCAGCATCATTCCCTGCAAAGAAATCCCAGGGCTGATCTCCTTCAGAATGGACTGGTTGGATCTCCTTTCAGTCCAAGGGACTGTGTTCATTAACTTTGTTTTTGTCAATGTGAGTATAAAGATATATGTTTCAAAATGAAGACCATAAGGCCACTTAGATATGTTTGGCTCTGAAACATAATATATATTACACATATCATAAACATGATATATATTACTACTTACAAATATATTTGGAGTCTTATTTTCAGTTTCCATGGTTTGTCACTGCTTCAGGAAAAATCCTTTTTAAATTATATCCCATAGGTATAATTGACAAAAGTATACTATTTTGGAAAAGTAAGAATAATTACTTAAGTAAGTAAGAATGGCATCACCAACTTAATGGACATGAATTTGAGTGAATGTCGGTAGTTGGTGATGGACAGGGAGGCCTGGCGTGCTGAGATTCATGGGGTCGCAAAGCTGAGCCACTGAACTGAACTTAAGAATGATTAAAATGTGTTCCTAAATGGAAGACTTTGGCCACCTGATGCAAAGAGCTGACTCACTGGAAAAGACCCTGATGCTGGGAAAGATTGAGAGCAGGAGAAGAAGGGGACGACAGAAGATGAGATGGTTGAATGGCATCACCAACTCAATGGACATGGATTTGGGTAGACTCCGGGAGTTGGTGATGGACAGGGAGGCCTGGCGTGCTGTGGTTCATGGAGTCACAAAGAGTTGGACACGACTAAGCGACTGAACTGAACTGAACTCCAGAATAAGTGGTCTTGCATCTTGCTTTAGAAATTGTGCTTGTTTGTCATCTAGTGCACTGAACTTTGTGTCTAGTGAAACTTTTGAGAGGAAGAGTCTCATTTTCACATCCTCAGAGTTTCATGAAAGACCATGGGCTGTGGATTGACCTGCATTGTAAACAGTTCAAACCTGACACACTTTCAGTTCTGAAATATGAGTGTAGTTCATCAGGTGTGGAAAATGTGGATTCAAAGGAATAATAGCCTTTGGGGATAAAATTCCTAGGTTTGGGGAGCTGTAGAATTGGAGAGAGTAGCCACTGAGACAAAATATTTGTAAAAATGTGCAAAATTAAAAGCACCTTGGATATTGCTGAGCACTGAAATAAATAAGATAAAAGAATAGGCATTCAGGACTATAACATTGTAAGGTGATAGACCTTGATTGCTTATTTGGCTATAATAAGTATGTCACTCTGCTTGCAAGCTGGAGTGGAGGTGTATCACCTGAGGAAGTTCAGCCTCAGTGTATCTGCAACACGAGGTAAAGGGATAGCTGATAGTGTTCAAGCTAAACTCTCTTTAGATCTCATTTTTAAAGGAAAAAGTTATTTCTGGCTTAAGGTTCCTTTTACCATTTTTGAAGTGTCAGAGAGTTCTCATGATCAAAGTCCGCAGACTTTAATACAGTTAGGTAGGAGTTCAGGGGACGGAGTCTACTAGAGCTATACAGAAACAGAAAGCAGGATCTAATACAAACCGAAAGCCCCAAGTATCTGTGCATTCATACACCGTTAGTCTCATTCTGCGGAGAAGGCCATGGCACCCCACTCCATACTCTTGCCTGGAAAATCCCATGGACGGAGGAGCCTGGTAGGCTGCAGTCCATGGGGTCATTAAGAGTCGGATAGGACTGAGCGACTTCACTTTCACTTTTTAGTTTCATGCATTGGAGAAGGAAATGGCAACCCACTCCAGTGTTCTTGCCTGGAGAATCCCAGGGACGGGGGAGCCTGGTGGGCTGCTGTCTATGGGGTCGCACAGAGTCGGACACGACTGAAGCGACTTAGCAGTCTCATTCTGTGTTGTCCATTGTTCTAAATTTTTAGGATCCACATGTACTTCACCAGGAATTGTTACTTTCTCACTCATCTCCACTACTCTTTAAGAATATTGGAGCCAATAGTCATGTCACAATGGTATTACTATAGTTAAAATCTTAAACTATATCTCTAATTATCTTAAACTAGTCTATCTAATTCTTGCATGAGAAGTGGTGTGGACATCTATCAATTAAACTACTACTCTGTTTTGTCTTGGTTCTTACTTCGAATGAGGGGAATAGGAACTGCAGCCATTACCCGACACAGACAAAAGCTAGTTAAGCACAAATATTTTCTTTTTCAAAGTATTCCCAGCTGTTCAATATGTCCAGCTGAATTCCACTCCCTATTTTGTACCCTTTAAATGTACCTTATAATGATAAGCAAACAAAGGGAAGCTAATGCAGACAAATTTGGATGAGAATATGTAAATCTCTTTTTAAAGCTATAGCTTTGTAGTTAGCTTCTTGTATGCTGGCTCTAATTATAGCAGGATTTCAACATCCTTTTGAAGATGAGCCTTTTTTCAGTTCTTGGGGATGTGTTTGGCCACTCACACAATACAGAATGAGCTTAAGATCATGTGACATGAATTCAACTGGTTCTACCACAATCACACAGTTCAGAACTAGCCTGCCCAGTAGAATTGTAGAACACTCTCAGGAGGCAATTGAGATGCCAATTGATCATAACTCTTGAGAGGATGGGACATCATTGTTCAGGATGTGGTCAATAATGTAAGCCCAAAGTCATTATAGAACGCTGTGCACCCAATAGGCATAATACATGGATTTGGAGGCCAATGGCACACAGTATCACTCACAGGGACTTCTTTAGGGCAATTTGTGCTCCTTGACCTTGAAAATCTAGGCCTCTGGTTCTGGAGAAGGAGTGTTTCATTGAGGGGGCACACTAAAGGCACCTTAAACCTAAAGCTATAGATGCTGCCTGTTTTCTCTGGGCATCTTTTGCCAATAAAGCAGCAGGCACAGGAGTAGTTTATCATGACAATTGACTTTGATCATCATGAAGAGGTACTGTTGCTACCATCTGATTGGGAGCAGGGAGGAATATTTTGGTGAAAATACTAGCCTACAAGTCCTAAGGGCATATATGTGTCTTTGCAGACCTTGTTTTCTTGGGAGCAGAATAAAAGCACTGTTGTTGTTGTTGTTATTCAGTCACAAAGTCGTGTCCAGTACCCTTGCCTGGAGAATCCCGTGGACAGGGGAGTGTGGCAGGCTACAGTCCATAAGGTCTCAAAGAGTTGGATTTTCTATTTGCATTTCTACTGAGTTCTGACAATCCATCTGTATAACACTAAAGAATTTTCTTAATAAATACATTCTGTGAGGATTGTGTAATACCCAGTCAACAGGCAAGAGACCCTCGTGAGCATGCCGTACATAAGTCTGAGAAGGAGTAAGGAATGTAGAGATGTCCAGAGTAGCTCATTTCTTCCTGTACCAAATGTTGTGTGAAAGAATGACTGTGATGCTGCCTTCCTACAGAATTGCTCAACAAATACTTGTATAGATCTTTAATTCCATTAGCAATTAGCATATATTTATTAGTTATGAAGTATAGAAGTAGCTTTTCACCAGGAGGTTTGTCTTGAGATGAGTGTAACTTTATTCCAATAGATGACCACTTAGAACTGAACATCAGAGCAATGCAGGTTCCTTTCACTCTGCTGTAATTGTCCAGTCCCTTACTCTTGACCCCTTTGTTTCTCTGAACCATGATCACTTCATGGTGGAAACATGTGTGCCTCTTTCTTGTTTGCGTTATTTGTCACGTGTGTCAGGGAGATTTGATGGGAAAGCAGAACTCCTCATTGCCCCCTTTACCAGACCATCCAGACATCCGGTATTCAGGGCATTCTTCTGGTGACACCAGAGGGTCTCTGGGGACTAGACAAGCTGCAGGACCTATTCCAGAGAGTTTGGTTACAGAAGTGGCAACTGAGTGTTAACTCACATCCCTTAAGAAAGCAGAGTCATCTGGTAGATGCCACGGTCTGTCAGCTTGTGGGTGTCATATTAGTGAGAAATATATCCTCCTATCAAAAGTATAGTTTTATTTCAACAGAAGCTCCTTGAACAGCTGCAATTATGATGACAACTGGAGTCTTTCCAATTACTGTATCATTGTTCATGGGTCAAAGGTGATGACTTCATTGCTGGATAGTTTTCTTGCAGAGAAGTTCGAGGAACCCAGAGCACGTGGGGTGTCCAGTCCCTTCCAGAGAATAGCAGCAGGTTCAGACGGGTGTGCATGTACTTTCCAACCAACTCCTTTCAGTTGTTGTTGTTTTAATTGAGGAATGGTTTCCAACTCTTTGCAACCACTTTGACTGTAGACCACTAGCCTCCTCTGTCCGTGGGATTTCCCAGGCAAGAATATTAGAGAAAAAAAAAAAAAGATAGAATACTGAAAATGGGTTTCCATCTTGTTCTCAAGGGAATCTTCCTGACCCAGGGATCGAACCCTGTCTCCTGCATTGGTAGACGAGTTCTTTACCAGGGAAGCCCATCCTTTTAGTACTAGTTCTTAAAAACAGTTATTCTGAGCTATACCTTCCTGAGCTCAAAGACTAAAATGACATTAAAGTGGTGGGAAGGAGTCTGACTGTTCCTGTTATCACATCAGAAAACATGCTTTGGTACGTGATGTAGACACACTGATTGGATGTACATACAACCCAAACTCCCTTGTTTATTTCCATGTGTAGCAGAGAAGATCCACATAAGAAGAGGAAGCTCTAGTGTCAGAAAGTGTTTCCTCCCAAACCTGCCAAAGGGCAGCATGGGAGCCACCTTCCCCTCTGAGAGCTCAGTCCTTCCTGTACCTGCCATGGCTTTGTCCACATCAGCGAGGACCTGGTCTGCCTGCAGGATGTCTTCCTCTACTCCTGCCTGTGACTGCAGGAAGCTCTGGAGGATGTGGTTTGCATGAGGAAACAACAAAGAGCAAAGACTTGTCAGGCAACCTCAATATAGTATCTTCCTGGGGAAATTATTGTTCAGTGAACCTACAGATTTCTTTGGGATGGTTTTGGTCACCGCCTCCTGTTCAATGTTACACACCTCCATCCATAGCTCTTCAGGCACTCTGTCTAACAGAATCTAATCTCTTGAATCTATTTGTCACCTCCACTGTATAATCATCAGGGATTTGATTTAGGTCATAGCTCAATGGCCTAGTAGTTTTCCCTCTGCAAGGGAGAAAGGTAAGTATATACCCAACTGAATGCAGAGTTCCAGAGAATAGCAAGGAGAGATAAGAAGGTTTTTTGACATGGAGAATGCAGAGAAATAGAGGAAAACAGTAGAATGGGAAAGACTAGAGATCTCTTCAATAAAATGGGAGATATCAAGGCAACATTTCATGCAAAGAATGGGCATGATAAAGGACAGAAGCGATAAGGACCTAATCAGAAGCAGAAGAGATTAAGAAGAGGTGACAAGAATACACAGGAGAACTACACAAGAAAGGTTTCAATGACCTGGATAATACAGTGGTGTGCTCACTCACCTAAAGCCAGACATCCTGTAGTGTGAAGTCAAATGGGCCTTAGGAAGCATTACTACAAATTAGTGGAGGTGACAGATTCCAGCTGAGCTATTTAAAATCCTAAAAGATGATGCTGTTAAATCAGCATCTCACTACATCAGCAAATTTGGAAAAGAACAGTGGCCACAGGACTGGAAAAGG
>NW_011495027.1:6931553-6936601 GCF_000754665.1 Bison bison bison
CAGAAAGTGAAGAGGAACTAAAGAGCCTCATGAGGGTGAAAG
Source organism: Bison bison bison (assembly GCF_000754665.1). NCBI lineage: Eukaryota > Metazoa > Chordata > Mammalia > Artiodactyla > Bovidae > Bison > Bison bison. The sequence goes on from NW_011495027.1 coordinate 6,931,596, forward strand.
AGGAGAGTGGAAAAAGCTGGCTTAAAACTTAACATTAAAACAAAAAGTAAGATCATGGCATCCAGACCAATTGCTTCATGGCAAATAGAAGGGGAAAAAGTGGAAGCAGACAGATTTTATTTTCCTGGGCTCTAAAATCACTGTGGATGGTGAGTGTAAACATGAAATTAAATATGCTTATTCCTTGGAAGGAAAGCTATGACCAACCTAGACAGTGTATTAAAAAGCAGAGACATCACTTTGCAAAAAAAGGTACATATAGTCAAAACTATGGTTTTTCCAGTAGTCAAGTACAGATGTGAGAGTTGGACCCTAAAGAAGGCTAAGCACTGAAGAACTGATTCTTTCGAACTATGATACTGCAGAAGACTCTTGAGAGTCCCTTGGGCAGCAGGAGATCAAACTAGTCAATTCTAAAGGAAATCAGCCCTGAATATTCATTGGAAGGACTGATGCTGCAGCTGAAGCTCTAATACTTTGGCAACGTGATGTAGAGAGCTAACCCACTGAAAAAGACCCTGATGCTGGGAAAGACTGAAGGCAGGAGGAGAAGTGGGCAACAGTGGATGAGATGTTTAGATAGCATTGCTGACATAAATTTGTGCAAACTCAAGGATATGGTGGACAGAGAAGCCTGGCATGCTGCAGTCCATGTGATTACAGAGTCAGACATGACTTAGTGACTGAACAACAGCATCGACCCTCCAGATTTGACCCTGTAAATTCTTCACCTTTCTTCAGACCCCACAGTGGTTGTAGATGCCGGAATTATGTGCAGCTGTAAAATCACCCATCCTCCACTGTTTGCAACTGCTCTAGCTGCACATTGCTTTTCTTCTGACTCATGCTCACCTATCCTTTCTGTATTAAGTTATCGTTTATTGGCATTTCAATGTGTAGCTTTTGCCCCCTTCTCCAGGAAGCTTTCTTAAGTGTTATTCTGAGTTCTGAATGGCTGCCAAGAACCTAACAGCTACCCTATCAGCACTACCACTTGATAGATACGTGACATTAGGTAACTGAGTTCCTTTTCCTTATGTCATACTTATCAATTTTGTAATGAAGATGATAGCAGTATCTAATCTATATTATTCTGAGGACTAAATCGATGATCTAACCAAAACACCTGAAGTACACTTGAAGTAGTGAGTTCTCAACATACGTCAGTCATCATCACTACCACTACATTCGTCCCTGTCACTATCTCTATCAGTGTGTGCCTGTATGATAACCATTGTGCCACCATATCCAATGGCTATTTATGTGTCCTCAGGTAAGATTATAAACTTCTTGAGAACAACAACTTTTCTTTAATTTTCCCTACACTTTGCAGAAAGTCCACTTTGGGGGTACTCATTTAAATTTTTTATTATTTTATTTTTTACACAATTTTTAAAGGTTATACTCTATTTATAGTTAATGCAAAATATTGGCTATATTTCCTGTATTTTACCATATATCTTTGTAGCCTATCTTACACCCAGTCACTTGTACCTCCCACCCTCACTCCTATATTGCCCCCACTCCACGTTAGTAACCACTAATTTGTTCTCTATATCTGTGAGTCTTCTTCTTTTCAGTTATACTAACAAGTTTGTTGTATTTTTTGGATTTCACATGTAAGTGATATCATACAGCATTTGTCTTTCTCTGTCTGACATTGCTTTGAGAATAATGCCCTCCAAGTCCATCCAGGTTGCCATAAATGGCAAAATTTCATTCTTTTTGATAACTGAGTAGCATCCCAGTATATGCACATCCCACATCTCCATATCCATTCATCTGTTGATGGACACTTATGTTGCTTCCATGTCTTGGCTATTGTAAATAATGCTGCTATAAACATTGGGATGCTGGTATCTTTTTGATTTAGTGTTTTTTCAAAACTTATTACAGTGTTTGCTAATTGAAAGGAATGTTCTCTTTCATCTAGATTCTTGATAATAGATCCTGTCTTTGAGAAGAAGTATCTCTAGTTTATTTAAAGAAAGTGAAAGTGTTAGTCACGTAGTCATGTCCAACTCCTTGTGTGCCCATGGACTGTAGATAGCCCATGAGGCTCCTGTATCCATGGAATTGTCCAGGCAAGAATACTGGAGTGGGTTGCCATTTCCTCCACCAGGGGATCTTTCCAACCCTGGGATTGAACCCGGATCTCCAAGCAGCTGCAAAATTGTGGATATAAAAGCTAAAAGTGTAGCAATACCACCATGCTCTGCTTTCTCTACAAAAATGGTGCTATGGTCTTAGAATTTCAAAAGAACCAGCAAAGACCCTTTGACTCCAATCTTCTGTTCTTTCACAATCCCCTTACTCCTCACCTTAACTCCTTTCCTGGGAATGAGTTTAGAGTTCTCTTCAAACCTGTTCCATGCTTCTAAGTAGTGAAGGTGTCCTCCAGTGAGAGAGAAAGTTCCTTCTGAAATACTCTTCATCAAGGGGTCTGAAAGCTTCTTAAGCTCAGCCTGACAATACTTGACAGATGCTTCTTCATCTTGCAGCAAGAAATCTTCTTTCTTTTTCTTGATCATGACCTGTCAAGGAAATGAAGAGAAATTCAGTAGAAAGAAGCTGTTAGAAGAGAAGGTCCAACTGTGATCCTCCTGAAGGAAGCAGTCGCACAACATCAGGGCACATGAGAAACAGAATAATAGATACAGAGTCACGAGACTAGTTTTAGTTCTAGATCTGACCAACTTTTTGTGTGACTTTTAGGAAGTCTCTAAACTCTGTTGGCTTAGTCTCAATATCTGTGAACTGATGGATTGGCAGCTGTGAATTCCATTGTTCTTTAACAGTAATAGGATTAATTGTGATCCACCCATCAACTAAGAAAAATGGAAAGCTCAATTATGACTTGAAGTAGGGCTTCCTATGCCTCCTAGGTGCTATAGATAAAGATATATATTAATACATAGCTAATCAATTGCCTAACTTAATGAGTTAAGTATACACAACTGAATTTTGAACTCTTTCTGAATTGTTGCTTCATTGAGGGGTTGAGTGTATGAAAATATAGGAACTTTATTTGTCACCTTTGTACTTGTAAACTATAATTGATCTGATTTTCCTCTAAAAGATTTTTTAACTGGGAGAATGGACAAAGGTAGACTAAGAGACAAAGTTTCTGTGAATATGCCAATGGTAAGCAGAATTATGATCACCAAAAATTTTCTCCCTGGTATACACATTCCTGGACCTGTGAGTAAGTTGAACATTGATCATATGTTTCAGTTCAGTTGAGTTGCTCAATCATGTCCAACTCTTTGAAATCCCATGAACTGCAGCATGCCAGGCCTCCCTGTCCAACACCAACTCCCGGAGCATACCCAAACTCATGTCCATTGAGTCAGTGATACCATTCAACCATCTCATCCTCTGTCGTCCCCTTCTCCTCCTGCCCTCAATCTTTCCTAGCATCAGGGTCTTTTCCAATGAGTCAGCTCTTCACATCAGGTGGCCAAAGTATTGGAGTTTCAGCTTCAACATCAGACCATCTAATGAACACCCAGCACTGATTTCCTTGAGGATGGACTGGTTGGATCTCCTTGCTGTCCAAGGGACTCTCAAGAGTCTTCTCCAACACCACAGTTCAAAAGCATCAATTCTTCCGCGCTCAGCCTTCTTCACAGTCCAACTCTCACATCCATACATGACCACTGGAAAAACCATAGCCTTGACTAGGTGGACCTTTGTTGGCAAAGTAATGTCTCTGCATTTTATTTTTATTTTATTTTTTTTGCTGTCTAGGTTGGTCATAATTTTACTTCCAAGGAGAAAGCATCTTTTAATTTAATGGCTGCAATAACCTTCTGCAGTGATTTTGGAGCCCAGAAAAATAAAGTATGTCACTCTTTCCACTGTTTCCCCATCTATTTGGCATAAGGTGATGGGACTTGATGCCATGATCATAGTTTTCTGAATGTTGAGCTTTAAGCCAACTTTTTCACTCTCCTCTTTCACTTTCATCAAGAGGTTCTTTAGTTCTTCTTCACTTTCTGTTATAAGGGTGGTGTTATCTGCCTATCTGAGGTTATTGATATTTCTCCCAGTAATCTTGATTCCAGCTTGTGCTTCATTCAGCCCAGCATTTCTCATGAGGTACTCTGCATAGAAGTTAAATAAGCAGGGAGGCAATATACAGCCTTGACGTACTCCTTTTCCTATTTGGAACCAGTCTGTTGTTCCATGTCCAGTTCTAACTGTTGCTTCCTGACCTGCATACAGGTTTCTCAAGAGAGAGGTCAGGTGGTCTGGTATTCCCATCTCTTTCAGAATTTCCCACGGTTTATTGTGATCCACACAGTCAAAGGCTTTGGCATAGTCAATAAAGCAGAAATAGATGTTTTTCTGGATCTCTCTTGCTTTTTCGATGATCCAGTGGATGTTGGAGCTGAAACTCCAATACTCTGGCCACCTGATGAGAAGAGGTTGACTCATTTGAAAAGACCCTGATGCTGAGAAAGATGAGGGCAGGAGGAGAAGGGGACGACAGAGGATGAGATGGTTGGATGGCATCATCGACTCGATGGCCATGAGTCTGGGTGTGCTCTGGTTTGGTGAAGGAAAGGGAGGCCTGGCGTGCTGCCGTTCTTGGGTTTTCAATGAGTCAGACATGACTAAGCGACTGAACTGAACTGAAATGAATGGTTTAGTGTTTTTCCTCACTTTCTTCAGTTTAAGTCTGAATTTGGCAATAAGGAGTTCATGATCTGAGCCACAGTCAGCTTCCGGTCTTGTTTTTGCTGGCTGTATAGAGCTTCTCCGTCTTGGGCTGCAAAGAATATAATCAATCTGATTTCGGTGTTGGCCATCTGGTGATGTCCATGTATAGAGTCATCTCGTGTGTTGTTGGAAGAGGGTGTTTGCTATAACCAGTGTATTCTCTTGGCAAAACTCTATTAGCCTTTAGATTATGATATATAGAGTCAGATCAGATCAGTCGCTCAGTCGTGTCCGACTCTTTGCGACCCAATGAATCGCAGCACGCCAGGCCTCCCTGTCCG
>NW_011495027.1:6936735-6939499 GCF_000754665.1 Bison bison bison
CATCATTCCTTCCAAAGAAATCCCAGGGCTGATCTCCTTCAGAATGGACTGGTTGGATTTCCTTGCAGTCCAAGGGACTCTCAAGAGTCTTAAACACCACAGTTCAAAAGCATCAATTCTTCGGCGCTCAGCCTTCTTCACAGTCCAACTCTCACACCCATACATGACCACGGGAAAAACCATAGCCTTGACTAGACGGACTTTTGTTGGCAAAGTAATGTCTCTGCTTTTGAATATGCTATCTAGGTTGGCCATAACCTTCCTTCCAAGGAGTAAGCGTCATGGCTGCAGTCACCGTCTGTAGTGATTTTGGACCCAGAAAAATAAAGTCTGACACTGTTTCCACTGTTTCCCCATCTATTTCCCATGAAGTGGTGGGACTGGATGCCATGATCTTTGTTTTCTGAATGCTGAGCTTTAAGCCAACTTTTTCACTCTCCACTTTCACTTTCATCAAGAGGGCTTTGAGTTCCTCTTCACTTTCTGTCATAAGGGTGGTGTCATCTGCATACCTGAGGTTATCGATATTTCTCCCGGCAATCTTGATTCCAGTTTGTGTTTCTTCCAGTCCAGCGTTTCTCATGATGTACTCTGCATATAAGTTAAATAAACAGGGTGACAATATACAGCCTTGATGAACTCCTTTTCCTATTTGGAACCAGTCTGTTGTTCCATGTCCAGTTCTAACTGTTGCTTCCTGACCTACATACAAATTTCTCAAGAGGCAGATCAGGTGGTCTGGTATTCCCATCTCTTTCAGAATTTTCCACAGGATACTTTAAAAAGTAGAGATGACCCTAGTGGACAATATCTAATCACTTAAGTCTTTCACATGTAGTCTTCTCCTGTTGGTGGCAGAAGAAGCATTCAGAGAGATTAGAAAGAAAATAAGAATACAGGGCACCATTGCTGGCCCAAAGATGGAGCAGGGTGGTTATCCAGAGCCCATATGAGTGCTGAAGAAAGATACATTCACATATTTACATGCAGGGATGACAGTGTGGCTTATACATGATTTAAATTAAACTTTATGCTAAATACAGTAATCTGTTTGTGGCCTATCAAGCATGCATTTACATCTGCTTCAATCATTAAAGGAATACATTTAAAAATCAAAATGGAATAACTTGTGCAGAAATTCAAAACTGACCTTGGTGGCCATTCTGGATGTGGTTTCAGGCATGTTTCTGCATCACTGAGAACTTGAAAAACCTGAACTTTGTCACACTCAAGGATGCCACCATCCATTCCCAAAACAGTGTCTGCTATAATAGCAACTGGAAGGTGAAAACTTATGGTCTCAAAGATCCCATTGTAAACAGGCAATGGTTTCAGACTCCAAACAATCCTTTAACAAGCACTCTTCCTTCTTTCCAACTCTGGTCTTAATTCTTAACAAATACTACAGGTAGTTTTGTGGGTTTTGCCTATATTGAGGGTTTTGCAGCCCCTCCTCCCTGCACCCATTTTGGAGTCCAGTGGAGCACAATTCAAATGCTTCTTGTATGTGTATCTTCAAGGCTCTAGTCCTCATTTGGCTCAAATCATATTCTTCTTATGCTATGAGAAACTGTTTGCTGTTTATTCTTGGGAGTATTACTAAGCCCTTTGAGCCTTTTCCCCCCTCCATCTTGTTGTACACAGAGCACATCACCTGTACACCTTGAGCTGGAATCTAACCTGAAGAATTTTGAGCTAACAAATGTGTGTTGTTTTAAACAGCTAAGTACAGGGTAATTTGTTTACAGTAGAAAATAAAAAGGCCAGTTTTTAGAAAAAGGGATGGAATGCAGCCTGTAGTATCCTGTCTTTCACATGAATCCAAACTCATTTTACAAATGAGAAGCATTTGAACCACAAGTAAAAAGAAGGAGCCTGAGCACGTTTCTGGAAGAAAAGGTATCAGAAAGGCTATATTCTAGGCTACATTACCAGAATTTTCTTCTGGAAATCCTTCTTTTCATCCTTGAATGAGTGCTTCATGAAGACTGCAATGGCTTCCTTCTCACAGGCTGCGTGCACCTCCAGCAGCTCCTGGAGCATGTCTGTGGGGAGGCTCAGACTCTTGGTCATCTGCTCACTGTAGTGGTCAGCTGCTCACTGTAGTGGTCAGCTGCATTCTGCACGGCTGCTGAGTTCTCCAAGTGGGCCAGAGTTGTCACCGCGTTCTCCAGACAAGGAACTGATCCACTGTTGATGGCATTTACATAGGCCTCCACCAGAGTCCCCAACCCTGAATGACACATTATATTTTGAAAATAAACAGAACATTCTCCTTTGTTTTATGAACTTTAAATCAATACTCTTAAAATTACTAAAGTTTTATTAAATTTGTGGTTCTCTTTCTTCTCTTTTTTTCCTCATCTTCATCCTTATCCTCATCACTGTATCCTCCACCTTCTATAACTTTCTTATACTAACATCACTGTATCACCCATTCATGCTATTTTATAGTTATCATTTCATCACAATACAGTATTAACTGAATTATCTCAAACAGTATGTTCAAGGTTCTCCTGTAACACTTTTCCCATTGTAATAAAATACAAAGAACTTATATATATATATATATATATATATATGTGTGTGTGTGTGTGTGTGTGTGTGTGTGTGTGTGTGTAAACTGCATATTTTGTGAGCACTATTTCCAAATGAAAATGTAGTGCCACATGCAAAAATGTCATCAAGAATTTCCAGACCATGATATGAAGCAGCCCCATCTCAGCACAGGGCACTATGTGACTGCCCCATTGACATGGGCATG
>NW_011495027.1:6940595-6960518 GCF_000754665.1 Bison bison bison
CCCTCCCAGCATCAGAATCTTTTCCAATGAGTCAACTCTTCGCATGTGGTGGCCAAAGTACTGGAGTTTCAGCTTTAGCATCATTCCTTCCAAAGAACACCCAGGACCAATCTCCTTTAGAATGGAGTCGTTGGATATCTTTGAGAGTCTCCAACCCACAGTTCAAAAGCATCAATTCTTTGGTGCTCAGCTTTCTTCACAGTCCAACTCTCACATCCATACATGACCACTGGAAAAACCATAGCCTTGACTAGACGGACCTTTGTTGGCAAAGTAATGTCTCTGCTTTTGAATATGCTATCTAGGTTGGTCATAACTTTCCTTCCAAGGAGTAAGCGTCTTTTTTTTTTTCCTTTGAAAATTTCTACATCTTGCCATCATTTTTTTTAAATTTTATTTTATTTAACTGTACAATATTGTATTGGTTTCACCATATATCAAAATGAATCTGCCCCAGGTATACATGTGTTCCCCATCCTGAACCCTCCTCCCTCCTCCCTCCCCATACCATCCCTCTGGGTCATCCCAGTGCACCAGCCCCAAGCATCCAGTATCATGCCTCGAAGCTGGACTGGTGACTCGTTTCGTATATGATATTACACATATTTCAATGCCATTCTCCCAAATCATCCCACCCTCTCCCTCTCCCACAGAGTCCAAAAGACTGTTCTATACATCAGTGTCTCTTTTGCTGTCTCGTATACAGGGTTATTGTTACCATTTTTCTAAATTCCATATATATGCATTAGTATACTGCATTGGTGTTTTTCTTTCTGGCTTACTTCACTCTGTATAATAGGCTCCAGTTCCATCCACCTCATTAGAATTGATTCAAATGTATTCTTTTTAATGGCTGAGTAATACTCCATTGTGGATTAAGTGTCTTTTAATTTCATGGCTGCAATCACCATCTACAGTGATTTTGGAGCCCCCCAAAATAAAGTTAAATAAGTTAAAGTTATCTACCATAGAAACTCTATTTTTATACTGAGCCAAGATTGAAGGAAATACTTCTGGGGAGGAAAAAGAAATGCTTATACCAACTGAAGAAATGTTTGTTTTCCTCAGCCATTGCATAGTGTGCACTGGATCAATTATTTATTAGGTGCTTCTTGAAAGTTAAGCCAATCCAAATAACTGTCAAAAACACTAGTTTGATGTTACAATCTCCATTTCAGACATGAAAAGTAATGGTGGAAATAAGGATATTCACAATATATCTGGGAAAGAAATCACATTGGGCACAAATGATATACAGGAAAGAAAAGCTTTATAAAATCAAATAAAAATGCATATTCTATAAATATGTTTTGAGATTACTTTAGCATACACAATCTCATGGTTAGATTGGCCTAAAGGAAATGAGGACACTCCATCAGTCCTCTGCAACACTTTCTATTGGATGTGACAGTATCATAGAGAGGGATTTGGGGCATATATCATCAGTTCAGTAAATATTTATTGAAAGGGTAAGTATATTATTAAACACAATCAATATTGCTTTTAGGTACCACCTATTATTCTCTCTGCTAAATATAATTTGAGTAAACAACTTAGTATATGAATATGACATATACCATGTAAGAGAGGTTATATATGGCTCAGTCATAAAGAATCCATCCGCCAGTGCAGGAGACACGGGAAATGTGAGTTCAATCCCTGGGGAGGGAGAATCCCCAGAGGAGGAAATGGCAACCCACTCCACTATTCTTGCCTGGAAAATCTCGAGGACACAGGGGCCTGGCGGGCTATAGTCCATAGAGTCTAAAAGAGTCAAACATGACTGAGCAACTGAGCACACGAGCATGCATGTACATATGGTGTAAGTCTCTAGAATGAAGAGTATGATGTTGTGAGAAAGCCTCTGAAGTCTGATAGTCTCAATGGAAGGATGTAGCAATGCTTTTCTTTTGAACGAATTAGAGTATAAATAGTTTGTCTATTAAGAATATATCTATATAGGGCAATAAAAAACACTCTGTGAAATGTATCAATATTTCACAAACTAATCCTTTTATTTACCTTATGATTCTACATCTACCAATTTCAATTTGATGGGTTATTTTTCTCAAACAGGAAAAAAGAGGCACTTAATATTTAATACAATATGTGAGACTTTTTCTTCATGATATAAATTTTTCTAAAATTGTTCGTTTAATACTAGATTCTAAATTTCCTCAGCGAACTTATGCTCTGGTCTCTGAAGTTCTTCCAGTAACAACAATGTCTGAATCCACCCACCAGTCGTTCACCAGGCACCATTAGCATGACCTCATTCCAACCCCAAATTAAGAGTGACATCAAGTGCTGACTATCAGGGCTCTTGATCCCACTTTCTACTGAGCTTTCTACCACCTTGCCCCTGCTCTGATACCTGGAATCAGTTTCAAGGCATTCTCCAGGTACTCATCTTCAGTGATGGGGTTTCCATCAAACTCCAGCTCCAGTATGAAATCCCGCACAGTCCAGACAAAGTCTGGAAAGAATCTCACAAACTCGACTGAGTCCTCTACATCATCAGAGATGGGAGATGATTTGATTCTGATCAGCTCTGTTAATTCAGTCACGTAGCTGGGATCTTAGGTAAGGAAAAAGAAGCACTCTCCAACAAAATTTCCAGATCATACCCCAAAGCAAGTTTTACAAATATTCCCTTTTGCCCCATTTTGCAATCTCATCCGTCAACAGAATGGAGTCATGGAATAGGAGAAACGGTGTCAGCTGCTATTCCCATAAACTCAATGAAATGTGCTAGTTCAGCTCTGGAAGGATACTGCAGCTGTTCCAGGGCCTGGTGGTTGATGGTGCCCATGCTGTTGTAGATACAGGTACTGCTCAGGAGCACGGCCAGGGCAAAGATCCATGAGTCATTTTTGGAGTCACCCTAGAAAGTACATTACAGGGTGAAGACACTACTCATGCTCTCATTCAATTGTTCATTTGCTGTAACAGCAGACTGTAACTCGATAGGAAGGCAAGCAACATAAATTTTCATCTCAGTTCAGTTCAGTGGCTCAGTCGTGTCCAACTCTTTGCGACCCCATGGACAAAATGCAAATCTTTCTGGTGTTGATATTGACCCATCTAAGCTCTTTTGTGTGATTAGCTATTAGCAGAAGTGAATGACATCATATATATGTTTGAATGTTTACTAGAGCACCTGGAACATAGATGTTTTCCAGTAGAAAGTGGACAATGATTCCTTTGCAACATTTTCTAGATCATGATGGATATTAGGAATAGAAATACTAATCAATTAAATTCAACTACTAACTGTTCATCTAGATAACAGGAGACACTCATTTGCTTACTTGAATATAAAGTTCCACATAATAATCCCTACCCTAGAGAGATGGCTTTCTGGAGGGTCAGATATATATGGGAACATACCTATTTATCCAAGATGATAAACAACTCAGTGTGGAAGCAAATGTGTTACTGTAATAGACAAAGGAGTAATACCACAAAGACAGAAAAAAACAAAACAAAACTGTGCATTCAGAGCCAGGAGTGATTGTGTCTTACAGTGATGTGATGACATGAAGTTGAAAAGAACTGGGCATTAAAGAATTGACAGAAAGTGGATTTGTGAAGCTGTAGGGCTTCCCTGATGGCTCAGTTGGTGAAGAATTTGCCGGCAGTGTGGGATAGTAAAGAATCTTCCTAGAATGCGGGAGACCTGGGTTTGATCCCTGGGTTTCGAAGATCCCCTGGAGAAGGGAAAGGCTACCCAGTCCAGTATGCTGGCTTGGAGAATTCCATGGACTTTATAGTCTATGGGGTCGCAAAAGTCAGACATGACTGAGGGCTTTCACTTCAGTCACTTCAGGAACCATGCAAGTGGAAAGACCCACAGAAGCTGATCATGATTGCCAGAAACTGTGGTTATATAGAGGTATTACCCGGAAAAGGTGATGGCACCCCACTCCAGTACTCTTGCTTGGAGAATCCCATGGACAGGGGAGCCTGGTGGGCTGCAGTCCATTAGGTCGCGAAAAGTCAGACACAACTGAGCGACTTCACTTTTACTTTTCACTTCCATGCACTGAAGAAGGAAATGGCAACCCACTCCAGTGTTCTTGCCTGGAGAATCCAAGGGACAGCAGAGCCTGGTGGGCTGCCGTCTATAGGGTCGCACAGAGTCGGCCATGACTGAAGCGACTTAGCAGCAGAAGCAGCAGAGGTATTACCAGGTTATTTTATTTGGCTGAAGTGGTGTTACCCATGTAGTAGTAGATAATGAGGTGGAAAATGATATTCATAACAAGTCATGAGTGACTTTGGAACTGATTTATATGTATACTGCCCACTCCATAATTCTGGGCTTCCCTGGTGGCTCAGACAGTAAAGAATCTTCCTGCAATACAGGAGACCTGGGTTTGATTACTAGGTCCAGAAGATCCCCTGGAAAAGGGAATGGCTACCCACTCCAGTATTCCTGCCTGGAGAATTCTGTGGACAGGGGAGCCTGGCTGGCTACAGTCTATGGGGTTACAAAGAGTTGGACACGACTGAGTGACTAACACTTTCACTTTTTTCAACCAGATACATTACAGATAGTGAGACCAGCAAATGGTTCTGCTATTATCAGTGTGCAGTTTGTTGTGCGTAGGCTTATGGCAAATGAGGTTAGGTGAAGGAAGCAGATTATGCAAAGTACAATCAATTATGAATCATAGAGCAACTTGGGTTGACACTGACATGACTACTGAATAAGTTAAATTTTGATTTATAATTCAGAATTCATGAATTCATGTCCCAACTCTTTTCTGCAGTGATGAAACCCAAGTTTCAATGCTCCTACATTTAATTTAGATGCAGATTAATACAAATAAGGAGGAAAAAACTGATTGTAACTAACACTATAAAGTCAAAATATCTAAAATTATCCCATTTACAAAGCTTTTCAGTTAAGAGTTCACTGACAATGCCCAGAGCCTTGTAATAAAATGTTCCTGGTATAGAAGGAGCTTTTTTGGAGATTTAAAAATATATATATAAAATAGATTTTTGTTAAATAGACTTTTAAATTTTATTTATTTTTAAAAATGTTATTTTATTAAATATTTTTTTTAATAATATAGATTTTTACTCAGAGAAACTCTATTTCATGGTTTCTACTTACAACCCCATCAACTCCACAGCTCTCAACTAGTAAAGCCCATTGTTCCCATGGGTTATAGCTTCTACTGGACTATAACTATAGTCTTCCACCATTATAACTGGTGGAAGACTGATTATCGTCTTCTGACTATAGCCAGGCTTCCACCAGTCTAGCTTTCACCAGACTTCCCAAACTAACAACTGGTGTAGGTTATCACTTTGTGTAAACATGGTTCTGGGTGCTCATAACACTGCATATTTCTTACCTCCCCAACTGAGCTCTGGGCCTTTAGCTTCATCACTCTGATACCTGTTGCATTCAACACAAAGCCCTGGGATTCATATGCCCAATAAATATTTATTAACTGGTATCTTTCGTCTCCCCTGGAGGAGGTCATGGCAACCCACTCCAGTATTCTTGCCTGGAGAATCCCCATGGACAGAGGAGCCTGGTGGGCTACAGTCCATGTGGTTGCAAAGAATCCATCACAACTGAGCAACTAAGCAACAGCACAGCACGTTTTTTGTCTCAGTGCTGAAAATAAGATCTATCTATAATAACCAAACTATTGAATTTATTATAGAATAAATTCAAGCAAAGTTTTTTTAGCCTCATCATTCATAGTTTGCTTTGCATAATTTGATTGGGACATGTCATAAAAATTGAACTGAGGTGGGAAATTGAAATGTAAGTAGAGTAAGGAATAAAGAAGATTCCCTGCCTCACCTTTTCCATATCACCCAGACCCTCAGTGTCCAGAAGGACCAGGGTGTGGTTCTCCTTGGAGGGGTGGGGCACACACCACATCCAGATTCCCTTGGTTTCAGACTGCACTGTGGAGCCCAGACAGAAACCTGCACAGAAAGAGGAGGAAGCAACGCACAGTAAGACCAGAGAGTTCAGGCTAGCCAGGGGTTGCTTTGGGTAAAATGGTTGGAATGTGAGTGCCTGGGTTGGGGACAGGTGTTTCCATTTCAGCAAGGACAAGTGCTACACATACTCAGGACCTTCCCAAGAAATATTTAATGTCCCTTATTCACCTTCTAACATTAATGGCTCATACTGTATCACATTAAGAGGTCAGTGTAAACTCTGTTAACATTTCTAGTTATCTGATATTGAAGAGCTCCCATATCTTCCACTTTCTGATGGAGTCCCACCAGTACCAGTAGGAGATCAGGAGTAAGCCTCCTGTTCCCCTGGCTTCCACCCTCGTGAGCCACGTTGTCCCAGCACCTCTGTTCCTCTACCTTGACCACATCTCCTTTTGTTTAGCTCCATCCAGTAGCTCTGGTGTTTGTCACATTCTGGAATCCATTCATTGCTTGCTTCTTCACACTACAGAAGATACAAAGGCTACATGACCATTGTTCCTGCCACCCTCTGACTGCTTCTACATCCTTCATTGATTCCTTTTGCTCTGCTTGTTCCTTTGTGATTGTTTCTTCATTAAACATCTTGATTTACCCCTTAAGTGACTTCCATATGTCCTTTCAGGACTTAGACTGATATAACACTCTTGATAGATTTGTTTTTCCTTCCCTTCCTCCCTGTATTTTCCTCATTTCTGTTCTCCTCTTCAAGAAATGACGAATTCTTCATTCATTGACCCGAGGTTGCTGATATTACAGCAGTGAATCAGAAAAGACCCATGAGAATTGTTTGCCCTTCTTTCTAGAGTCTTAAAACAACTGAGGGAGATTGTGTGTGTGCTCAGTCTGTAGCCCACCAGGCTCCTCTGGCCATGGATTTCCCAGGCAGGAATACTGGAGTGGGCTGCATTTCTTCCTCCAGTTCATCTCCCTCACCCAGGGATCTAACTTGAGTCTCGCATGGTTGCTGCATTGCAGGCAGATTGTTTACCGCTGAGACACCAGGGAGGCCCAGAGGGAGATTATGTGAGGTATATGCCTAAAAACTGCAGGCAGTGAATCTTATCTATAGTGCAAGATTTTAAGTGCCCACCAGATGCCCATGGTCCCTTCAATGAGACTAGAAATGGATATGATGATATCCCTAGTGGAGCATGGTTCAGCATGGCTCAGGCCGTTCAATGATCATATCCTGTGTGTTCTGTTCAGAGAGGATATAACACCTGAGGTGATCTGCACTCTTCAACATCGTGATGGCTTTTCACTGTTTGCCAATTAATACAGAGAAATATAAGCTCCCATTTCCAACAGGGAGAAAAGACAAGGTATAACTGGGGATCATCGCTGTCAGTTATGTGAGGTCAAGGACAGACAAAGAAGTCACCACAAGGGCAGAGTGCAGTGACTTGCTTCTGCTCGTGGACTTTGACTGGGCACCAATTTTGTTTCATTTTTGGTTTTTGTCTTCTTGTCATACAACTGGAGTGGTAGAGTCACAATTCAAGTTCTTTAAAACATAACTAAGTGAGGGATTTCCTTAGTAACAGAATTTGTTGTTCAGTTGCTCAGTCAAGTCTGACTCATCACAACATCATGGATTGCAGCAAGCCAGGCTTCCCTGTCCCTCACCAACTCCTGGAGTTTGCCCAAGTTCATGTCCATTGTATCAGTGATGCCATTCACCTCCTTATTACCTGATGTTATCTCAAATAGAATAAAAAGAATGTTGTTGAAACACCTTGATTGTTCAAACACTTTGACTGATGACCTTTCTCACAGTTTTCAAATCTTTAATCACTCAAAAATGACATATTAAGTAATATAGCCTGACAGAGAAACCAGTCCTCCCCTGACTAGTTGTCAGGAGTTTCTCTAAAAGAAAAGCAAATATAAAATATTTTTATTTGAGGCCAATGGGAGATTGCAAAGCAAAAAGAGGAAGAAAGGAAGAAAATAAAGTAAGAGAGATAAGAGACAGAGTCTGAGAGAGACATTGAGAAATAGCTAAGATTCTTAGATTTTAGTTGGCTGAGGTTCTACTCCCTAATCATGCTGAGACACTGAGCCACATAAGAAGGCATTAGGAAAGAAATGGTGTGTAGTTTTCTTAGACAGCAATATCCAAGACATTGGCAGACTGGCCCTAAAATCAATAAGAACCAAGCAAGCAACTCGGTAGAAAAAGAAAGATTTCATGAAATTGGAAATGTAAAGAGTAAATTAATATGTTTGTAGTGAGGCAAATAACATGCAACTCTATAGACACCAGATTAGCGGAAGTTAAAATAAGTCTTTTACTAGATTTTTTTAATGATGTGGAGAATTCCAGTTACTGCTAATAAGCACAAAAATTGCATATAAAACTTCAAAAACTGTTTGATATTGTCCTGAATGCCTGAAAATATATGGACTCTATGACCCAGCAGCTACACTTCTGAGTATATCACACAGGGGTAGCTAGTGTACATGTGCACCAGGATAGATACAAGAATATTCACCACAGCAGAATCCATAAAAGGTAAACTACAGATAATAACAGTGTTCATCAACGAGTGAATTCTTCTATCCTTTGTCAATAGCATATTATAAAGTAGTGAACAAAAATAAATTACAGTCAATATGACAAACTAGATGAACCTTATAAACTTCTTGTTGAGCAAAAGAAGCAAGACCCCAGTGATTGGCACACTTTAGTTCCCCTTGTATTAAGTTCAAGCTATGTTTTACAACCTGGGTGTGGCTCAGCTGGTAAAGAATCCACCTGCAATGTGGGAGACATGGGTTTGATCCCTGGCTTGGGAAGGTCCCCTGGAGAAAGGAGAGACTGTATATTCCATGGGGTTGCAAAGAGGTGGACACGACTGAGCAACTTTCACTTCATGTTTTACAAATGGAGAAACATAATATGAAGCAATTTTTTAAAAGGAAGAGTGAAAGAATACCCCATGAAAATCAGAACACTGGTGAAGTCTAATGAAGGTGTGAGAGGACATAACTTGGGATTTTGGGTGTTGAAGTATTATTTTTTGATCTCAGTAGTGATTAGACAGATGATTACATTATGTTTATCAATTTTATAGTATTTATATGTGTATATTTTATGCACCATTCTGTATGTGTTATAGCTGATAGTAGGAAAAAGAGAAAACGAAAGTATAATTTACCAAATTGGAAATAAGCAAATTAAATGAAGTAAAAGGTGGGTGGTAGCCCCATTGAGATATGGGTTTTACAGAGATTCATCTGTCTGTACTTCCTTCTATCCTTTTTAAAAAACAGAACATGTTGAACAAAATTTGTGTGCTACCTGAAATGTCCCTGTGGTTTAGGGCAAACATGGAGAAGGAGAAGGGAAGGGAATGATTGTTGAAGATGAACTCCTGAGCAGTTGGCAATGGATAGGATCAGGACGAATGAGGTAGATTTTTGGATGACGTTGGGAATTCTCAATTACTGGATAAAAGAGTTAACATTGTGGAGGGATGGGTTTGAAGTTATAAATTCGGAGGTGAGAATTAGGCGTTTTCTTCAGTAGGGAGTTAGGCTCTTCAGTAACATGATCCTAGAGGAGGAGGATCAGCAGACTGTGTTATCACTGCTTCCAAGTAAAAGGTCTTGAACAACACTCACCATGGTTCTGTCCTGCCAGGCGGTTCATCAGGTAGGACTTCCCCGTCTGATAGAGCCCTGTGATGGCCACCACCACCACAGGCTGAGATATCTGCTCGAGAATCTTCAGTGCTCTGGGGTTTAAAGGTAAGTATTTAGCCTAGTGTGCCTAGGCCTGTACACGTGAATTATGTACATTTCCTCATGGATCCTTAATGAACCCGAAAGCAACCTGTCCATGGGAGGCATGCAGTGAATACAATGAGAACACAAAGCACTGATGATGAAGACTTAAGAACACAAGCATTTAGGGGGTATTAGAGGCAGACTCTGATGCTGGGAGGGATTGGGGGCAGGAGGAGAAAGGGACGACAGAGGATGAGATGGCTGGATGGCATCACTGACTCGATGGACATGAGTCTGGGTGAACTCCAGGAGTTGGTGATGGACAGGGAGGCCTGGCATGCTGAGGTTCATGGGGTCGCAAAGAGTCGGACACGACTGAGCGACTGATCTGATCTGATCTGAGAGGCAGATGGGATATGAAGGGGATGAGGAGTGACCAGACACCGTTTCTGGAATTCCAAATGATTTGGTCACTCAGTAATTGCACAAATATTTATTGAGGAACTACCATGTGCTGGACACAGTTCTAGGGGCTCAGAAACAAACAGTGAACAACATGGAGACAAATCTCAGCATCATGGAGCTCTATTCTAGAGGAGACAGATAATAAAGTAAAACCAAAATTGTTGTTGTTGTTGTTTTGTCGCTAAATCTTGTCCAACGCCATGTACAGTAACCTGCCAGGCTTTTCCATGTACGGGATTCCCAGGCAAGAATACTGGAGTGGGTTGCCATTTTGTTCTCCAGGGGAAACTTCCTGACCCAGGAATCAAACCCACGTTTCCTGCTTGGCAGGCAGATTCTTTACCACTGAGTTACCAGGGAAACCGCCCCCCACCACGACCCCAAACAAAACATATATGTGTATATTAGGGGATGGGAAGAGATCAGAAGGAAAGGATAAAGGAATGGCCTATAGAGCACTGGGGGTTGAATTTATGAAGTCAGTAGCCAGGGAAGACCGTGCCAAGTAAGGAAAATGAATGTAATCAATGATTTGATGAAGACAGATGGATGCAGGGAATCAGTGGGATCTGGAACAAGCTGGAAGAGCGAGTGTGGGAAAAAAATTGAGATAAAGAACATAGCTCTCTTTCAAACACAAAAGGATAGACCTTTAATGTGGCTACTCAAAGTTGTGCTTGTACGAATTAATTTATTAGCTGAAATTATAAGACTTTTCTTATTACTTAAGCTGATAGGGAAGAGATGCAAGCAGCCAGGGTGTTTAAAGGTCTGCCTAGGTGTGTCAGAGTCTCACATTTGGGCCAGGCTCTGCTTAAAATGATTTTGTCACAATGATCAGGTGTTTCATGATCTCAAGGGACAAACAGCACTCTGAGGGCTTTGACAGTCCCATTGTTTCTTTTCTCACAGACCATGTTAAGCAGTATGTACATGTTCCCATACTTTATTAACCATGTGACAACTGGGAAGATTAATTTATCTGTGCCTTATGTTTCTCTGCTATAAACTGGTGACGCTAAAAGTAAAAATCAGTCTGTTGTTAGGGTCATTAGGAGAATTAAATACCTCATAATACTTACACTATTCTTAACATTATGCTGGTTCATAGTAAATCCAATGTAAGTATTGCTTTACAGTTGAGTCCTCTGAAGAAGGGGAAGATAATTTCTGAATGAAAGAGGAGGATTGGCTCTGGCCTGAAACAGTGACACTTCCCTCCCTGGTTGCAAGCAAGTGGGAGGACACATCCCAAGAGGAAGATGAGCAGGCTGGGGAGATCCAGTGGGGACAGCTGAGAGGGAGGATGGTGATGGGGGAGAGTCAGGCTGGAGGAGCTCAGAGCTGCCTGGCCAAGTCCAAGTGCAAGTTCTGGAGTTGGGCTGCCAGGGTTCAATAAGAGGGTTCACGTGACTTGTTTGCTGTTGAGACCTTGTAAAAGGAACTTAACTTTGGAAGCCTCCATTTTCTATCAATGTTGTAGGAAAAAGAATAATTCCTGCCTGATTCATTGCTGTACAGTTGATAACATATAGGGTCTCAGAAAATTTTAAGAAAATTTCCTGCATTAATGTACTGTTTCAACGATGAACATATTAGAAAATGTAATAATCTGTTAGCGCTTCCAGTAAGTTGTAAATAATCAAGGTATCTAAAACCTTTAAAAAAAAAAACATGAATTTTTTTCAGCAGAATTCCTCTCTACATGTATCCTTTTTTTTTTTTTTCCTATAGTAGATTGGCAGCAGAGATGGGAGAACAAAATGATCTTTTACTTCTGTGTTATGTGAAACTTAATAAGGGGAAACTTCACTCAAATGGAGTCAGTATGCCAGAAAGAAGAGCTCGCATGCAGTACAACTGGAGGTAAGTTATAAGGAAAACTGTCAAATATAGACCCCAAGGACAAAACCTTCAACAAGGGAATCATCAATGACAGTCCCCAACAGGAAAAGATGTACACTGCATCTCCTAGAAGAATTGTCTCCCCCAGCAATTCAGCCAATGAGGATGGGTCATCACCCCGACCTCTTATTTTTTTTTACTAATGGACTTGTTTTCAAAATAATCTTTCCCAACTCCTTTCTTTTCTCAATAAAATAATATTCTTTCTTTGTGAGATTTGCCCATGGCTTTCCTGTAACTTGCTACTTCTGAATTACAATTCCTCTGCTATTCCTGAATAAATCCACTTTTACTTGAAAAATAGCTGTTTAATTTTTAAGGTGAGCAGTCATAAGCAAGAGGAATTGTAGACTTTCTTTCTGAGATTAAATAGTGATAAAGTTTTGTGTAAGAGTCCATGAGTTTGCAATGTATTTTTTAAAATTCAAAGTATACTGAGGTACCCAAACCAAGAAACTTTTCACTTTAAAACTAACCAAATAGAATGAAATAATGATACTACACGGCAGATGACTAACGTTTTCCAAAGGCTACTGTTCAGGAGAGTTATCTGAAGTGATGGTTAAAAGTACTCTAATCTTTGTATTTTCAGGAAATACCAAAAGTTATTATGAGGCAGTTCTTATATGGGAAAGGTATTAAAAGCAGTGCATGATAAATCAACACGATTAGACCTTAAAGCTATTATTTACAGTTGGTTAATGAGACTAAGATTGAATTATTCCATATAATACAGTTTAATAGTATGTGGAATATTTAATTTTTTTAAAAAACTTTTTATTTTATATTGGAGTACAGCTGATTAACAATGTTGTGATAGTTTCAGGTGGACAGCAAAGGAACTCTGTCATACATATTCTTCCACAAACTTCCATCCCATCTAGGCTGCCTCGTAATGCTGAGGAGAGTTCCATGTGCCATACAGTAGGACCTCATTGGTTAGCCATTTTCAATATTGCATTGAGTACATGTCAGTCCCAAACTCCTTAACTATCCCTTCTTCCCATCCTTCCCCCATGGATTGTTAAATATTTTTAATACAAAAATAATCGTGTTTATCTCTTAGAGTTTACATAATCTGTATATTATGGGACTTCCACTCTCTCTAGTTTTTTCAATGCCCAGCAACGTAAAGTCAGGACTCAGTCAGAGTCGGGGGGGTAGGGGCAGGGGAAACAGCCCCAACCAGTGCCTCTGTGAAGAGGTAGGTGTTGGGTCATGCAGTTCTAGGAAGGACTTCAGCCCCCTTACCTCAGAAGAGTTAGGATGCACACCTCTGTATTCCGTGGTGGGCTCCTTTCTGCACTCCTGGATGGATGCTGGAGGAGGAGCATCCATCCAGGACATGGTGCACAGGCTGTTACCTGCCAGCTGCCTCAGGTCCAAACCGAGATACCGAGTGGCAGGAGGAAAGCTCCTTGCAGGCTGCTTGTCCTTCACTCCCTCCATACTCTCCTGCCTCCCCTCCCAAAGTGTGGGCACTGTGCTGGGGGACTTATTGCTCTTTCTAGTCAACAAGAAAGTACGTATAAGTAAATTTTAGGAGTGTACTTTGTGTGTATTCTGCAGTCAGGAAACAATTTCTCAGCTGTCCTCGCTTGTTTCCTGAGCCCCTCCTGTGTTTGGTTTTGAGAAAACACATCTATTTTGAAACTGAAAATGGAGCAGGGTGTTACACCCATCCTGTTATGGGTTGAGTTGATAAAAAGAGAAAAAACAAAGTGGCATGAAAGTTGCTCAGGCGTGTCCAGCTCTTTGTGACCCATGGAATATACAGTCCATGGAATTCTCCAGGCCAGAATACTGGAGTGGGTAGCCTTTCCCTTCTCCAGGGGATCTTCTTAACCCAGGGATTGAAACCATGTCTCCTGCATTGAGGGCAGATTCTTTACCAGCTGAGCCACAAGGGAGACCCAAGAATACTGGAGTGGGTAGCCTATCCCTTCTCCAGCAGATCTTTCCGATCCAGGAATAGAACAGGGGTCTCCCGCATTGCTTGCGGATTCTTTACCAACTGAACTATCATGGAAGCCCCCAAAGGAGAGGAAATCAAGTCTAAACCACATGACCTTTTCTGGAGAGGTTAGCTGTTAGATTTTCTTTCTTTCCTTTTTATTCTTTGAGGCAGGAATGAGATGAGGTGGGAGTAATGACATCACTTCCTTCACAGTCAAGTTCACAAACCCACCCTCAGTCTTCCTCCCCAGTTGGATTTTGGGGGTCTTTTGTTTACATATGCACTGAAAATTTTTTCTTCTATATGTGTGAAAAATACTGGTATTTTGATACATGTCTTTTGTCTCCTTCAGTTCAGTCAGTTCAGTCGCCCTGTTGTATCCAACTCTTTGCAACCCCATGGACTACCGCACGCTAGGCCTCCCTGTACATCACTAACTCCAGGAGTTTACTCAAACTCACGTCCATTGAGTGGGTGATGCCATCCAACTATCTCATCCTGTGTTGTCCCCTTCTCCTCCCGCCTTCAATCTTTCCCAGCATCAAGGTCTTTTCAAAGAGTCAGTTCTTTGCATCAGGTGGCCAAAGTATTGGAGTTTCAGCTTCAACATCAGTCCTTCCAATGAATATTCAGGTCTGATTTCCTTTAGGACGGACTGGTTGGATCTCCTTGCTGTCCTAGGGACTCTCAAGAGTCTCCTCCAACACCACAGTTCAAAAGCATCAATTCTTTGGCTATCAGCTTTCTTTATAGTTCAACTCTCACATCCATACATGTCTACTGGAAAAACCACAGCTTTGACTAGACAGACCTTTTTTGGCAAAGAATTGTCTCTGCTTTTTAGCATGCTGTCTAGGTTGGTCATAGCTTTTCTTCCAAGGAGCAAGTATCTTTTAATTTTATGGCTGCAGTCACCATCTGCAGTGATTTCGGAACCCCCCAAAATCAAGTTTGTCACTGTTTCCACTGTTTCCCCATCTATTTGCCATGAAATGATGGGACCAGATGTCATGATCTTAGTTTTCTGAATGTTGAGTTTTAAGCCAACTTTTTCACTCTCCTCTTTCACTTTCATCAAGAGACTCTTTAGTTCTTCTTTGCTTTCTGCCATAAGGGTGGTGTCATCTGCATATCTGAGGTTATTGATATTTCTCCCAGCAATCTTGATTCCAACTTGTGCTTCATCCAGCTCAGCATTTCTCATGATGTACTCTACATAGACGTTAAATAAGCAGGGTCACGATATACAGCCTTGACATACTCCTTTCCCAATTTGGAACCAATCTTTTGTTCCATGTCCAGTTCTAACTGTTGCTTCCTGACCTGCATACAGGTTTCTCAAGAGGCAAGTCAGGTGGTCTGGTATTCCCATCTCTTTCAGAATTTTCCACAGTTTGTTGTGATCTATACTGTCAAAGGCTTTGGCATAGTCAATAAAGCAGAAATAGATGTTTTTCTGGAACTTTCTTGCTTTTTCCATGATCCAGCAGATATTGGCAATTTGATCTCTGGTTCCTCTACCTTTTCTAAATCCAACTTGAACATCTGAAAGTTCACATTTCACATATTGTTGAAGCCTGGCTTGGAGAATTTTGAGCATTACTTTACTAGAGCATGAGATGAGTGCAATTGTGCGGTATTTTGAGCATTCTTTGGCATTTCCTTTCTTTAGGATTGGAATGAAAACTGACCTTTTCCAGCCCAGTGGCCACTGCTGAGTTTTCCAAATTTTCTGGAATATTGAGTGCAGCACTTTTTTAAGGTAAGATTATTCCTATGTCGTTTATTGTTTTTGATGGAATGGTAAATGGGATTGTTTCCTTAATTTCTCTTTCTGGTGGCTCATTTTTAGTCTGTTGAGTGCAATAGATTTCTGTTTACTAATTTTGTGTCTCCTTCCCAACTTCAGGAGATTTTAGTTCTATTTCTGTGAAAAATGCCATTGGTAACTTGATAGGGATTGTATTGAATCTGTAGATTGCCTTGGGTAGTATAGTTATCTGACCAATATTGATTCTTCCAACCCTGGAGCATGTTACATCTTTTCATCTATTGGTTTTGGTGCTGAGACAAGGACTTCCAGGAGATCTCACACCAATTAATATTCCTTGGGACCTGATATTCTCTGTTAGTCCACTGGACTGGATTTAGCACTCCCAGCGCAAAAACTCAAGCCCAATCCCTAGCCGGAGATCCAGGCCCCTGCAAGCCATGCTGTGTGGGAAAAAGACAAAAAGCAACAAGCAGTAAGGAGAAGAACAATAACACACAATAAAAGCTAAGGTAAAATGAAAAGAATAAAAAACATACAATAACAATATAAAATAAAAATAAAACAATAAAAAATAACAATAAAAATGAAACAACAAAGAAACGAGAACCGCAACAGCAAAATCAATCAATAAATAAAAACTGAAAATAAGATAAAAAAATAAAACAAAAATAATAATAATATAAAAAATAAACAATTCCCTGGTGCCTTCTCTTTCAGTGGCCTTACTCCCGCAGTGAGCTACAACCAACCCCCGCACCCCCAGGCAGGCCTCCAAGGCTCCTAGGCAGCTCTCTGGTCCTGTTGTGTCAGTCCATCTCTGTGTGTGCTTTTCTCACCAGCGTTTGCTCCTGGAGCTGCTTCTGAGCACAGGTCCCTGTGCAGGCCATCAGAGATGCAGATTTCCACAGGCATCCCTGCAAGGGCTGGTGCAGCTACAGTAAGCCTTGGACTGAGCTGGTGCTCAGTCCTCCTGGACCCATACAGCCAGGAAACCCTGTCAAGGGTGGCACTCGGGCTGCCAAGACCCACATTTCCATAACAGGCCTTGGTGCGGGTGGGGGCCCAGGGAGTGCACTTCAGGCCTGGGGTCCCATGCACCAGGAAAGGCCCTTAGGGGGTGGGTGTGCCCCAGAGGGGACCTACATGGCTAGAAGAGGCCTAAGGTGGGGTGCTCTGGCCCAGGATCCATTCACCCAGAAGGGGCCCTGGGGGTTGAAATTTCAAGCCTGGGACCTCATCAGGCTGGCCAGGGCCTGAGCAGGTAGGAGAGTCTCTGGCAGCCTTTCCCTCAAACCCTTCAAGGTCACTCTCCATTCTCACCAGTCCCTTCACTGTGCCTTCACTCTGAGGGGGCAGAGGAGAGTAGAGGTTCAGGCAGGGCACCCCAACAGGCTTGCCTGAGCCTCAGAGGGTGAGAAGATATACTGGCAGGGTTCTCTTCCAATCATTGGATCTACAGAATTGCCTTTCTGCCCCCGCTGATCCCACTTTGGTGAGTGGGCCCCTCTGAGCATCAGAGCCTCTCCACACCCCCAAAACCCACAGGTACACTGATCCCACCCTGCCTCTACTTTCCCTCCTTCTCCTCTTTCCCAAGTCTCACCTGGTCACGAGGGGCTTCCTCCTGTCTCCTTAGGTGTCTGAGGACCCCCACCAGTGCCTACTTAATGCCCTGTGTGAGGAGACACACACTACTCCATTATCTTGCTCTGTTACCTGTCTAAGATTTACCTTGTATATTGAGGTGCTCCTATGCTGAGTGCACGTGTATTTTTGTTGTTGTTTCATTGTTGAGTCATGCCAACTCGTCTGTGACCCCATGGATTGTACCCACAGACCTCTTTACATAGGATTACCCAGGCAAGAACACTGGAGAGGGTTGCCATTTCCTTCTTCTTGGGAATCTTCAGAACCTAGAGATCAAACCTAGGTTTCCTGCATTGCAGGTGGATTATTGTCTGAGCCAGAGGATAAGCATTGTTATATCTTCTTCTTGGATTGATCCCTTGATTGATTAGGTAGTGTCTTTCTCTCTTTTATTTTAAAGAGTACTTTGTCAAGTGTTGCTATTCTGACTTTCATTTGATTTCCATTTGCATGAACTCCTTTTTCCATACACTCACTTTCACTCTGTGTGTGTCTCTAGATCTGAAGTGACCTCTGTAGGCAGCATATACACAGGTTTTGATTTGTTTCCATTCAGCCACTCTGTGTCTTTTGGTTGGTGCATTTTGGACATTTTCACTTAAGATAATGACCAATATGTATATTCTTATGGCCATTTGGTGAATTGTTTTGGAAATGTTTTTGTAGGTCTTCTTTTCCTCTTACTTCATCTTTTGCTCTCTTCTCTTGTGATTTGATGACTAACTGTAATGTTATGTTTAGATTCCTTTTTCCTTGTGTTGTGTGTGTGTATCTATTATAGATTTTTTTGTTTGCAGTTACCAAGAGGTTTCTTTTCTTTTTTTTTTTTTTTTAATGAAAAGCTATGTGTATGCATGTGTGCTAAGTCACTTCAGTCATGTCCAACTACTTGTGACCCTATAGACTGTGGCCCGCCAGGCTTCTCAGTCCATGGGATTCTCCAGACAGGAATACTGGAGTGGGTTGCCATTTCCTTCTCCAGGCTATATGTATAGGTGATTGTTTTAAGTTGTTGACCTCTCATTTTCAAATACATTTTCAAAACCCTGCATTTGTACTCTCCTCCCTTCAAGATTGCTGTTTTTGATAGCCTGTTTTACATCTAGTTATTTTGTGTCTTTTTAAACTGCTCCTTGTGTTTAGAGTGCAATTGTGCGGTAGTTTGAGCATTCTTTGGCATTGCCTTTCTTTGGAATTGGAATGAAAACTGACCTTTTCCAGTCCTGTGGCCACTGCTGAGTTTTCCACATTTGCTGGCATATTGAGTCCAGCACTTTCACAGCATCATCTTTCAGGATTTGGAACAGCTCAACTGGAATTCTATCCCCTCCACTAGCTTTGTTGGTAGTGATGCTTTCTAAGGCCCACTTGACTTCACATTTCAGGATTTCTGGCTCTAGGTCAGTGATCATACCATCGTGATTATCTGGGTTGTGAAGATCTGTTTTGTACAGTTCTTCTGTGTATTCTTGCCATCTCTTCTTAATATCTTCTGCTTCTGTTAGGTCCATACCATTTCTGTCCTTTATCGAGCCCATCTTTGCATGAAATGGTCCTTTGGTATCTCTGATTTTCTTGAAGAGATCTCTAGTCTTTCCCATTCTGTTGTTTTCCTCTATTTCTTTGCATTGATCACTGAGGAAGGCTTTCTTATCTCTTCTTGCTATTCTTTGGAACTCTGCATTGAGATGTTTATATCTTTCCTTTTCTCCTTTGCTTTTTGCTTCTCTTTTTTCCACAGCTATTTGTAAGCCCTCCCCAGACAGCCATTTTGCTTTTTTGCATTTCTTTTCCATGAGGATGGTCTTTATCCCTGTCTCCTGTACAATGTCACGAACCTCATTCCATAGTTCATCAGGCACTCTATCTATCAGATCTAGTCCCTTAAATTTATTTCTCACTTCTACTGTATGATCATAAGGGATATGATTTAGGTCATACCTGAATGGTCTAGTGGTTTTCCCTACTTTCTTCAATTTAAGTCTGAATTTGGCAATAAGGAGTTCATGGTCTGAGCCACAGTCAGCTCCTGGTCTGTTTTTGCTGACTGTATAGAGCTTCTCCATCTTTGGCTGCAAAGAATATAATTAATCTGATTTTGGTGTTGACCATCTGGTGATGTCCATGTGTAGAGTCTTCTCTTGTGTTGTTGGAAGAGGGTGTTTGTTGTGACCAGTGCATTTTCTTGGCAAAACTCTATTAGTCTTTGCCCTGCTTCATTCTGTATTCCAAGGCCAAATTTGCCTGTTACTCCAGGTGTTTCATGACTTCCTAATGCTCAAAATTCTCCAAGCCAGGCTTTAGCAATATGTCAACCGTGAACTTCCTGATGTTCAAGCTGGTTTTAGAAAAGGCAGAGGAACCAGAGATCAAATTGCCTACATCCACTGGATCATAGAAAAAGCAAGAGAGTTCCAGAAAAACATCTATTTCTGCTTTATTGACTATGCCAAAGCCTTTGACT
>NW_011495027.1:6960618-6961016 GCF_000754665.1 Bison bison bison
TGATGAAAGTGAAAGTGGAGAGTGAAAAAGTTGGCTTAAAGCTCAACATTCAGAAAACAAAGATCATGGCATCTGGTCCCATCACTTCATGGGAAATAGATGGGGAAACAGTGGAAACAGTGTCAAACTTTATTTTTCTGGGCTCCAAAATCACTACAGATGGTGACTGCAGCCATGAAATTAGAAGACGCTTACTCCTTGAAAGGAAGGTTATGACCAGCCTAGATAGCATATTGAAAAGCAGAGACATTACTTTGCCAACAAAGGTCCGTCTAGTCAAGGCTATGGTTTTTCCTGTGGTCATGTAAGGATGCAAGAGTTGGACTGTGAAGAAAGCTGAGCACCGAAGAATTGATGCTTTTGAACTGTGGTGTTGGAGAAGACTCTTGAGAATCTCC
>NW_011495027.1:6961615-6962024 GCF_000754665.1 Bison bison bison
ATTTTGTAGTTATTTTTTGTGTATGGTGTTAGTAAAGTGTTCTGGTTTCATTCTTTTACAAGTGGTTGACCAGATTTCCCAGCACCACTTTTTAAAGATATTGTCTTTAATCCATTGTATATTCTTGCCTCCTTTGTCAAAGATAAGGTGTCCATATGTGCGTGGATTTATCTCTGGGCTTTCTATTTTGTTCCATTGATCTATATTTCTGTCTTTGTGCCAGTACCATACTGTCTTGATTACTGTGGCTTTGTAGTAGAGCTTGAAGTCAGGTAGGTTGATTCCTCCAGTTCCATTCTTCTTTCTCAAGATCGCTTTGGCTATTCCAGGTTTTTTTGTATTTCCATACAAATTGTGAAATTATTTGTTCTAGCTCTGTGAAGAATACTGTTGGTAGCTTGATAGGGAT
>NW_011495027.1:6962124-6962966 GCF_000754665.1 Bison bison bison
GATTTCTTTGGAAGGAATGATGCTAAAGCTGAAACTCCAGTACTTTGGCCACCTCATGCAAAGAGTTGACTCATTAGTAAAGACTCTGATGCTCAGAGGGATTGGAGGCAGGAGGAAAAGGGGATGACACAGGATGAGATGGCTGGATGGCATCACTGACTCAATGGACGTGAGTCTGAGTGAACTCCGGGAGTTGGTGATGGACAGGGACGGCTGGCATGCTGTGATTCATGGGGTCGCAAAGAGTCGGACACGACTGAGCGACTGATCTGTTCTGATCTGGTCTGTGATTAGAGACCATTTTACTACTTTTGTCTTGTAACCTCCATACTAGCTTTGTGTGTGGCTGATTTTCTGCCTTTACTGTATGTCTGCCTTTATTGGTGTGCCTTTCATTTCATAACTTTTCTTGTTTCTACTTGTGGCCATTTTTGCCTAGAAGAAATTCCTTTATCATTTGTTGTCATGGTGGTTTGGTGGTATTGAACCCTTTAAGCTTTTGCTTATCCATAAAGCTTTTGATTTTTCCATCAAGTCTTAATGATTGCCTTGTTGCATAGAGTAAGCTTGGTTTTGGTTTTTCCCTTTTATCACTTTAACTATATCATGCCATTTTTCATCTAGCCTGTGCAGTTTCTGATGAAAAATTAGCTGATAGCTTATGGGAGTTCTTTTGCATGTTATTTGTTTATTTTCCCTTGGTTCTTTCAATATTGTCTCTTTATCTTTATTTTTTGTTTTTTTTTTTTAAATTTAATTTTATTTTTAAACTGTACATAATTGTATTAGTTTTGCCAAATATCAAAATGAATCCACCACCGGTATACATGTGTTCCCCATCC
>NW_011495027.1:6965523-6965728 GCF_000754665.1 Bison bison bison
TGATTTGTTGGTTATTCAGCAGCGTGTTGTTCAGCCTCCATATGTTGGAATTTTTAATAGTTTTTCTCCTGTAATTGAGATCTAATCTTACTGCATTGTGGTCAGAAAAGATGCTTGGAATGATTTCTATTTTTTAGAATTTACCAAGGCTAGCTTTATGGCCCAAGATGTGATCTATCCTGGAGAAGGTTCCATGTGCGCTTGA
>NW_011495027.1:6967071-6967990 GCF_000754665.1 Bison bison bison
TGGAGGTCTCTGAGATTGTCCTCATTTCTTTTAATTCGTTTTTCTTTTATCCTCTCTGATTCATTTATTTCTACCATTCTATCTTCTAATTCACTAATCCTATCTTCTGCCTCTGTTATTCTACTATTTTTTGCCTCCAGAGTGGTTTTAATTTCATTTATTGCATTATTCATTATGTATTGACTCTTTTTTATTTCTTCTAGGTCCTTGTTAAACCTTTCTTGCATCTTCTCAATCCTTGTCTCCAGGCTATTTATCTGTGATTCCATTTTAATTTCAAGATTTTGGATCAATTTCACTATCATTATTTGGAATTCTTTATCAGGTAGCTTCCGTATCTCTTCCTCTTTAGTTTGGTTTGGTGGGCATTTATCCTGTTCCTTTATCTGCTGGGTATTCCTCTGTCTCTTCATCTTGTTTAAATTGCTGAGTTTGGGGTGTCCTTTCTGTATTCTGGCAGTTTGTGGAGTTCTCTTTATTGTGGCTTTTCCTCGCTGTGTGTGGGTTTGTACAGGTGGCTTGTCAAGGTTTCCTGGTTAGGGAAGCTTGTGTCAGTGTTCTGGTGGGTGGAGCTGTATTTCTTCTCTCTGGAGTGCAATGAAATGTCCAGTAATGAGTTATGAGATGTCTATGGTTTTGGGGTGACTTTGTGCAGCTTGTATTTTGAAGCTCAGGGCTGTGTTCCTTTGTTGCTGGAGAATTTGCTTGGTATGTCTTGCCCTGGAACTCATTGGCCCTTGTGTGGTGCTTGGTTTCAGTGTCAGTATGGAGGCGTTTGATGAGCTCCTGTCAATTAATGTTCCGTGGAGTCAGGAGTTCCCTGGAGTTAGGGTTTGGACTTAAGCCTCCTGCTTCCAGTTATCAGTCTTATTTTTACAGAAGTTTCAAAACTTCTCCTTCTATGCAGCACCATTGATAA
>NW_011495027.1:6969085-6969490 GCF_000754665.1 Bison bison bison
ATACAATGTTAAAAAAAAGGAAGAAGAAGCATAAAGAGAGAAAACAAACAAACAAACAAAAACAATGTCGCAAAAATCATAAAGAAAATACAGGTACAAAATTGATATCAAATACCAAAAAGCATAAATTAAAAATCTAGAGTAGAATTTGGAATTTCAGATATACAATGTTATATAAAAGAAGAAGAGAAAGAAACAGAAAAACAAAACAAAAAAAGTCACAGAAATTATAAAAAGAACTATAGGTACAAAATTGATAACATATACCAAAGAGCTAAAATTGAAAAACTAGAGTAGAGTTTGAAATTTCAAAAATACAATGTTAAAGAAAAGAAGAAAAAAAAAAAAAAACAAGGTCAAAAAATTATACAATATATATATATGAAGTTTGCTGAAGAAGAAAAG
>NW_011495027.1:6969662-6972605 GCF_000754665.1 Bison bison bison
CTCGGGTTCAGGCACTTGGGTAGTCCTCAGAGTCGCAGACTCAGTTGGGCCTGCGTTTTGTGCTCTTCCCAGGTCCGAGCAGCTCAGGTGATGAGGTGTTTGGCGAATGCCAATGCTGCGACTTATCGCCTCCCCGCCACTCGGTTACCTGGGTGTACAACCGGCGCACCTTCTCAGGCAGATGTTAACCAGACCCCCAAGAACTTTTAGTTAGCAAAGAATCCTGCTTACAGTTTTATAGATAATGTCTCTCTGGGGCTGTGATTGCCCCCTTCCAGCTCTGGCTGCCTGTCACCGGAGGGGAAAGTCTGCAGCCGGCTATCTCTGTTTAGTCCTTTGTTCCGTGCGCGGACCTGGCGGTGTCTTAGGTTGGGGCTGGCTTTTCCCGTGGTAGATAGCCCACAGTCTGGTTTGCTAGCCCAAATTATTTCGCTCAGATAGCGCTCAGGGTATTCAGGCCAGATTCTTACTCTGAGCGATGCAGCCCGCACCGCGCCTCCCTGCCCAGCCCCCGCTTGCTAATGGCGTGTGCAGGCGTCTGCACTGCTTCTCCACTGAGGGAGTTACCATAGGGCTCGCAATCTGCGAGTTTTAATTGTTTATTTATTTTTTCTCCCTGTTATGTTGCCCTCTGTGCTTCCAAAGCTCGGCACAGATTCGGTAGTGAGAAGGTTTCCTGGTGTTTGGAAACTTCTCTCTTTTTAAGACTCCCTTCCCGGGACGGAACTCCGTCCCTCCCTCTTTTGTCTCTTTTTTTGTCTTTTATATTTTTTCCTACCTCCTTTCGAAGAGTTGGGTTGCTTTTCTGGGTGTCTGATGACTTCTGCCGGCATTCAGAAGTTGTTTTGTGGAATTTACTCGACGTTTAAATGCTCTTCTGATGAATTTGTGGGGGAGAAAGTGTTCTCCCCGTCCTACTCCTCCGCCATCTTGGCTCCTCCCCCTATTTTTTGTCATTTTAATTGCAGTGTATCTTGGTCTATATTCCTCTTTGGGTTCATCCTATATGGGACACTCTGCAAGTCCTATACTTGAGTGACTGTTTCCTTTCCCAGGTTTGGGAGATTTCAGCTATTATGTCTTCAGTTATACTTTCATCCCGTTTCCACTCTCTCTTCTCCTTCTGGGACTCCTATACTACAATGCAAATATGTGTGAGCTTAATGGTATAGGGGTCTCTTAAATTGTCCTCAGTGTATTGAGTAGGGAAAAATCTCGGCACTAAAGAGTCAATATGGCAGCTGCCGAGAGTGTTCATGTGGTTCAAAGTTCCCCAGGTATGGCTGCCACCCCAATGTTGGTGCTAGTGGTAAAGAAGCCACCTGTCAATGCAGGAAATGTAAGAGACATGGGTTTGATCTGCAGGTGGGAAATATCCCCTGGAGGAGGGCATGGCAACCCACTTCAGTATTCTATGGGCTTTCCTGGTGGCTAAGATGGTAAAGAATCTGCCTGCAATTTGGGAGGGCCAGGTTCAATTCCTTAGTGGGGCAGATCCCCTGTAGGAGGGCAAGGGTAACCACTCCAGTATTCTTCCCTGGAAAATCCCATCGACAGAGGAGCCTGGTGAGCTACAGTCTATGAGGTTGGAAAGAGTCAGACACAAGTGAGTGATTAACCCATTCACTTTCACTTTCCAGTGTCTATGTCCTCAGAGTGAGCCACAATCACTACCCTGCCTCTCCAGGAGACTCCAAAATTAGCCAGTAGGTCTGGCCCAGGCTCCTATCAGGTTACTGCTTTTCCCCTGGGTCCTCGTGTGGGTGAAATTTTGTGTGAACCCCTTTAGACTGAAGTCTCTGTTTTCCCAAGTTCTGTGGGGTTTCTGCAACTAAGCCCTATTGGCCTTCAAAGCCACTTGCTCTGGGGCTCATCTTCCTTGTGCTGGAGCCCTGTGTTTAAGAGCCTGCAGAGGGGCTCAGAACTCTCACTCCTGCAGGAGAACCTCTGCAAGATAATTATTCTCCAGTTGGAGGGTCACTCACCCAGGGACTATGGGATCTGATGATATGATTTTGCCTCTCCTACCCATCTCCTTGTCATTCCCTCCTTATGTCTTTAATTGTAGAAGATCTTATTCTGGTGTGTTCCTGTCTTTTTCACTGATGTCTGCTCTGCAGATATTTGTGGTTTGGTGTGCTCATGAGAGGGAGTAAGCTCAGGGTCTTTCTACAATGCCATTTCGGCTGCTCTCAAAAGTTATTTCTTACCTAAGCTTTCAAGGAATTGGTGTCAGGTACTCAAATGATAAGTCAGTGTGTCCATAGAGTTTCAGGCTATATTTAACTCTAATTTGAGAAAAATTGGGCAACAATGAATGAATTCTGCCTGTCTCCTCCCTTGCCTTTCATTTCTTGTTTTGTCTGATTAACATTTTATAAATGGTAAGTTCTAAAATTTATCTCCACCTTTCTTCATGAATGTAAAATGCTGGTGTCTATTTTAGGACAAAGTGTGAAATGCAGTCTATGGTTATTAGAAGTGAGATTGCAAATGAAAGTAGGGGCAGGACTGCTTTGAAATGGGACTAATGCTAGGAAACCAGCTTCTTACTTTGATCAAAAAATCTACTATTTATGTGGTAAACAAACCAAAACATTGATACCAGGAACAAGTAAATGTTCTTATATACTATGTGCCAGGTAAACGTAAGTGATGGTGAATTCTTCATGTTTCTAACCTGAAGAAAGCCCATTTGTCCATCTCCTTTTTAGAAATTTTCTTTGGAGACAGCTGGGTAAGGATCCTTTCCCTATTTTTTAACTTCAAAAGTTTCATGTTAAGTATTACAATTTGATTTCTGTTTACACAAAAAGTGATCACCATACAGTTGACCCCCTTCACCATTTGTCTGCCTCCTCCGCCCTGTCCCCCCTTGCCTCTAGTGACCACCAGTTGTTCACTGTATCTATGAGGGCTTTGTTTGTTTGTTTGTTTTACCCT
>NW_011495027.1:6972801-6998097 GCF_000754665.1 Bison bison bison
TTTTTTTTTTTTTGTCTCCTCATGTGAGTGAAATCATATGGCATTTGTCTTTCTTCACTTGACCTGTTTCAGTCAACATTATATTGTCAAGGTCCATGCATGTTGTCACAAATGTCAGACTTGAATTCTATTTTATGGCTGAGTATTTTATTTATATATATATAATATATATATATATATATATATATATATATATCATATCTTTCTATCCTTTCAGTCATTGACTGGCACTTTGGTTGTTTCCATATCTTGGCTAATATAAATAATACTACAAAGAAGATCTCAGTGCCTATATCAGTTTGAATTACTGTTTTCCTGTACTTTGGGTAATTTCCTGTTCGTTTCAGTTCAGTTTAGTCACTCAGTCATGTCTGACTCCCTGCGACCCTATGGACTGCAGCACACCAGGCCTCCCTGTCCATCACCAACTCCCGGAGTTTACCCTGTACTATTCCACAAACTTGGAATAGCTAGGATATATGGTAGTTGTATCTACAGGCTCCTTGACACCTTGGAATCTTAACATAGGTTCAATCCTGGCTGTAACCATTTCTTCTCAGGGAGATGAAATACATTAGATTATTCTTTCAAGTATCCAAAATATCGATTATTCAGTTTCTAATTTAGCATGAGTTTGACTCTCTGAAGCAAGGTACAGAAAGTTTAGCATGTAATAGTAAATTGTGCCATCCTATCTGCTTAACAGAAAATAAGATCTCATTGATCTTAAGGAAACATGCTCTATACTGGCTAAAAACTGCAATAGTAAAGGACTCATTTGCTTAGATATATAATTAACATGAGTTTATTCTTTTTAGTCATTTCAATCTACTGATACACATGTACTGGGTACTGCTTATTCAATAATATAAAGTGTTCTCTTTTTCTGTTGTTATGAAGAGGAATTTCTTTAAGACTTTTAATTCATCAATAATATGAAGGAATGAATTTTTTGCCCATATTCCACACCCTTTTCTAGATAATCAAAGTTATTGTTATCAACAAATTTGGGCATGTTGGCTGTGAATAACTCAGTTCATAATAGGTGCAATACTGTTCTGTTTTGCACAGTATTTATATATCAATAATAAGTAGATCAGAGTCTACCCAGGTAGCTTAGTGGTAAAGAATCTGCCTGCCAAGCAGGAGATGTGGGTTGGATCCCTGTGTTGGGAAGGAGGAGATGGCAACCCACTCCAGTATTCTTGCCTGGGAAATCCCGTGGACAGAGGAGCCTACTGGGCTACAGTCCAAGGGATTGCAGAGTCAGACACAACTTAGTGAATAAACAAGAACAACAATAAATAAATCAGAGCTTTGAACATTTGCATTCCATTATGAACAGCATTTTTTTAATGGAGAAGGCAATGGCAACCCACTCCCACACTCTTGCCTGGAAAATCCCATGGACGGAGGAGCCTGGTAGGCTGCAGTCCATGGAGTCACTAAGAGTCGGGCACGACTGAGCAACTTCACTTTCACTTTTCACTTTCATGCACTGGAGAAGGCAACGGCAACCCACTCCAGTACTCTTGCCTGGAGAATCCCAGGTACAGAGGAGCCTAGTGGGCTGCCGTCTATAGGGTTGCACAGAGTTGGACACGACTGAAGCGACTTAGCAGCAGCAGCAGCAGCATGAATAGCATTTTTAACTCACTATTGGGATTGCAGTTTATTAGTTTTATACTTTTCTATGAATAAGTGAAAGTCGCTACGTTGTGTCTGAGTCTTTGCAACTCCATGGAATTCTCTAGGCCAGAATACTGGAGTGGGTAGCCTTTCCCTTCTCCAGGGCATCTTCCCAACCCAGAGATCCACTCCAGTTCTGCCACATTGCAGGCGGATTCTTTATCAGCTAAGCCACCAGGGAAGCCCAAGAAAACTGGCATGGGTAGCCTATCCCTTCTCCAGGAGATCTTCCTGACCCAGGAATCGATTCAGGGTCTCCTGCATTCCAGGTGGATTCTTTACCAACCGAGCTATGAAGGAGCCTTTCTGTGAATAGTAAATCTTTAAAATGATACTAAATTCTTTGATACTCATAGAAGAACATATACCCAACAGGAAAGTACTTTTCCTCTGAAAAAGAGAAATCATTTATATTAAGAAAAATTTTCTGCTAGGTGATGGGTGGTGAAATCCCTTGTCATATGTTTACTTGATGAGTATTAATTAATGAATGATATTACATAAAATCTGTCATATAGAGTGTTCAATATCCTCAGATGAGTTATCTTAATAAAGTCTCTTGCATAGGAAATGAGGCAACAATGAGGTATTTTACTCATCCTCATGGATTGGACAGAATCCAGAGTCAATTTATGTAGTTGCAGGGTGCAATAAGGGTGTTTTATCCGAGTGATTAAGTAGGAGACAAACATTCTGAACAATCACAGATTGGAACTCGAGAAGGTTATTTTTTTCCTTGTGGCTGTTGTCTTTAGTCACTAAGTCATGTCTGACTCTTTGCGACCCCATAGACTGTAGCCTGTCAGGTTCCCCTGTCCAAGTTCTGTATGGAAATCAGTAGTAAAATATTTCAGAATAATGTGTGCTGTATTTGTTTAGATGATGACTCCAATTAATACCCACAAGTGAGTGAAAGTCTCTCTGTCGTGTCTGACTCTACGACCCCACGGACTGTAGCCCGCCAGGCTTGTCCGTCCATGGGATTCTCCAGGCAAGAATACTAGACTGGGTTGGCCACGGCTATTTGTGGCCCTGATGGGTGGAAGCTCATGTATTTATTCACATGCCTTGTTTGAATACCTGGGGCTTATGTGGTAGGGTTTGTGGTGGGAGCTACATAGACAGGGAAGAAGATCAAAAAGACAAGATCATGAGGCAGTAGGAGACAAAATATAAATAGGTCGTTTCAGTACTAAAATTACACAAAAATCCTGTGGTCTGAAGGAAATCTGATACAATGGCATCACAGAGAAGGACACCAGACCCAATCTTAGGAAATCAGGAAATCGGAGACAGTAAGGAGGAACGGATGGTGACAGATCAGGGTTTCAGGCTGGGGACCTGGGTTAGGGATATCTGTGTTGGGCTCAAATTCCCAAAATCAAGAGAATTTGTCCTATTGGGGAATTGCCAGCAATTTATTCTAAGTCAATGGTCAATCATCAGACAGCTAAGAAGAATTCCTAAAATGTTGAGTTGAAGAGAAATTTTTCTTTGAAATCACCATCTTTTAAAATCTAAGATTAGTACTTAGAGAACATTTTAGCCAACACACCCAGGGACCCTTTTTCTGTAAAGAATTAGGGACTAAATTTCAATGCCTTAGCAAGAACTCCAAATGACAAGAAAGTTAGGATGCACATCATATATTTTCCACTTCCTGCTGTAACAAGTAGGTATTCCCTGTTGAGCTGACATGTTATTTCTAGTAGTTATAATCCTTTCACCTTGTCATAGGAACTTCTTCATTCCATACATTATTCTGCTCTTAATTTTAATAACTGTACTTATGTTTCAATATGTAAGAATTCTTGAAAAATATAAATGTCACAGAAGAAAGTGTCATGCAAAGTTAGTTATCCTCTCATGTCTTACATGGAGAAGGCAATGGCACCCCACTCCAGTACTCTTGCCTGGAAAATCCCATGGATGGAGGAGCCTGGTGGGCTGCAGTCCATAGGGTCCCACAGAGTCAGACACGACTGAAGCGACTTAGCAGCAGCAGCAGCATGTCTTACATCAAACATGAAGGAGTATTCATGTTGTGCACATGGATACCAATTTCTTCTGTATTTTTGAAGATAGATAATAACTAATGCATACATTCATTATTTTTTTCAATCAGTAATACAACTATACATACTTTCCATATCTTAGATTTTCCCACACTAGCACAAAGAGAGTTTCCTTTTTTCATTCTAGAGACTGTGAAGTATTCCTTTGTAAGTGTGTCTCAGGTTTTATCTCACTGGTGTATGAGACAGGGGCTTGAAAGTTGTTTCCAGGGCTTCTCTGGCAACTCATGATTAAGAATACAACTACCAATGCAGGAGACATTGGTTTGTCCCTGATCTGGAAGATTCCACATGCTGTGGGGCAGGCAACTAAGGCTGTGCATCACAACTTTTGAGCCTGTGCTCTAGAGCCGCGAGCTGCAATGTCTGAGCCCATGTACTCCAAGTACTGATGGCTGAGTGTCCTAGGGCCTGAATTCCACAACAAGAAGGCCACCACAATGAGAAGCCCGCACTCTGCATTTAGGATGAGGCTTCACTTGTTGCAACTAAAGAAAGGCCTGCACAGCAACAAAGATAAGGACAACACAAAATTAAAATAAAATAAATAAATAAAAATTATAAAAAATAAAGTTGTTTCCAGTCTTCTGAAATTAAAGCAATCCTGAAACAAATATACTATAGCATATGCCATTTTCAACTCAGGTTAATAAGTCCGTTAAGACAGATTACTAAATGTGGATTCTGTAGCAGCAGTACTTGCATTCAAATCTTTGAATTGTATTTGTACCAATTTGCACTCTCCCTAGCAGTTAACAGAGACCCCCAATTTCCTGGAACCCTTGACAGCTAGTGTCCTGTCCAAACTGCTGTTTCTGGCCCAGGTGGGAGGTGACACAGGTCCCTCCTAATTTTACCTTGTATGTCATTTATTATCAATGAAGTTAAACACACTTTCTCTTTCTATATTTTTGCCCATGTAAAAATGTTCTTGTTGCTGTTTGCTCACTGTTATATAAGGGCTCATAATAACTTAAAGAGCTGATCTCCAGGACTGTATATTATAGATTGCAGATGTTCTTCCTCTTATATTTGTTTCTTGCTCCTCTTAACACTTTACCATAATTAATCATTATCTTTCAACTTGTTTTCCATTTTTTAAATTCACTAATTCAATCAGAATTGCTTGTTTTTTATTTTTTGTGTATCAGACCACGGTAATCATGTTGGTAATCACTTAAGTGGGATTCCCTGGTAGTTCAGAAGGTAAAGAATCTACCGGCAGTGCAGGAGACCTGGGTTCATTCTCTGGGTCGGGAAGATCTCCTAGAGAAGGGAATGGCAACCCCCCCCCCCCCCCCCACCCGTATTCTTGCCTGGAGAATTCCATGGACAGACCATGGGGTCTCAAAGAGTTGGACACGACTAAGCGACTCACACACACACACACATACACTACAGCAACTGTTTGATAATCGGTTTTTATTTTTAAAGTCTTCTTGAACAAAGCTATCATGACATACATGTTTAAAAAATGAGCTACAGTGTTACACTATTAAGACAAAAGATGCCTTTCAAAATATACTTATCAGGGAATCTCAATCTTATTCATAATTTCACTTATAGCTTTTGGTATCAAACCATATACTTTATTAATCCCAGGTAGTTCAGCAACTAATGCTAGGCTAGCCCCATCAAGGTACTCTGCAGTCACTGAAGGCTTATTATTTTTACTTGTTTTAATGTCTTATTTTAGTTGATATATCTCTTTATTTAGCTCCTCAGCTTTCTTTTTAAATCCTTCTGTAAGTAGTTCTTCTTGCATCTGTAAAAAGGGGAGAGTTCCCTTTAGAAAACAGACCAAGTAAGTATTTTTTATCAAACAACTATAGCAAAAAAGTACGTTTGTCTATTTCTCTAACACCTTAGATGCTTTTTTGATGTTTGTCTAGTATTTGCAAATGTTTGCACCAGGGAAGGGAGAGCATCCAGGGTTTAGAGCGTCCCATGTTCCTTCAACAGCATCTTCCTGGACACAGAGGAGCTGGGTGTAGGTCAGGTCTGAAAATTACCCTAGGAAGGGGTTCCAGCCCTTGGGAGAGAATGCAGGTGAATTCTAAATATCTGTCCATTTCACTGAGGTAGAATGTCCACACACGTCACCAGAATGGCACTGCTGACTCTAAAACACTGGCATTCAAACTCCAAGCTGGGAGAAAGAATACATTTACTCTAGGTATATAAAATTGCTGGGAGCCGGCATAAAATGAATCAGGCAGACCTAGAAACAAATGTAGCAAAATTTACAGCTTTTAGTATCCTGTATTTCATAGCAGGCACCATCTGATACCTTCAAGAGCAGATGGAACTAGTCCAGGTCTCTGATGGTTGTCCCCCAAATTCTAAGGAGTCTAAGACTGAAGTCCTATTCATTTGGGAGCGAATGTGATGCTATAATTACCATGAACAGCAGTCCAGGAGTCTGGGTCATTTTATTTGTCCCATTCAAACCCTAACACTACAGAAGGTGCTGAATCTTACAGAGGTAAGCCTTTAGCACGATCCACATCTCTTTGACATTATAGTGAATTCTATGTCTTTGGAGTTCCCTCTGGGGTCTGACTTTAGGTCAAATTCCTGTCCCTTTATTCATGAGAAGTTAGGGTTTTCCCCATCAGGCCCTGCTCAGGCCCTTCCAAACTTACCTTCAGCTTGTGTTCCATCATCATTTCCTGCTCTCTCAGAAGATTTTCTCTTTCCCTTTCCATCTTCTCTCTCAGCTGAGCCACCTCTTCACTGAAACCTCTCTCTTGTGCTTCCATTTTTTTTGCTTCTGGTCATTCAGTTTCTGTGTTAGCAGTTCCTGCTCCATCTCAGCTTTCTGTCCCTTGATTCGTTCTTCTGTTTCACAAGCATTTTAAAGAGAGACATATAACAGTTATACTGAGCTATACCCTCCTGAGCTCAGAGACTAGGATGACTTTAAGTTGGTGGGAAGGGGTCTGACTGTTCCTGCTACCACATCAGATAATCTGCTTTAGCACATGATACAGAGGCACTGATTGGATGTACATGCCACCCAAACTCCCCCATTTATTTACATGTAGCAGAGAGGTTCCACATAAGAAGAGGAAGCTCTGGTTCCAGGAAGTGTTTGCTCGCAAACCTGTCTAAGGGCAGCACAGGAGCCACCTTCCCCTCTGAGAGCTCAGTCCTCCCTGTACCTTCCATGGCCTTGTCCCATCAGTGAGGGCCTGGTCTGGCTGCAGGATGGCTGCCTCTACTCCTCCCTGTGACTGCAGGAAGCTCTGGAGGACCTCATTGGCCCGAGGAAACAAGGAGCAAAGACTTGTCAGGTAGGGAAGATGTAGTGTCTTGCTGTGGAAATTATTGTTTAGTAAACTTACACAAGAGACCCTTTAAATTCTCCATCCTTTGCAGGCTCCTAAAATGTGTACAGACTCCAGAATTCAGGGCAGGTCTACAAACTCCCATCTTCCATTGTTTGCAACTGCTATATATGCATATTCTCTCTCTCTTTTTTTTTTTTTTTTTTGACTAATGCCTATATACTCTTTCTTTGTTAGAATATCAGTTATGGTCATTTCAACTTGGAGCTTCTACCACCTCTTCCAGGGAGCTTTCCTAAGCTGTTTTCTGATTTTTGAATAATTGTCAAAAAATTACAGCTGCTCCACCAGCACTGCCACTTGATGGCTCTGTGATCTTAAGCAACTTAGTGATGTTTCCATATGTCATAGTTCTCAGTTTTATGAAGAGAATGACAGCAGTACCTAATTTATTATTCTGAGGACTAAACTAACTGATTGTCTTGGTAGTATCTGGAGCACACTGACCCTGCGTTCATTTCCTC
The DNA here is from genome assembly GCF_000754665.1 of Bison bison bison. NCBI lineage: Eukaryota > Metazoa > Chordata > Mammalia > Artiodactyla > Bovidae > Bison > Bison bison. Next base: position 6,980,380 of record NW_011495027.1, read on the forward strand.
TCACAGGCACACTGAAGTCACAACTATCTGAAAAGCAATCATTGGTGAAAAGGAGCAAAATCTAACAGAAATTTAAGGGACCACACTTGATGGATAGGAGGGGCAGTGTCCCAGTATTGTCGCATCCCGTACACCCAGGTGGATGATCCACAGTCCAGAGTAATTACAGCTTTAGAGGTCCTCCCACAGGGGTGAGAGGTCCGGCTCCCACATTGGGCCCCACAGTCAGTGTCTAGCACTGGGAAGACAATCTTCCCCAGCATTCTGCTTTGAAGACTAGCAGGGCTTCCTGTCAGGAGTCTCAAAGGGCTTGGGGAAATACAGATTTAACCCTGAAAGAGTGCACACCAACTTGTACATGCTCCATAATCCAGAAAAGAAGCAGCAATTTGACAGGAACCTGGGTTGGACCTACTTTCTGTTCTTGGAGGGTCTGCTACAGGCAGAGGGCAACTGCAGCCCCCTCTGGGGACACAGTCACTGCAGCATCATGTTTGAGAACTCGTTATCCCAGGTGCACATTGATGCTGGCCATCACCATTTAGGAATCTTGCTTTTAGTTTATTAGCTCTAAGACCCAGGCTTACCCTGGCCCAGTCAGCTGCCACTGCTGGGATGCTTCAGGCAACTAACTGAGCATGAGCATAGCTCCATCCACCAGAAGCCAGGCTACCTTACAAACTCCTGAGCCCAAAGCCGACTCTGGAAAGAACCCAGCACCCTTCACCAGCCACGGGGTCTAAACCTGAAAATCCCTGGGCCCTCTAGCCAGAGACCTCTGACCTACATCTCCAAACCAGTGGGAAGATAACCAGGAGCAATAAAACCTCAGTTCCCAGGCTGCATGACCAGCCCACCCACTAGCAGGCCAGATCCCACCCTGCACCCAGCTGGGCTCAGGCCTTGACTAATATCAGGCCAACAGAAGTTTCAAGACATCCCAGGCCCAGCAGCCAACTGTGTGAGGAACCATCTACCTTACAGTTAACCAACATAGGTTCTGGGGCTCTTAGACCCTGTAATCAAGACCCTGGAGCCTGCAACCAGTCTCCCAAAACTGGTTCTTTCCTCCAGTTCCCAAAACTGGCAACTAGCCCCACTACCTGGCCTTACCCACCAGTGCGTGGGCAACACCCAGGTCTCCCAGAGCCTCACATCACTCACAGGTCATCTAGCACTAGACCCAGAACCCCCCAGGTTATCACAGTTAGCCTCCTCATTACCTAGTCCCACTAACCAGTGGCTGACAGCTTCTGAACAAAGCAGGAACAAAGGAACCAACAAGCACCTCCTGACTGCAATATGCTGTTCTTTCGCAATCCCTTTACTCCTCACCTTAACTCCTTTCCGAGGCACCAGGTTATAATCCTGTTGAACTTCCTTCTTTTGCTTCTAAGTAGACATTGTATCCTCCAGGTACAAAGAAAATTCCTTCTGAAATACTTTTCATCAAAAGCTCTGAAAGGTGCTTAAGCTCAGCCTAACAGTAATTGACAGATACCTCTTCATTCTGGAGCAAGAAAACTTCCCTCTTTTTCTCTGTGAAGTCCTGTCAGGGAAAGTGGAGAAATCCAATGGAAAGAAGCTGTTAAAAGGGAAGGTCCAGCTGTGATTCTTTTGGAGGAAGTCTGAAAACATAGAGTTGAGACACAGAATAACAGACACGGAGTCAGGAGTCTAGTTTTAGCCCCAGTTCTGACCACCTCTATGTGTGACTTGTGGGAAGTCCCTTAAATCCACTGGACTCAACCTCAACATCTGTTCAGTGAAGGGGTTGGCAGGCATTAACCCTATGTGGTTCCTTTAGTAGCAGTAGGACAAATCGTGATCCATCCACCAACAATGAAAAATGAAAAGTTTAATTATGATGAGAAACAGGGATTCCTCTGCACACTGGGTGTTATGGATAAAAACACATACATAGCAAATCAACTGCCCATTAATGAGTTAAGTACACACTGATCAGAGTTTTGAACTCTTCATGAATTTTCGATTCCCTGAGAGCTGGAATGTGTGAAAATACAGAAATAGAATTTTTTGTTTGTATTTATAAATTAAAATCAGGCTTGCTTTCTCAATGAATCTTTCTCAAAAATCTCAATGAACTAAGAGATTTTTGTAGCTTGTAAGATGGTCAAGGGAAACTGAACATCAAACTTTCAGTGAAGCTGCCAATGGTAAGTAGAACTGCAATCTCCAAGCATTCTCTCCCCTGGTGTCCACACTCTGCATAGTCCATATACTTGTGAATATGACAAATATAGATTCCGTGTTTAGACTATGTTATATGGCACAGGCTAAGTTAAGAAATGGAGATGACCCAAGTGGGCATTACCTAATCACACAAGCCCTTCACATGTAGTCTTCTCCAGTTGGTGGTGGAAAAGGTAATCAGAGAGATTAGAAACTGAGGAAAGAAACAGTGCACCATGGCTGTTAAAGAGGTAGGAGGGTTCCCCAGAGTCTCCATGTGAGTACCAAGCCCACGTGACCTTGTTTTTGGCTATGGTACACTGAGCAGATACCCATGGACCCTGAGTGGGAATCTGACCTGAGGAACATAAGCTATTAGATGTGCGTTTCAACTTGCTAAGCTCAGTGTAATTTGTTTTACTACAACAGAAAATAAAAAGCCAGTGTTTTATAGTTTTCTATATATAGGTCTTTAGTTTCTTTAGGTAGATATATTCCTAAGTATTTTATTCTTTTTGTTGCAATGGTGAATGGAATTGTTTCCTTAATTTCTCTCTTTTTTTTTAAAATTTTATTTTACTTTCAAACTTCACAATATTGTATTAGCTTTGCCAAACATCGAAATGAATCCGCCACAGGTATACCCGCATTCCCCATCCTGAACCCTCCTCCCTCCTCCCTCCCCTACCCTCCCTCTGGGTCGTCCCAGTGCACCAGCCCCAAGCATCCAGTACCGTGTATCGAACCTGGACTGGCAACTCGTTTCATACATGATATTATACATGTTTCAATGCTATTCCATTCACCATTGAAACAGAAAGAATAAAATACTTAGGAATATATCTACCTAAAGAAACTAAAGACCTATATATAGAAAACTATAAAACACTGGTGAAAGAAATCAAAGAGGACACTAATAGATGGAGAAATATACCATGTTCATGGATTGGAAGAATAAATATAGTGAAAATGAGTATACTACCCAAAGCAATTTATAGATTCAATGCAATCCCTATCAAGCTACCAATGGTATTCTTCACAGAGCTAGAACAAATAATTTCACAATTTGTATGGAAATACAAAAAAACCTCGAATAGCCAAAGCTATCTTGAGAAAGAAGAATGGAACCGGAGGAATCAACCTACCTGACCTCAGGCTCTATTACAAAGCCACAGTTATCAAGACAGTATGGTACTGGCACAAAGACAGAAATATTGATCAATGGAACAAAATAGAAAGCCCAGAGATAAATCCACACACCTATGGACACCTTATCTTTGACAAAGGAGGCAAGAATATACAATGGATTAAAGACAATCTCTTAATTTCTCTTTCTATTTTCTCATTATTAGTGTATAGGAATGCAAGGGATTTCCGTGTCTTGATTTTATATCCTGCAACTTTACTATATTCATTGATTAGCTCTAGTAATTTTCTGGTGGAGTCTTTAGGGTTTTGTATGTAGAGGATCATGTCATCTGCAAACAGTCAGAGTTTTACTTTTTCTTTTCCAATTTGGATTCCTTTTATTTCTTTTTCTGCTCTGATTGCTGTGGCCGAAACTTCCAAAACTGTGTTGAATAGTAGTGGTGAAAGTGGTCACCCTTGTCTTGTTCCTGACTTTAGGGGAAATGTTTTCAATTTTTCACCATTGAGGATAATGTTTGCTGTGGGTTTGTCATATATAGCTTTTATTATGTTGAGGTATGTTCCTTCTATTCCTGCTTTCTGGAGAGTTTTTATCAAAATGGATGTTGAATTTTGTCAAAGGCTTTCTCTGCATCTATTGAGATAATCATATGGCTTTTATTTTTCAATTTGTTAATGTGGTGTATTACATTGATTGATTTGCGGATATTGAAGAATCTTTGCATCCCTGGGATAAAGCCCACTTGGTCTATGGGGGAGAGAGAGGGTGGGATGATTTGGGAGAATGGCATTTAAACATGTATAATATCATATAAGAAATGAATTGCCAGTCCAGGCTCAATGCAGGATACAGGATGCTTGGGGCTGGTGCACTGGGATGACCCAGAGGGATGGTACGGGGAGGGAGGTGGGAGAAGGGTTCAGGATAGGGAGCACGTGTACACCCATGGTGGATTCGTGTTGATGTATGGCAAAACCAATATAATATTGTAAAGTAATTAACCTCCAATTAAAACAAATAAATTTTAATTAAAAAAGAGAATAAAAAGCCCAACTTTTAGAAAATGGATGGACTATATAGCTTGTAGAGCTGTATCACCCACTAGAATCTAGTCTTATTTTATGATAAGAAGCACAGGAACCATGGGGTCAAAAGTGGGGTGGCTAGGCATCATTCTGGAAGAAAAGAATCAGGAAGGATATATTCTAGGACACATTACGGAGGGCTTTTTCTGAAACATCTGCTTGTCATCCTTGAAGGAGTCCCTCAAGAAGACAGCAATGCCTTCCCTCTCACAGGCTTCATGAACCTCCAGCAGCTCCTAGAGCGTATCTGTATGGAGGCTCAGTCGCTGGGTCATCGGCTCACTGTAGTGATCATTTGCCTTCTGCACGGCTGCTGAGTTCTCATGCTCAGCCAGAGTTATTACTGCGTTCTCCAAACGGGGAACTCCTCCACTGTTGATGGTATCTATGCAGGCCTCCGCCAGAGTCCCCAACATTGAAAGATATATGATATTTATGAAATAGGAGAGAATTCTCACCTGCTTTTTTAAAACAGCTTTACAGATCAGCATTCTAGAAATCATTAAAATTTTTTGAAGTTAAAGATTTCTTTTCTTCTATTTATCCTTCTCCTCATTTTCTTCATTCTTGTATCCTCATCCTTTTTCTTGTATGAATCCACTGTTTTAAAAAATATAATCACTGTATCTCCTATGCACTCTATCTTTTATGTTTCTCCAATTCATCACATTAAAATATTGAACAAATCATCTCAAACAATATGCTCAAGGGTCTCCCAGAACACTTTTACCATTGTAATAAAATAAGAAGAACTTATGACACTTGTAAGTAATTCACATAATTTTGGGGCTCTATTTGTAAATTAAAACATCTTGATGAAAATGTCATCAGAATTTCAGGACAGTGACACAAAACATGAAAACAAGAAGGACTCATCTCAGAACAGGACACTGTGTGACTGCCCAGGTGGCATGTTCATGAGGCCAACCCTGTATACAAGATGTATTTGTATTTGTTTCTCAGTCTCTCGGTAAAACTACATGGATTCATGGACTACTATTTATGTTCTTCTTAGTGTAAATTCACAAAATGTTTTGCATATCCTCACTCAAAACACCTATCTCATCAGACATCTCATTACCATGAAGATTTCTATCTTTAACTTATATCATTATTGTAATAGTTTCAAGAGATTTGATAGACTGCAAAAAACCATGTACATAGGCTTATTTTAGTGAAGAAACATGCATTTCCATGTGTGGCATGAGCATCCATGTTCAGAGTTACATGGAGAAGAAAATGCAATTACTGAGAATCCCAGAGTGCAATCACAAGTTCATGACACACAATGAGTCAGAGACATATGCTCTAGTGCAAGAGACTCATCCCCCGACTTGACAGTGATTCCTTCTCTTAGGGTCTTGGGTTTTGCATGGGTAAAGATATATGAACAGAAATCCTCTGATTTCTTCTGGAAATTCTCATCCAGTTGGTTATCTAGCACTTCCGCAATATGGAGAATTAGTTTTTTGTCACTTTCAAACCAGTCAAAAGCAAAGCATTTTCTTTTTGGAAAAAAATTTCCTGATATTCTCTCTGGGCATGCTGGAGTTCTGAACTCTGGGATCCTCACCAATAGTAGTGAGAAACAAGCAATCGTGGAAGGGACAAATTTCAGGTGAGGGGGCTCAAGTGTTTCATTTCTGGGATCTTTGCATTTTGGTATCTCCTGTGTCTGTAAATCTTTACTAATCAAACAATGCAAGACTATCTTATGCTAATCTACTCAGGAAATGGAAAATGCCTTCCCTATTTTTTTTTCCCCCTTGTACAAAGCTGAGAGTGAAGGAGGGCTTCCCAAGTGTTTCAGTGGTAAAGAATCTGCCTCCCAATGCAGGAGACCAGGGTGTGATTCCTGGGTCTGGAAGATCCCCAGGAGAGGGAAATAGCAACTCACTCCAGTATTCTTGCCTGGGAAATCCCATGAAGAGAAGAACCTGGTGGGCTACAATTTATAGGGTCACAAAAGACTAGGACATGACTGAGTGACTAACAACAACAAGAGTGATGAAAGTACTTCTGAGGAGGCAGGGGAGGGATCCATTCCAAGTGAAGAAACTTCTGATTATTTTCCTTAACATTCCATGCTGTGTAGTGAATCAACTACTTATTAGATGTTGTCTGAGTAATAGATTTATCCAAGAAATTGTCAGAAATATTTTTCTGATATTGCAGTTCCCATGTCAGAAATGACATGTGTGCTCTAAAGTAATGTAATCATAGAAATAAAGATATTTATGATATTGCTGGGAAGATAACCTATGGAGACAAATGATTCTCAGGACATAAAGAAAAGCTTTATAAATCAGGGTAAAAGTGTACACATACTACCAAGAGATCACTTTAGCATATGCCATCCCATAGTAAAGATAGCCTAAATGAAACTTGGAGACCTCATCCATCTCCTGTATCATTTTATATTATGACTTATAGCATCATAGAAGATGCTTCTGAGCATATCTATCAGTAAGTAGTTATTGAAAGAGTGAATAAATGATTAAATATGCAAAATTAATAATGCTTTTCAGATCAGTCGCTCAGTCGTGTCCGACTCTTTACGACCCTATGAATCACAGCATGCCAGCCCTCCCTGTCCATCACCAACTCCCGGAGTTCACTGAGGCTCACGTCCATCAAGTCAGTGATGCCATCCAGCCATCTCATCCTCTGTAGTCCCCTTCTCCTCCTGCCCCCAATCCCTCCCAGCATCAGTCTTTTCCAATGAGTCAACTCTTCGCATGAGGTCGCCAAAGTACTGGAGTTTCAGCTTTAGCATCATTCCTTCCAAAGGAATCCCAGGGCTGATCTCCTTCAATCTCTTTCAGAATTTTCCACAGTTTATTGTGATCCACACAGTCAAAGGCTTTGGCATAGTCAATAAAGCAAAGTAGATGTTTTTCTGGAACTCTCTTGCTTTTTCTATGATCCAGTGGATGTAGGCAATTTGATCTCTGGTTCCTCTGCCTTTTCTAAAGCCAGCTTGAACATCAGGAAGTTCACGGTTCACATATTGCTGAAGCCTGGCTTGGAGAATTTTGAGCATTACTTTACTAGCATGTGAGATGAGTGCAACTGTGTGGTAGTTTGAGCATTCTTTGACATTGCCATTCTTTGGGATTGGAATGAAAACTGACCTTTTCTAGTCCTGTGGCCACTGCTGAGTTTTCCAAATTTGCTGGCATATTGAGTGCAGCACTTTCACAGCATCATCTTTCAGGATTTGGAATAGTTCAACTGGAATAATGCTTTTAGGTACCAGCAATTATCCTCTGTGCTAAAAAAAATTTAATTAACTAGCTTTTTATTTTAACATGACATGCACTCTGTAAGTTCAAGAATGAAGAGTGTGATGTTATGACAAAGAGCATTTAGGAACCAGATAGTCTTACTAGAAGGACATAGCAATTTGTTTCCCCTGAACTCTTTAGTGTATAAGCAGCCTGTCTATTAAGGAGTTATCTGTGCAGGCTAGTAACATACATTGTGTGAAATGTATGTCAAAAATTAGTCCTTTTGTTTACCTTACGATTCCATTTATCTTATTGATTATCTTACTCAACTAGGAGAGGAGAAGCACTCAATATATTATACACATATGTCAGCCTTTCTTTTTCTTGGTATCCATTTCTCTAATATTGGATTCTAAACATCCTCTGTGAGCTTACACTCTGGTCACTGGGGTTTCCAAGTAACAGCAATGATAAAGCCACACCTATATTTCATTCACCAAGCACCATTAGCATGGCCTCAATCCAGCCCCAAATCAAGATTGACATCAAGTGCTGAATGTCAGGGCTCTTTTTTTAAATTAATTAATCAATTTTACTTTACAATATTGTATTGGTTTTGCCATACATGGACTTGAATCTGCCACGACTGTACATGTGTTCCCCATCCTGAACCCCCCTCCCTCCTCCCTCCCCATCCCATCCCTCTGGGTCGTCCCGGTGCACCAGCCCCGAGCACCCTGTATCATGCATCAAACCTGGACTGGCGATTCATTTCACGTTTGATATTTTATATCTTTCAATGCCATTCTCCCATATCATCCCACCTTCGCCCTCTTCCACAGAGTCCAAAAGACTGTTCACTACATCTGTGTCTCTTTTGCTATCTCACCTACAGGGTTATCCTTACCATCTTTCTAAATTCCATATATATGCGTTAGTATACTGTATTGGTGTTTTTCTTTCTGGCTTACTTCACTCTGTATAATAGGCTCCAGTTTCATCCACCTCATTAGAACTGATTCAAATGTATTCTTTTTAATGGCTGAGTAATATTCCATTGTGGATATGTACCACAGCTTTCTTATCCATTCATCTGCTGATGGGCATCTAGGTTGCTTCCATGTCCTGGCTATTATAAACAGTGCTGTGATGAACATTAGGGTACACGTGTCTCTTTCAATTCTGGTTTCCTCAGTGTGTATGCCCAGCAGTGGGATTGCTGGGTCATAAGGCAGTTCTATTTCCAGTTTTTTAAGGACTCTCCACACTGTTCTCCATAGTGGCTGTACTAGTTTGCATTCCCACTAACAGTGTAAGAGGGTTCCCTTTTCTCCACACCCTCTCCAGCCTTTATTGCTTATAGACTTTTGGATCGCAGCCATTCTGACTGCCATGAAATGGTACCTCATAGTGGTTTTGATTTGCATTTCTCTGATAATGAGTGATGTTGAGCATCTTTTCATGTGTTAGTTAGCCATCTGTATGTCTTCTTTGGAGAAATGTCTGTTTAGGTCTTTTGCCCATTTTTTTATTGGGTCATTTATTTTTCTGGAATTGAGCTGCAGGAGTTGCTTGTATATTTTTGAGATTAATCCTTTATCAGTTGCTTCATTCGCTATTATTTTCTCCCATTCTGAAGGCTGTCTTTTCACCTTGCTAATAGTTTCCTTTGTTGTGCAGAAGCTTTTAAGTTTAATTAGGTCCCATTTGTTTATTTTTGCTTTTATTTCCAATATTCTGGGAGGTGAGTCATAGAGGATCCTGCTGTGATTTGTGTCGGAGAGTGTTTTGCCTATGTTCTCCTCTAGGAATTTTATAGTTTCTGGTCTTACATTTAGATCTTTAATCCATTTTGAGTTTATTTTTGTGTATGGTGTTAGAAAGTGTTCTAGTTTCATTCTTTTACAAGTGGTTGACCAGTTTTCCCAGCACTACTTGTTAAAGAGATTGTCTTTTCTCCATTGCACATTCTTGCCTCTTTTGTCAAAGATAAGGTGTCCATAGGTGTGTGGATTTATCTCTGGGCTTTCTATTTTGTTCCATTGATCTATATTTTTGTCTTTGTGCCAGTACCATACTGTCTTGATGACTGTGGCTTTGTAGTAGAGCCTGAAGTCGGGCAGGTTGATTTCTCCAGTTCCATTCTTCTTTCTTAAGATTGCTTTGGCTATTCGAGGTTTTTTATATTCCCATTCAAACTGTGAAATCATTTGTTCTAGTTCTCTGAAAAATACCATTGGTAGCTTGATAGGGATTGCATTGAATGTATAGACTGCTTTGGGTTGTATACTCATTTTACTATACTGATTCTTCTAATCCATGAACATGGTATATTTCTCCATCTATTTGTGTCCTCTTTGATTTCTTTCAACAGTGTTTTATAGTTTTCTCTATATAGATCTGTTGTTTCTTTAGGTATAGATATTCCTAAGTATTTTATTCTTTTTGTTGCAATGGTGAATGGAATTGTTTCCTTAATTTCTCTTTCTGTTTTCTCATTGTTAGTGTATAGGAATACAAGGGATTTCTGTGTGTTAATTTTATATCCTGCAACTGTACTATATTCATTGATTAGCTCTAGTAATTTTCTGGTGGAGTCTTTAGGGTTTTCTATGTAGAGGATCATGTCATCTGCAAACAGTCAGAGTTTTACTTCTTCTTTTCCAATCTGGATTCCTTTATTTCTTTTTCTGCTCTGATTGCTGTGGCCAAAATTTCCAAAACTATGTAAAATAGTAGTGGTGAGAGTGGGCACCCTTGTCTTGTTTCTGACTTTAGGGGAAATGTTTTCAATTTTTCACCATTGAGGATAATGTTTGCTGAGAGTTTGCCATATATGGCTCTTTATCCCACTTCCTACTGAGCTTTCTACCACCTTGTCCCTGAAAATTGATACCTGAATTCAACTTCAAGGCATTGTCCAGGTACTCTTCTTCAGTGATGGGATTCCCGTCTAACTCCAGCTGCAGCATGAAATCCTGCACAGTAAAGATTAAGTCTGCAAAGAAACTCACAAATTTGGTTGAGTCCGCTACTTCATCAGATGTGGGAGGTGATTTGTTTCTGATCAGCTCTGTTAATTCAGTCACATAGCTGGGATCTTAGCTAAGGAATAAATAGCACTCTCCAACACAATTTGCAGATCTCACCCCAAACAAGATAAAAGAATATTCCCTTTTGCCCCATTTTACTATCTCATCTGCCAAAAGAATGGAGTCATGGAAAAGAAGAAACATTGTCAGTTGCTATTCTTATGAAGTCAAAGAAATGTACTCGTTCAGCTCTGGAAGGATACTGCAGCTGTTCCCAGGCCTGGTGGTTGATGGTGTTCATCCTGTTGTAGATAAAGCAGCTGCTCAGGAGCTTGGCCAGGGCAAAGATCCATGGGTCATTCTTGGAGTTCCCCTAGAAAGTACATTACAGCGTGAGGATGCTACTCCTTATGCTCTCATTCAGTTGTTCATTTACTATAACAGCTGTACTATAACTCAATAGTGAGACAAATAACAAATTTTCAAGACAATGCTAAATGCAAACCTTTCTGTTAAAGATACTGACCCCTCTAAGCACTTGAGTATGATCACCTACTAACAGAAATGAATCATGCCCTATATGTGCTTAAAATGTTTAGTATAGTGCCTGGAACATAGAAGTTGTGGGACAGTAAGTGGGTGTTGGTTGCCTTTCCAACGTTTTCCTAATATATCATGGTGTATATTAAGAACACAAGTGATATTCAGTTAAAATAATCAACTACAAACTGTGCATCTAACTAACAGGAGACACTTATTTGCTTACTTGGATATAAAGTTTCATATTATACTCCTTGCCTTAGAGAGAGGGCATTGAAGAGGTGCAGGTATACCTGGAAACATAATCTTATTGGAGACGTTTACATACATACAAGATGATGAGCTGCCAAGCATGGAATCAAGTGTTATATTATAAATGGCAAAGGTAAGTAAGTGAATGTTAGTTGATTAGTCGTGTTTGACTCTATGTGACCCCATGGACTGTAGCCTGTGAGGCTTCTCTGTCCATGGAATTCTCCAGGCAGGAATATTGGAGTGGGTAGCCATTCTCCCCTCCAGGGAATCTTCTAGACCCAGGGATTGAACCTGGGTCTCCTGCATTGCAGGCAGATTCTTTACTGTCTGAGATACCAGGAAAACCCATATGCTCAAACCAAAAAAAAAAAAAATACTCTGTGCTTTCAGAGCAGTAGTGCTTATGTCTGATTGTAATGTGATAGTATTAAAAAATAAATAGCTGGAATTTAAAGAATTGACATAAGATGGATTTGTGGAGTTATAGAAATCATGCAGGTGGAAGGACCCACAGAAGCTGATCATAATTGCCAGAAAGTGTGCTCAGGTAAAGGTATTACACGGTTATTTTATTTGACTGAAGTAGTGATTACCTGTGTGGTAGTAGATGATGAGGCTGAAAACAAAATTCAGGGCAAGTCATGAGTGACTTTGGAATAGAATACACACACACACACACACACAGAGTATCAGGGCTTCCCTCATAGCTCAATCTGTAAAGAATCTGCTTGCAATGCAGGAGACCCAGTTTCTTTTCCTGGGTCAGGAAGATCCCTTGGAGAAGGAAATGGCACCCCACTCCAGTATTCTTGCCTGGAGAATCCCATGGACAGAGGAGCCTGGAAGGTTACAGTCCATGGGGTTCTAAGAGTTGGACACAATTTAATGACTAAATCATCATATATACTATCAAGATACTTTATACCAATATGAGCAGCAAGTAGTTCTGCTATCAGTGTGAAGTTCACTGTACTTTGGTTCTTTGATAAATGCAGTGAGATAAAAAGAAGAGGGTCATGAAAATTATAGTCTATTACAAATCAGTAGGCCAACTTGGGTTGACACTAATGTGATTATTGAATACATTAAATCTGGATTTTTAAATTTAGAATTTCTGAATTTATGTGCCAGCTCTTTTCTACAATGATGAAGGCCAAAGATTCAATGCTACTGCTTTCTTATATAGATGCAGATTACTATGAATAAGTAGAAAAGTTTGATTACAACTAACACTGTAAAGACAAAGTTTCTAAAATTATCCCATTTTCAAAGTTCTTGGTTAAAGTAGCTCATGCTTCTAGATACGTCAGATGAATTCATCTTCAGAACCTAAAATGTTCCTGGGATAGCTGAAACTTTTCTGGAGATTTGAAAAATACATTATTCAGAGAAATCCTATGTTAATGGTTGCTACCTACACCACCATCTACTCATCAACTCCACACACTTCAACGACAAGATCCCATTGATTGAATGGGTGATAGCTTTCATAAGGAAGTTTTCAGGAACCTGAACAACTGGGATAGATTCTCACATTCTTTTCCTCTTGGTTCCCTGTACTGATAACACTGAATATTTATCTCCCCAACTCAGCTCTGGGTCTTTAACTCACTGAGATATCTGTTACACTTCATCCCCAGGATTCAAATGCCCAATAAATATTTATTAACTTGTATGGGCTTCCCTCATAGCTCAGTTGCTAAAGAATCCATCTGCAATGCAGGAGACCCCCGTTCAATTTCTGGGTCAAAAAGATCCTCTGGAGAAGTGATAGACTTCCCACTCCAGTATTCTTGGGCTTCTCGTGTGGATCAGCTGGTAAAGAATCTGCCTGAAATGCAGGAGACCTGGGCTGGATCTCTGGGTTGGGAAGATCCAGATTCCCTGGAGAAGGGAAAGGCTACCCACTCCAGTATTCTGGCCTGGAGAATTCCATGGACAGTACAGTCCATGGGGTTGCAAAGAGTTGGACAGGACTGAGAGATTTTCACTGTATCTTTCACCCCAGTGTTTAAAATAATAAAGTTTTTCCCTATCAACTGAGGTATATATTTTATCAAAAAATTAACTCAAGGAAAGAGAATTTGGCCTCATCATTCATAATAGGATTTGCAGTTTATAGCAACATGTCCTAAAAATTGAATTGAGGTGGGAAATTGAAATGTAAATGGAGTCTCAAGAGTAAAGAAGCTTCCCTGTCTTACCTTCTCCACATCGCCCAAACCCTCAGTGTCCAGAAGGACCAGGGTGTGATTCTCCTTGGAGGGATGGTGCACACACAACATCCAGATGCCTTTGGTTTCAGACCTCACTGTGGAGCCCAGAGGGAAACGTGCACAGAAAGACAAGAATGCAACACACAGTAAGAGCAATAGACCAGACTGCCCATGGGTTGCTTTGGGTGAACTTGTGTGCAGATGAATGCCTGCCTGGGAGGAAGATACTTCCATTTCAACAAGGACAGAAAATTCAACCTCTGTACATATTCAGAACCTTCTCACCTATTCACCTATTTCACTTCCTACCTGTTCACCTCCTACCATTAATGGCTCTAACTGTGTCACATGCAAACTGTATTAAACTTTCTATATTTATCTGACATGGAAGATCCCCCATATCCTCCATCCTTTCTGATGGATATTTACCAGTGAGAAGTACCAGCAGGAGACTAGAAGTCAGGCTCCTATTCCCCTTGCTTCCACCCTCATCAACCACGGTGCCCCAGTGTCTCTGTTCCTCTACCTTGGTCACATCTTTCATTTAGCACCATCCATTTTCTCTGATCTTTGATAATTCTGGAATTCACACATTGCTTGCCTTTTCACTCTACACGAGTTATATAAGCTACCTGGTCATTGTTCCTGCAACCTTCTGACTGCTCCATATCCTTCATTCAATGTCCTCTGCTTGTGCCCTTAAACTTGTCCCCCCACCTCCACCTTTAAATGTCTTCAGTTACCCTTTAAGTGGATTATCTGTGTACTTCCAGCACCTAGACTATACATCAGTTCAGTTCAGTTGCTCAGTTGTGTCCGACTCTTTGCGACCCCATGAATCGCAGCACGCCAGGCCTCCCTGTTCGTCACCATCTCCTGGAGTTCACTCAAACTCATGTCCATCGAGTCGGTGATGCCATCCAGCCATCTCATCCTCTGTCATCCCCGTCTCCTCCTGCCCCCAATCCCTCCCAGCACCAGAGTCTTTTCCAATGAGTCAACTCTTCTCATCAGGTGGCCAAAGTACTGGAGTTTCAGCTTTAGCATCAGTCCTTCCAATGAACACCCAGAACTGATGCTTACAATACTCTTTTGTTTTTTAAGCTGTTAACAATGTTGTGATAGTGTTAGGTGGACAGCAAAGGGACTCCGCCATACATATACATGTATCCATTCTCCCCCAAACTCCCCTCCCATCCAGGCTGCCACATAACACTGAGCACAGTTCTGTGTGCTATACAGTAGGTCCTTGTTGGTTATCCATTTTAAATACAGCAGTGTGTATATGTCCATCCCAAACTCCCTAACTATCTCTTCCCCATATCCTTCCCTGCTGGCATCCATAAGTTCATTCTCTATACAATACTCTTAAAACTATGCTGGTGCATAGCAAATTCTATGTAAGTATTGCTTTACAAGTGAGTGTCTGAAGACAGGGAGGGTCATTTCTGAATGAAAGTGGAGGCTTTGACCTGAAACAGTAACATTTCCCTCTCTAATTATGAGCAAGTAGGAGGACACAGCCCAAGAGGAAGATGAGCAGGCTGGGGAGATCCAGTGGGAAAAGCTGAGAGGCAGGACAGTGATGGGGGGAGAGTCGGGCTGGAGGAGCTCAGAGCTGCCCGGCGAAGTCCAAGTACAGATTCTGGAGTTGGGCTGCTAGAGTTCACACCTGAGGGCTCATGTCACTTTTTTCTTTTGAGACCCTGAAAATGAACTTAACTCCATAAGCCACCATTTTCTTATCAATGTTGTAGGAAAAACAATAATTCCTACCTGATTCATTACTGTACAGTTGATAACATATAGACTCTCTGAAATTTAAAAAAAAAAACTTTTTCTTCAGTAATGTTCTGTTTCAAACGAACAAGTTAGACAATGCGTTATAATGTATCAGTGCTTTATGTAAGCTGCAAATTGCCAAGAACTGTAAGGTATCTAAAAATCCTTTTGTCAGAAAAAAGCATGAATTTTTTAAAACATAATGCCTCTCTAAAATTTATCTTTTTTTTTTTTTAATCTAGAGTGGGTTGGGAGCAGAGTTGGGAGACTAAAATGATCTTTTACTTTTGTGTTATGTGAGAATTAATAAAGGGATGCCACTCATATCGAGTCAGCTAGCCAGAAAGAAGAGCTCTCATGTAATATGTTTGGAGGTCATTTATAAGAAGAACTGTCATTACAGACCCCAAGGGAAAAATCTTTAACATTGGAGTCATGAGTGACAGTCCCCAGCAGGAAAATATGTACATCGCATCTCCTAGAAGAATTGATTCCCCAACAACTCAGCCAGTGAGGACAAGTCATCACCATGAGCTCTTATTTTTTACCAATGGACTTGTTTTGAAAATAATCTTTCCCAACTGCTTCCTTTTCTCCATTAAATAATGTTCTTCTTTGTTAGATTTGCCCACGGCTTTTCTATAGCTTGCTATTCTGGAATTAGACTTCCTTTGCTATTCCTGAATAAACTCACTTTTGCTTGAAAAATAACTGCTTAATTTTAAGGTGAGCAGCTATAAACAAGAGGAATTGTAGATTCCCTTTCTGATAATAAATACTGATAAAGCTTTGTATAGGAGCTCTAGAGTTTACAATGTAGTTTTTTTTTCATTCAAAGTACACTGAGGTACCTAAACCAGAAACTTCAAAACTACGCAAGTAGAATGAAATAGTGTTATTAGATGGTAGAAGATGTCCAGTGTTTTTCAAAGGTTATTGTTCAGGAGAGTTATCTAAAGTAATAGTTAAAAGTACAGCAATTGTATTTTCAGCTAATACCACAAGTTATTCTGAGGCAGTAACTGAATGGGCCAGGTATTAAAAACGGTGCATGATAAACCAACACAATTAGACCTTAACATATTATTTATAGTTGATTAGTGAGAAGGAAATTGAATCATTCTGTATAATAGAGTTGTGTAGTATTTGAGGTGCTAAATATTTTTTTAATATTTTTATTTTATATTGGAATACAGCTGATTAACAATGTTGTGGTAGTTTCAGGTGGACAGCAAAGGAACTCTGTCATACATATACATGTATCCATTCTCCCACAAACTTCTCTCCAATCTAGGCTGCCTCATAACATTGAGGAGAGTTCCATGTGCCATACAGTAGGACCTCATTGGTTAGCCATTTTCAATATTGCAGTGAGTACATGTTGGTCCCAAACTTCTTAACTATCCCTTCCTCCCATTCTTCCCCCATGGAATATTAATATTTTTAATACAAAAATAATCCTGTCTGTGTTTTAAGATTTAAATAGTCTGTATGTTAAGGGCCTTCTTTCTGTTTTTTGCCAATGCCCAGCAAGGAATAGACAGAATGCAATCAGACTCGGGGAGATGGGGGCAGGGGGAAGCGACCTCAGCCAGTGCCTCTCTGAAGAGGTAGGCGTTGGGTCATGCAGTCTTGGAAGGACTTCAGCCCCCTTACTTCAGAAGAGTTAGGATACACACCTCTGTATTCCGTGGTGGGCTCCTTTCTGCACTCCTGGATGGATGCTGGAGGAGGAGCATCCATCCAGGACATGGTGCACAGGCTGTTACCTGCCAGCTGCCTCAGGTCCAAACCGAGATACCGAGTGGCAGGAGGAAAGCTCCTTGCAGGCTGCTTGTCCTTCACTCCCTCCATACTCTCCTGCCTCCCCTCCCAAAGTGTGGGCACTGTGCTGGGGGACTTATTGCTCTTTCTAGTCAACAAGAAAGTACGTATAAGTAAATTTTAGGAGTGTACTTTGTGTGTATTCTGCAGTCAGGAAACAATTTCTCAGCTGTCCTCGCTTGTTTCCTGAGCCCCTCCTGTGTTTGGTTTTGAGAAAACACATCTATTTTGAAACTGAAAATGGAGCAGGGTGTTACACCCATCCTGTTATGGGTTGAGTTGATAAAAAGAGAAAAAACAAAGTGGCATGAAAGTTGCTCAGGCGTGTCCAGCTCTTTGTGACCCATGGAATATACAGTCCATGGAATTCTCCAGGCCAGAATACTGGAGTGGGTAGCCTTTCCCTTCTCC
>NW_011495027.1:6998197-7011883 GCF_000754665.1 Bison bison bison
GAGGAGGAGCATCCATCCAGGACACGGTTGCATAGGCTGTTGCCTCCCAGCTGCCTCAGGTCCAAACCGAGAGGCTTAGTGGCAGGAGAAAAGCTCCCTGCAGGCTGCTCATCCTTTGCTCCTTCCATGACCCCTTGCCTCCCTTCCCGAAGTGTGGGCTCTGTGCTGGGGTATTTATTGCTCTTTCTAGTCAACCAAAAAGTGTTCATAAGTAAATTTTAGGAGTGTACTTGCTTTGTGTGTATTCTGCAGCCAGGGAACAATTTCTCAGCTTTCTTTGCTTATTTCTGGAGCCCCTCCTGTGTTTGGTTCTGGGGAAAATGCTTGTCTTTAGAAGCAGAAAACAGAGCAGGATGTTACACCCATCCTGTTATGGACTGAGTTGATAAAGGAGCCTATTATACAGAGTGAAGTAAGCCAGAGAGAAAAACACCAATACAGTAAACTAACGCATATACATGGAATTTAGAAGGATGGTAACAACATCCCTGTATGCGAGACAGCAAAGGAGACACAGGTGTATGGAACAGTCTTTTGGACTCTGTGGGAGAGGGACGTGGGTGATGATTTGGGAGAATGGCATTAAAACATGTAAAATATCATATAAGAAACGAATTGCCAGTCGAGGTTTGATGCAGGATACAGGAAGCTTAGGGCTGGTGCATTGGGATGACCCAGAGGGATGGAATGGGGACGGAGGTGGGAGGGGGGTTCAGGATGGGGAACACATGTACACCCATGGTGGACACAAAGAACTGTACAAAAAAGATCTTCACGACCCAGATAATCATGATGGTGTGATCACTCACCTAGAGACAGACATCCTGGAATGTGAAGTCAAGTGGGCCTTAGAAAGCATCACTACCAACAAAGCTAGTGGAGGTGATGGAATTCCAGTTGAGGTATTCCAAATCCTGAAAGATGATGATGTGAAAGTGCTGCACTCAATATGCCAGCAAATTTGGAAAACTCAGCAGTGGCCACAGGACTGGAAAAGGTCAGTTTTCATTCCAATCCCAAAGAAAGGCAATGCCAAAGAATGCTCAAACTACCGCACAATTGCACTCATCTCACACGCTACTAAAGTAATGCTCAAAATTCTCCAAACCAGGCTTCAGCAATATGTGAACCGTGAACTTCCTGATATTCAAGCTGGTTTTAGAAAAAGCAGAGGAACCTGTGATCAAATTGCCAACATCCGCTGGATCATAGAAAAAGCAAGAGAGTTCCAGAAAAACATCTATTTCTGCTTTATTGACTATGCCAAAGCCTTTGACTGTGTGGATCACAATAAACTGTGGAAAATTCTGAAAGAGATGGGAATACCAGACTACCTGATCTGCCTCTTGAGAAATTTGTATGCAGGTCAGGAAGCAACAGTCAGAACTGGACATGGAACAACAGACTGGTTCCAAATAGGAAAAGGAGTATGTCAAGGCTGCATATTGTCACCCTGTTTATTTAACTTATATGCAGAGTACATCATGAGAAACGCTGGACTGGAAGAAACACAAACTGGAATCAAGATTGCCGGTAGAAATATCAGTAACCTCAGATATGCAGATGACACCACCCTTATGGCAGAAAATGAAGAGGAACTCAAAAGCCTCTTGATGAAAGTGAAAGTGGAGGGTGAAAAAGTTGGCTTAAAGCTCAACATTCAGAAAACGAAGATCATGGCATCCGGTCCCACCACTTCATGGGAAATAGATGGGGAAACAGTGTCAGACTTTATTTTTCTGGACTCCAAAATCACTACAGATGGTGACTGCAGCCATGAAATTAAAAGGCGCTTACTCCTTGGAAGGAAAGTTATGACCAACCTAGATAGCATATTCAAAAGCAGAGACATTGCATTGCCAACAAACGTTCGTCTAGTCAAGGCTATGGTTTTTCCTCTGGTCATATATGGATGTGAGAGTTGGACTGTGAAGAAGGCTGAGAGCCGAAGAATTGATGCTTTTGAATTGTGGTGTTGGAGAAGACTCTTGTGAGTCCCTTGGACTGCAAGGAGATCCAACCAGTCCATTCTGAAGGAGATCAGCCCTGGGATTTCTTTGGAAGGAATGATGCTAAAGCTGAAACTCCAGTACTTTGGCCACCTCATGTGAAGAGTTGACTCATTGGAAAAGACTCTGGTGCTGGGAGGCATTGGGGGCAGGAGGAGAAGGGGATGACAGAGGATGAGATGGCTGGATGGCATCACTGACTCGATGGACGTGAGCCTCAGTGAACTCCGGGAGTTGGTGATGGACAGGGAGGCCTGATGTGCTGCGGTTCATGGGGTCGCAAAGAGTCGGACATGACTGAGCGACTGATCTGATCTGATCACAAAACTGATACAATATTGTAAAGTAAAAAAAATAATAATAATAATAAAAAGAGAGAGGAAATCAGGTCTAAGCCACATGGCCTTTTTTGGAGAGGTTAGTTGTTAGATTTTCTTTCTTTCTTCATTTCTGTTTTCTGCTCTGAGGCACGGACACCAGATGAGGTGCGAACAGTGGCATCCCTTCCTCCACACTCAGGTTTACAATCCCACCCTCAGTCGTCCTCCCCAGTTGCCTTTGGGGGTCTTTTGTGTTTTAATACAGAATGAAAACCTATTTGTTCTAGGTCTGTGAAAAATTCTGCTGGTATTTTCATAGGGATTGCACTAATCTGTAGATTGTCTTGGTTATCATGGCCCTTTTTACAATACTGATTCTTCCAATCCACAAACATGGTATATCTTTCCATTTGTTGGTGTCATCTCTCATTTCCTTGATCAATGTCTTATAGTTTTCAGAGTACATATCTTTTGCCTCCTTAGGTAAGATTACTCTTATACTGTTTACTGTTTTTGATGGAATGGTAAATGGGATTGTTTCCTTCGCTTTCTGATGGCTCATATTTAGTGTATTGAGTGCAATAGATCTCTGTTTACTAATTTTGCGTCTCCTTCCCAATTTTAAGATGTTTTAGTTCTATTTCTGGGGAAAAAGTCATTGGTAACTTAATAGGAATTGTATTGGATCTGTGTATTGCCTTGAGAAGCACAATCATTTGACCAATATTGATTCTTACAACACTTAACATGCTATATCTTTTCATCTATTGGTCTTGGTGTGAAGATGAAGATGTCCAGGAGACCTCACACTGATTAGTATTCTTTGAGACCTGAAATTCTCTGTTAGTCCAGTGGATTGGACTCAGCACTCATACCACAAGAGCTCAAGCCCAACACTTAGCTTGAGAGTCAAGCCTCTGCAAGCCAGGCTGAATGGAAACAAACAAAAAGCAAAAGACAGCAACAGTAAAGAAAAGAATAATAACAAAGAATAAATGCTAAGCTAAAATTAAAAAAAATAAAAACATACATTAGAAAAAAATAGCAATAAAAATGGAACAGCAGTATTCAAAGAAAAGAAATCCACAATAGCAAAAAAAAAAAAAAAGTGAAAGTGAGTGAAAGTCTGTCAGTCATATCCGACTCTTTGTGACCCCAAGGACTGTAGCCTGCCAGACTCCTCTGTCCATGGCATTTTCCAGGCAAGAATACTGGAGTGGGAAGCTGTTCCCTTCTCCAGGGAATCTTCCCAACCCAGGATTGAACCCAGGTCTCCTGCATTGAGGGTGGATTCTTTACATCTGAGCCACCAGGGAAGCCCAAGAAACCTGGAGTGGGTAGCCTATATCTTCTTCAGGAGACCTTCCCAACCCAGGGATCGAACTGGGGCTCTTGCATTGCAGGCAGATTGTTTACCAGCTGAGCTACTAGGGAAGCCCACAATGGCAAAATAAATATGTCAGAAAGAAAAACACCAATACAATATTATACTAATGCATATATATGGAATTCAGAAAGATGGTAACAATGACCCTATATGTGAGACAGCAAAAGAGACACAGATGTATAGAATAGTCTTTTGGACTCTGTGGAAGAAGGCGAGGGTGGGATGATCTGAGAGAATGGCATTGAAACATGTATGTTATCATATGTGAAACAGATCGCCAGTCCAGGTTCGATGCATGAGACAGGGTGCTCAGGGCTGGTGCACTGGGATGACCCTGAGGGATGGGATGGGGAGGGGGGAGGGAGGGAGTGTCAGGATGGGGAACTCATGTATACGCATGGCTGATTCATGTCAATGTATGGCAAAATCTACTACAATATTGTAAAGTAATTAGCCTCCAATTAAAATAAATAACTTTTTTTAAAAAGGCAAAAAAAAAAGTAAAAAGATAAAAAACTAAACAATATTAATAATAATATACATTTTTTAAAAGGTAAAAAATATAAAAATTCCCTGGTGCATCCTGTCTCAGGGTCCTTGCCCCCATGGTGAGCTACAACATATCTCTGCCTCCCAGGCAGGCCGCCAAGGCCTCCAGGCAGCTCTCTGGCCCTGTGTGTCAGCCCACCTCTGTGTGTGCTCTTCTCACCAGCGTTTACTCCTGGAGCTGCTTCTGATCACATGTGCCTATGCCGGCTGTCAGGGATGCAGGTTTCCACAGATACCCCATAAAGGCTGGTGCAGCTGGAAGAAGCCTTGGAAGGTGGTGGTGCTCAGCCTTGGTCAGAATGGGGGCACAGGAGGTGCAGCTCAGGCCTGGGAAACCCCAGCAACCGGGAAAGACCCTGATGGTTGGATGTGGTCCAGGGCCAGGGGCCTGTCTGGCTGGAAGAGGCCTTGAGAAGGGTGGTATTCTAGCTTTCATTTGATTTCTATTAGCATGAAATCTCTTTTTCCATCTGCTCACTTTCAAACTGTATGTGTCTATAGATCTGAAGTGAGCCTCTTGTAGGCAGCATATACACAGGTCTTGTTTTTTTATCCATTCAACTACTCTATCTCTCTTAGTTGGAGTATTTTGGATACGTACTCTCAAGATAATGATCAATATGTATGTTCTTATGGCCATTTGGTGAATTGTTTTGGAAATGTTTCTGTAGGTCTTCTTTTCCTCTTTGTTCATCTTTTGCTCTCTTCTTTTATGATTTGATGACTAACTACAATGTTGTGTTTAGATTCCTTGAGTTATTTGTGTACATCTATTATGGAGTTTTGATTTGCAGTTACCAGGAAGTGTCTTTTTTTAATTAAAGGCTATGCTGCTGCTAAGTCGCTTCAGTTGTGTCTGACTCTGTGTGACCCCACCAGGCTCCCCTGTCCCTGGGATTCTCCAGGCAAGAACGCTGGAGTGGGTTGCCATTTCCTTCTCCAATGCATCAAAGTGAAAAGTGAAAGTGGAGTCGCTCAGTCATGTCCGACTCTTAGCGACCCCATGGAATGCAGCCTACCAGGCTCCTCTGTCCGTGGGATTTTCCAGGCAAGAGTACTGGAGTGGGTTGCCATTGCCTTCTCCAATGAAAGGCTATATGTATATGTAATTATTTTAAGTTGTTGATCTCTTATTTT
Organism: Bison bison bison; assembly: GCF_000754665.1. Taxonomy (NCBI): domain Eukaryota; kingdom Metazoa; phylum Chordata; class Mammalia; order Artiodactyla; family Bovidae; genus Bison; species Bison bison. The sequence goes on from NW_011495027.1 coordinate 7,003,600, forward strand.
CAAATACATTTTCAAAACCCTGCATTTGTATTCTCCTTCCTTCAAGATTACAATTTTTGATAGCCTATTTTGCATCTCTTTATTTTGTGTATCCTTTAATTGTTCATTGTGGTTAGAGACCATCTTACTGCTTTTGTCTTATAATCTCCACACTAGATTTGTGTGTGGCTGATCTCCTGCCTTTACTGTTGAGCCTTTCATTTCATAATTTTCTTGTTTTACTTATGGCCATTTTTGCCTAGAAGTTCTTTTATCATTTGTTGTCATGGTTGTTTGGTGGTATTGAACTCCTTTACCTTTTGCTTACCTGTAACACCTTTGAACTCTCCATCAAGTCTTAATGATTGCCCTATTGCACAGAGCAGGCTTAGTTTTGGTTTTTCCCTTTAATCACTTTAAATATATGGTGTCTATATATTTCATCTAGCCTGCAGTTTCTGCTGAAAAATTAGTTTATATCTTATGGAAGTTCTTTTGCATATTATTTGCTTATTTTCCCTTGTTTCTTTTAGTATGGTCTCTTTGTCTTTATTTTTTTTTTAATTTTCACCAATCTTCTATTTTAAAGTTTTATTGAAGTATAGTTGATTTACAATGCTATGTTAGTTTAAGGTGTACAGCAAAATGAATCAGTCATACATATACATATATCCACTTTTTTTTTTTTTTAAAGATTCTTATCCCATATAGGCCATTACAGAGTACGGAGTCGAGTTTCCTGTGCTATACAGTAGGTGCTGAGTAGTTATCTGTTTTATATATAGCAGTATGTATATGTCAATCACAATCTTCCAGTTTATCCCTCCCCTCCTATCCCTTGGTAACCATAAGTTTGTTTTCTACATCTGTGACTCTACTTCTGTTTTGTAGATAAGTTCATTTGTACCTTTTTGAAGATTCCACAAATAAGAGATATCATATGATATTTGTCTTCCTGTGTCTGACTTCACTTAGTAATGACAATCTCCAGATCCACCCATGTTGCTGCAAATGGTATTATTTTGCTATTTTTATGGTTGAGTAATATTCCATTGTATATATGTACTACATCTTCTGTATCTGTTCCTCTGTTGAGGAACATTTAGGTTGCTTTCATGTCCTGGCTATAGTAAATAGTGCTGTAATGAAAATTGGGGTGCATGTATCTTTTTGAATTATGGTTTTCTCTGGGTATATGCCTAGGAATGCAACTGTTGGGTCATATAGTAGTTCTCTTTTTAGTTTTTTAAGGAACATCCATACTATTCTGCATAGTGGCTATGCTGTGCTGTGCTCAGTTGTATCTGACTCTTTTACAACCCCATAGACTAGCCCACTAGGATCCTCTGTCCACGGAATTTTCTAGGCATGAATACAAGAGTGGGTTGCCATTTCCTTTCCCAGGGGATCTTCCCCAGCCAGGGATCGAACCCTAGTCTCTTTTGTCTCCTGCACTGGCAGGTGGATTCTTTACCCTTGAGCCACCCGGGAAGCCCCATAGTGGCTGTACCAATTTACATTAATTTTATTTCATTTTATTTTTAATTTATTTATTTTAATTGGAGGCTAATTACTTTACAATATTGTAGTGGATTTTGCCATACATTGACATGAATCAGCCATAGATATACATGAGTTCCCCATCCTGACACTCCCTCCCTCCTCCCTCCCCATCCCATCCCTCAGGGTCATCCCAGTGAACTGGCCCTGAGCATCGAACCTGGACTGGCAATCTATTTAACATATGGTAATATACATGTTTCAGTGCTATTCTCTCAAATCATCCCACCCTCACCTTCTCCCACAGAATCCAAAAGTCTGTCCATTACATCTGTGTCTCTTTTGCTGGCTCGCATACAGGGTCATCGTTACCGTCTTTCTAAATTCAATATATATGCGTTAATATACTGTATTGATGTTTTCTTTCTGACTTACTTCACTCTGTATAATAGGCTCCAGTTTCATCTACTTCATTAGAACTAATTCAAATGCACTCTTTTTAATAGATGAGCAATATTTCATTGTGTATATGTACCATGGCCTTCTTATACATTCATCTGCTGCTGGACATCTAGATTGCTTCCATGTCCTAGCTATTGTAAACAATGCTGCAATGAACATTGGGGTACATATGTCTCTTTCAATTCTGGTTTCCGCGGTGTGTATGCCCAGTAGCGGGATTGCTGGGTCATATGGCAGTTCTATTTCCAGTTTTTTAAGGAATCTCCACACTGTTCTCCATAGTGACTGTGCTAGTTTGCATTCCCACCAAGAGTGTAAGAGGGTTCCTTTTTCTTCACACCCTCTCCAGCATTTATTGCTTGTAGATTTTGGATAGCAGACATTCTGACTGGCATGAGATGGTACCTAACTGTGGTTTTGATTTGCATTTCTCTGATAATGAGTGATGTTGAGCATCTTTTCATGTGTTAGTTAGCCATCTGTATGTCTTCTTTGGAGAAATGTCTGTTAGTTCTTTGGCCCATTTTTTGATTGGGTCATTTATTTTTCTGGAATTGAGCTGCATGAGCTGCTTATGTATTTTTGAGATTAATTCTTTGTCAGTTGCTTTGTTTGCTATTATTGTCTCCCATTCTGAAGGCTGTCTTTTCACCTTGCTTATAGCTTCCTTCGTTGTGCAAAAGCTTTTAAGTTTAATTAGGTCCCATTTGTTTATTTTTGCTTTTATTTCCATTACTCTGGGAGGTGGGTCATAGAGGATCTTGCTGTGATTTATGTCAGAGAGTGTTTTGCCTATGTTTTCCTCTAGTTTTATATTTTCTGGTTGTCTTTTTAATTATAATGTATCTTGATGTGTCACTCTGGATTCATGTTACGTGAAACACTCTCCACTTCCTAGACTCCAGTGTCTGTTTCCTTTTCCAGGTTAGGGAGGTTTTCAGCTATGATGTCTTCAGTTATATTCTCATCCCCCTCCCTCTCTCTCTTCTCCTTCTGGGACCCCTATACTACACTGAAAATATGTGTCAGCTTAATGGTATAGGGTCTCTTAAATTGTCTTCAGCCTTTTGGGTAGGGACAGATCTTGGCACTAAAGAGTCAATATGGCAGCTGCCAAGAGTGTTCATGTGGTTCAGAGTTTCTCAGTATGGCTGCCACCCAGAATCTGTGTCTCCAGGGTGATCTACAATCACCACCTCGCCTCTCCAGGAAACTCCAAAATTAGCCAGTAGGGCTGGCCCAGGCTCCTATCAAATTGCTGCTTTTTCTCTGGGTCCTCGCATGAGTGAAATTTTGTGTGTGGCATTTTAGACTGAGCCTCTATTTACCAAAGTTCTGTGGGATTCCTGAAACTATGCCCTATTGGCCTTCAAAGTTAGATGCTCTGGGGCTCATCTTTCTGGTACTGGAGTCCTGTGTTCAGGAGCCTGAAGTGGGGCTCAGAACTCTTGCTCCTGCAGGAGAACCTCTACAAGATGATTTATTCTCCAGTTTGAGGGTTCCCTCACTCAGGGTGTATGGGATCTGATGATATTGTGATTTTGCCCCTCCTACCAATCTCCTTGTCATTCCCTCCTTATGTCTTTAATTATAGAAGATCTATTCTGGTATTTTCCCATCTTTTTCACTGATTGCTTCTCTGCAAGTAGTTTTGGTTTGGTTTGCTTTTAAGTGTAAGAAAGCTCAGGGTCTTTCTAAAATTCCATCTTGGCTGTTCTCAAAAGTTATTTCTTAACTAAGCTTTCAAGAAATTGGTGTCAGGTTCTCAAATGACATGTCAGTGTGTCCATAGAGTTTAAGGCTGTATTTAAGTCTAATTTGAGAAAATTTGGGCAACAATTCATGAATTCTGCCTGTCTCCTCCCTTGTTTCCTTTCTTGCTTTGTTTGATTAATGTTTTATAAATGAGAAGTTCTAAAGTTTTTCTCGACCTTTTTTCATGAATGTAAAGTGCTGGTGTCAATTTTAGGACAAAATGTGAAGTACAGTTTATGGTTAATAGAAGTGAAATTGAAAATGAAAGTAGGGCAGGATTACTTTGAAATAGGTCTAATGCTAGGAATTAGACCTATTTTGATTAGATTCTTATTTTGATCAGCTTCTTATTTTGATCAAAAAAATGTACTGTTTATGTGGGAAACAAACCAAAACGTTGATACCAGGGACAATTGAAACTTTTTGTAAATTGCATATAATATCAAGGTAAATGATGGTGAATTATTTAAGTTTATAACTTGAAGAAAGTTCATTTTCCCATCTCTCTTTTAGAGTGTTTCTTTCGAGATAGTTGGGCAAATGTACTTTCCCTATTTGTAAAACTATTTATGTTTCATGTGTACATCACTATAATTTGACATCTGTATATAGAAATAAATGATCACTACCACAAATACACTTGTCATTCATCACTATACAGTTGATTCTCTTCACCAATTTTGTCTACCCCTGCACTGTTTCCTCTTGTAATTGCCAATTGTTCACTGTATCTATGAGTTCATTTTGTTTTACTTTGTTTGCTTATTTGCTTTTTCTTTTTTTGTCTCCTCATACGAGTGAAATAATATGGTATTTGTCTTTCTCCACTTGATCTATTCCATTCAGCATAATAGTGTCAAGGTCCTTCAGTGTTGCAAAAGTCAGAATTTCATTCTATTTTATGGCTGACTAGTATTTATTGTATTTATATATAAAACATCTTTTTTTGTCCATTTATTCATTGACAGGCACTTAGGTTGTTTCCGTATCTTGACTATTGCAAATAAAACTGCAAAGAATATAGGGGTGCCTGCCAGGAGCCACCACAGGAGATCCCACCCATGACAAAGGTCATGCGGAAGAGACCTGGCAGGCAAAGGTGGATCAGGCCTCGAGGGACCCCCTGAATCTGCTCGAGCATCTACCCCCAAACCAAAATCTCTCTGTTTATTACATTGTGCCTTTCACCAACTCTTCTGACATTAACAGGGGGCTGTCCCCGACCACCTTTCTCTGGAAAAAACCAACTTAGGGCTTTAGTTAATGGACATGATAAGAGTGTTTCAATTCAAAACCCTCTGATGGCTTTCTAGCTTGCCTGACAGATTTATCCATGCTCTTGCAATTAACACACATGATTGCTCACAACTCCCCAACCTTCAAAGGCACAGGAAGCCAAAACTTTCTAAAAGTCCTAATGAGCATGAAGTCTTTTAAGGGTTGAAAAATTATTAGAATAGTACTGGTAAAGGGCTTCATTATTGGGCCAATGCTTGCTGCCAAGTTCCCATATCCCTTATCCATTGTGCACCTGGGAGTGCATTAGTTAACATAGTTGGAATGTAAGAAAAACAAGTAGCAATCTTGGAATTAACCACATCAGACCTTTGAGCTAATTGGTTCTTTCTTTGTTGTGACCCACTGCACCTTTGCTCCATGAGAATGTAACTTTATTTAGTATTTTCTGAGGCTGGGGAAAATAGAGCAAAAACACTTCAAGGGAAAATACATTTTCTGGTTGAGCAGCCTTTATCAAAAAAGGGTCATAAAATGTCCACAGGCCTCCAAGGCCAGAAGATATTGTACACAACATTGTTTATGGGAAAGGTATGAAGAAAAAAATCCCGGTTTTGATAATGACAAAGCAGATACAATGTTTGGGCTGACTCTGTATGACTTTGCATCTTTCATTTCCCTCTACATACAAGTTAAGGTATAAAAGTTCCTTTTGAAAATAAAGTTATGGGCCTCGCTCACCAAAACTTGGTTTCCCTGTGTCATTCTTTTTTTCCTTTTCCCTCCCTTTCTCTCTCTGTTCTTCCTTCGGGATGACTCCTTGGAACACAGGAGCTTTATTGGCTTTCTGTGTAAATCAAGGAAGATCAAGCCCTGCTCTCCACTTTGCTATCCTTATCACCTAAGCCATCATCCTGAGGGTAGCCCTGGATCCTGCGGGGGCTGGACCCTGGCAGGTGCCTGTATCCTTTTGAGATATTCCCTCGTGGCTCAGATGATAAAGAATCTGCCTGTAATGAGGGAGGTCTGAGTCAATCCCTGGGTCCAGAAGATCCCTTGGAGAAGGAAATGGCAACCCACTCCAGTATTCTTGCCTGAAAAATCCCATGGATAAAGGAGCCTGACAGGCTACAGTCCATAGCATCACAGAGTGACCACACGACTGAGCGACTACACTTTTATATCCTTTTGAATTACTTTTCCTATTCTTTGGAATAACCCTAACCCTATACTCAGGATCCATCAAGCTAGGATTCAACAGTATGTGAAGATTAAGAAAAGACAGAGGAACCAGAGATCAAATTGCCAACATTTGTTGGATCATAGAGAAAGCAAACATCTGTTGGATCATAGAGAAAGCAAGGGAATTCAAAAAAAAAAACATCTACTTTTGCTTCACTGACTATGCTAAAGCCCTTGAGTGTGTGGATCACAATAAACCATGGAAAATTCTTAAAGAAATGGGAATACCAGACGACCTTATCTGCCTCCTGAGAAACCTTTATGCAGGTAAAGAAGCAACAGTTAGAACCAGACATGGAACAATGGAGTGGTTCAAAACTGGGAAAGGAGTACATCAAGGCTGCATATTGTCACCCTGCTTATTTAACATACATGCTGAGTACATTATATGAAATGCTGGGTTGGATGACTCACAAGCTGGAATCAAGATTGCTGGGAGAAATATCAATAATCTCTGATATGTGAATGACACCACTCTAATGGAAGAAAGCAAAGAGGAACTAAAAAACATCTTGATGAAGGTGGAAGAGGAGAGTGAAAAAGCTGGCTTAAAACTCAACATTCAAAAAATGAAGAGAAGGGCATCTGGTCCCATCTCTTTATGGCAAATAGATGGAGAAAACATGGAAATAATGACAGGCTTATTTTCTTGGGCCCCAAAATTAGTGTAGATAGTGACTGCAACCATGAAATTAAAAGATGCTTGCTCTTTGGAAGGAAAACTATGACCAACTGAGAGCATTTTATAAAGCAGAGACATCAGTTTGAAAAAAAAAAAAAAAGTACATATAGTCAAAGCTATGTTTTTTCCAGTAGTCAAGTATAGATGTGAGAGTTGTACCCTAAAGAAGGTTGAGCACCAAAGAATTGATGCTTTCAAATTGTGATGCTGGGGAAGACTGTTGAGAGCAGCATGGAGATCAAACCAGTCAATCCTGAAGGAAATCAATCCTGAACATACATTGGAAGGACTGATTCTGAAACTGAAGCTCCAATACTTTGGCCACACGATGCGAAGAGCCAGCTCACTCTGGAAAAGACCCCGGGAAAGAATGAAGGAAGGAGGAGAAAGGGGTGACAGAGGATGAGATGGTTAGATGGCATCACGGACTCAATGGACATGAGTTTGAGCAAACTTTGGGCGATAGTGAAGGACAGGGAAGCCTGGCAAGCTGCAGTCCATGGGGTTGCAAAGAGTTGGACATGACTAAGTGACTGAACAACAACAATGGTAGTTTTATTTCCAGGCTCCCTGACATTTCGGTGGCTTAACCTACGTTCACTTCTGGCTGTAATCATTTCTTTTCAGAGAGCTGAGATGTAAAATTATTCTTTCCCACGAGGGCAATTAACCTAACAATGGATTACTCAGTTTCCAATTTCGCATGAGTTGAACACTATGAAGCAAGGCTCAGAAAGTTCAGCATGTAATAGCAAATTTTACAGTTTTCATCATATTATGGGAAAACAAGATCCCATTGATCTTACGGAAACATGCTCTGTACTGGCTAAAAAATGCAATGGAAAGGACTTATTTGCTTTGATATATAATGAAACCATTTTATCCTTTCTAGTCGTGTGTGTGTGTGTGTGTTAGTCAGTCATGTCTGACTCTTTGTGAGCCCATGGGATTGTAGCCCGCCAGGCTCCTCTGTCCACGGAACTCTCCAGGCAAAAATACTGGAATGGTTATCCATTCATTTCTCCAGAGGACCATCCTGACCCAGAGATCGAATCCAGGTCTCCTGTATTGTGGGCAGATTCTTTACCATCTGATTACAGTCTACCTATATGCATGTTCTAGTGTTATTCTCTTAGTTGTGTCTGACTCCTTGCAACCCCATGGACTGTGGCCCGCCAGGCTCCTCAGTCCTTGGGATTCTCCAGGCAAGAATAATGGAATGGGTTGCCATGCCCTTCTCCAGGGGATCTTCCCAACCCAGGGATTGAACCCAGGTCTCTGTCATTGGAGGCAGATTCTTTACTATTTGAGCCATGAGGGAACCCCATGCATGTACTAGGCCTGCTTATTCAATGATATAAAAATGTCCTCTTTTTAAATTGTTATGAAGAGGAATTTCTTTAAAAGGTTTTTTTTTTTGGTTTGCTT
>NW_011495027.1:7011983-7012277 GCF_000754665.1 Bison bison bison
GCACCAGCCCCAAGCATCCTGTATCATGCATCAAACCTGGACTGGCAATTTGTTTCTTATATGATATTATATATGTTTCAATGCCCTTCTCCCAAATCATCCCACCCTCTCCCTCTCCCACAGAGTCCAAAAGACTGTTTTATACTTCTGTGTCTCTTTTGCTGTCTCGCATACAGGGTTATCGTTATCATCTTTCTAAATTCCATATATATGCATTAGTATACTGTATTGGTGTTTTTCTTTCTGGCTTACTTCACTCTGTATAATCGGCTCCAGTTTCATCCACCTCATTAG
>NW_011495027.1:7012377-7015614 GCF_000754665.1 Bison bison bison
TCCATTGTGTATATGTACCACAACTTTCTTATCCATTCATCTGCTGATGGACATCTAAGTTGCTTCCATGTCCTGGCAATTATAAACAGTGCTGCGATGAACATTGGGGTACACGTGTCTCTTTCAATTCTGGTTCCCTCAGTGTGTACGCCCAGTAGTGGGATTGCTGGGTGATAAAGCAGTTCTATTTCCAGTGTTGTTTTTTTTTTTAATTTTATTTTATTTTTTAACTTTACAATATTGTATTGGTTTTGCCATATTTCCACTTTTTTTAAGGAATCTCCACACTGTTCTCCATAGTGGCTGTACTAGTTTGCATTCCCACCAACAGTATAAGAGGGTTCCCTTTTCTCCACATCCTCTCCAGCATTTATTGCTTTGGGTATTAGTTCTAAAAGGTCTTGTAGGTCTTCATAGAATGTGGGGTAACTCCTCTCATGCCTCATATGGGTATCATTAAAACATAAGTAACTTTCTCGTCTAACAAATCCTGCCTATTTCTCTGGGCATTCAAGGTCTCATTATGGATTCAGAAACTATGTTTCAAGACTCAGTCCTCTCTACTCTGCTACTGGGAATCTTTTTCAGAACTTAACTCAGGGGTCAGCTCAATGATGATATGATACCTATGTTGATATCTTCTCCATTTAATTTTCCTCCTCTTCACATGGACAGAAGTAAGAAAAGGAAGTGCTACATGTTCATGAATAGGAATGTAGAGTTCTCATCTCAGCCTTCTCACAAATTCTGCTTATGAATGCATACTTTTCCTCTTGGGAGTCTGATAAAAATATATAGGTTAATAGAAGTTGCATCAATTCTATAACATACAGAGTTTAGCTTATCAAGATATGTGGTGAATAACGGACAGAGAATGTTTCTTGAGACAGTATTTTATATGTATAAAGTTTGGATTGTCTGTTGAAATGAAAGTAATATCTCTTCCTGTTGGGCCCTTAATTTCTTGCAGGTTTAACCCCTTTAGGTTCTGGGCAACCTGGACTACCTGCTGTCACTCACTGTATTTTGTGAACTTCTCTTCCCTTGCTGGTTTCCATCTGGGATCCACAGTGTGATCTGAATCCAAGGTCATCTAAATGTGTTATGTACTGTCTTCCTACAAACACTGGTTCTTCTGTGCACAGAGCTTGGACAATGAGGATCATAGGAAAAATTTTGCCCTGGCCTTTTAATTTGCTGTCTTAATTCAACTTCTGTGACATATTCTAGCGAATTGTAAACTCATATGTTGGATAATGATGTTAAATTCTCTTGTTGTTCAGTCACTAAATTGTATCCTATTCTTTGTGACCCTGTAGATTGCAACACTTCACCATGCTTCCTCCTTCCTGTTCTTCATCATCTCCTGGAATTTTTCTCAAACTCATGTCCATTGAGTTGGTGATGCCATATTATCACTTTTTTTTTTTTTTTTTTTGCTGAATATGTACTATATTTGTTCATTTAGAGCTTTTTCAAACTGGTTCTTGTGTAATGATGCAATATGCCAGAGTTTAACCACTTTTCTATGTATGGCCATTTAGATTGCTTTCAATACTTTGCAATTACAAACAATGCGGAAATGAACAGACCTACAAGCCTTCTCATATTTTTTCTTTTTTTAAATATAAATTTATTTATTTTAACTGGAGGCTAGTTACTTTACAATATTGTATTGGTTTTGCCATACATCAACATGAATCCGCCATGGATGTACACGTGTTCCGCATCCTGAACCCCACACCCCCACCTCCCCCCCCATACCATCCCTCTGGGTCATCCTAGTGCACCAGCCCCAAGCATCCTGTATCATGCATCAAACCTGGACTGGCAATTCGTTTCTTATATGATATTATACATGTTTCAATGCCCTTCTCCCAAATCATCCCACCTCTCCCTCTCCCACAGAGTCCAAAAGACTGTTCTATACATCTGTGTCTCTTTTGCTGTCTCGCATACAGGGTTATCGTTATCATCTTTCTAAATTCCATATATATGCGTTAGTATACTGTATTGGTGTTTTTCTTTCTGGCTTACCTCACTCTGTATAATAGGCTCCAGTTTCATCCACCTCATTAAATCTGATTCAAATGTATTCTTTTAATGGCTGAGTAATACTCCATTGTGTATATGTACCACAGCTTTCTTATCCATTCATCTGCTGATGGACATCTAAGTTGCTTCCATGTCCTGGCAATTATAAACAGTGCTGCAATGAATACTGGGATACATGTGTCTCTTTCAATTCTGGTTTCCTCAGTGTGTATGCCCAGCAGTGGGATTGCTGGGTCATAAGGCAGTTCTATTTCCAGTTTTTTAAGGACTCTCCACACTGTTCTCCATAGTGGCTGTGCTAGTTTGCATTCCCACCAATAGTGTAAGAGGGTTCCTTTTTTTCACACCCTCTCCAGCATTTATTGCTTGTAGACTTTTGGATAGCAGCCATTCTTACTGGCATGAGATGGTACCTCATTGTGGTTTTGATTTTCATCTGTCTGATAATGAGTGATGTTGAGCATATTTTCATGTGTTTCAAGCCATCTGTATGTCTTCTTTGGAAAAATGTCTGTTAGTTCTTTGGCCCATTTTTTGATTGGGTCATTTATTTTTCTGGAATTGAGCTGCAGGAGTTGCTTGTATATTTTTGAGATTAGTTCTTTGTCAGTTGCTATTATTTTCTCCCATTCTGAAGGCTGTCTTTTCACCTTCCTAGAGTTTCCTTGTTGTGCAGCAGCTTTTAATTTTAATTAGGTCCCATTTGCTTAGTTTTTCTTTTATTTCCAATATTCTGGGAGGTGGGTCATAGAGGATCCTGCTGTGATGTATGTCGGAGGGTGTTTTGCCTATGTTCTCGTCTAGGAGTTTTATAGTTTCTGGTCTTACGTTTAGATCTTTAATCCATTTTGAGTTTATTTTTGTGTATGGTGTCATAAAGTGTTCTAGTTTCATTCTTTTACAAGTGGTTGACCAGTTTTCCCAGCACCACTTGTTAAAGAGATTGTCTTTTCTCCATTGTATATTCTTGTCTCCTTTGTCAAAGATAAGGTATCCATAGGTGCCTGGATTTATCTCTGGGCTTTCTATTTTGTTCCATTGATCTATATTTCTGTCTTGTGCCAGTACCATACTGTCTTGATGACTGTGGCTTTGTAGTAGAGCCTGAAGTCGGGCAGTTTGATTCCTCCAGTTCCATTCTTCTTTCTCAAGATTGCTTTGGCTATTTGAGGTTTTTTGTAT
>NW_011495027.1:7015714-7026389 GCF_000754665.1 Bison bison bison
GTATACTCATTTTCACTATATTGATTCTTCTGATCCATGAACATGGTATATTTCTCTATCTATTAGTGTCCTCTTTGATTTCTTTCACCAGTGTTTTATAGTTTTCTATAGAATATGAAGGCATGGAATTTTCCCCTACATTTCACACCTCTTTTCAGATGACCAAGGTTACTCTCTGTAGAGAAATTTTGGCATGTTGATTGTGAATATCTCAATTCATAATAGGAACAAAACTGTTCTTTTATGAAAACATTTATACATCAATAATAAACACCTGAGAATCTTGAAAATTATGTATTCCATTATAACAAGCATTTCTAGCTCATTGTTAGAGTTGCAGTTTATTATTTTTATACTTTTTTGTCAATAGTGAATATTTTTCCATGAGTTTGATTCCTTTATAATCATAGTAGAATCATAGAAGAACACACACAACTGGAAACTACTTTTCCTTTGAAAATGAGAAATCGTTTATTTCAAAAGAAAATTTTTTGCTAGGTGATATGTATTGGAATCCAATACATATATATTTGCTAGGTAAGTATTAATGACATCACACAATACCTGTCGTATAGCATGTCCAATGTATATGGATGAATTATCTTAATAAAATTGCTTACATAAAGAGGAGGCTTCAATGAGGGATTTTATTTGTCCTTTTGGTTTGGACAGAAACCAGGGGCAAGTAATGAAGTTCCAGGTATAATAATGATGTTTGATTCTAGTGAGCAAGTAAGAGACAAATATTCAAGTCAATGGCAGATTGTAACTGAAAAAGGTATTTCCTCCATGTGGTAATTAACATTAAAATATTTCAAATAATAGTGTGCTGTGTATGTTTAGATGCTGACTTCAATTAATACCCATAAGGTGGTTAATAGAATGTGAATTGACCAAATCTAGAATATAACATTTTAGATAAGATGATTTTTGTACAGGAAGTCTTTTCTGAATTAAGAAAAAGAGTTTGTTAAGGGGCATAAGAGCCAATAGTAATAATGAAATCAGTGTTGCTTAAGACATGTGATATGTTGGGGAAACTGAGCAGGTCCCAATCCTCTTGCACAAACAGAAGGGGCCATGGCTCCTGCCAGCTGTGCTGTTCCAAGGCTCCCTTCTACTGCTCTTATTAACCACATCCCAGAGAAGACCAGCCCTTGATAGAACTTCAAGGCCAGAGGACCTGCCATAACTGGTAACCATGGACCAGGTGTTTGCTTCATAGAGCAGGGCTTCCCTAGACTGCAGATTGGTTGTTTAAATGCTCTTGCCTGTGTTACACTCAATGCTCACACAATTAACAGAAAAAAAATCTGAGCCTGAGGAGACCAAAGGACCCTACTTGACACTTTCTTCCTAGTCCTGCTTCCTTAAGAAGCTATTTCCCATATTCTTGAAGAGAAGTCTCTTTTCCAATCTCTGTGTTAAGCTTCTGTTTTTAATTTTAATAATTGTATTTATGTTTCAATAAGTAAGAATTTCTACAAAGTATAAAAGTCACAGAGGAATGTGTCATGCAAAGTTAGTTATCCTCTCATGTTTTACATCAGATATGCAGGTCCATTCCTATTATGCTCATGGATACCAATTTCTTCTGTATTTTCCAAAGATAGATGATAATATATGCACACATTCATTATTTTTCCATTCAGTAATACAACTATATACACTTTCTGCATCTTGAGGTTTTCTCATGTTAGCACAAATAGAGTTTCCTTTTTCACTTCAGTGACTGTAGAGTATTCCTGTGTAATTGTGTCTCAGGATTTATCTCACTACTGTATGACAGAGGGACTTTAAAGTTGTTTCCTCTTCTGGAATTACAATAACCCTGCAGCAAGTATACTGCTACATATGTCATTTTCAACTTGGGTAAATAAACCTGCAAGGTAAATTGCTAAACGTGGACTTCTGTACCAGCAGTATTTGCATTTAAATCTTTGGTACATATTTGCACCAATTTTCACTCTCCCTAGCATTTATCAGAGACCCCCATTCCCTGGTTTCCTTGCCAGCCAGTGTCCTGTCCAAACTCTTCTTTCTGGATCATCTGGGAGGTGACATAAATCCCTCCTAATTTTACCTTGTACATCATTTATAATCAGTAAAGTTAAAAACAGTTCTCTTGTATATTTCTGCCAATTTAAAAATGTCTTTGTTGCTTTTTCCTCACTGATTTATAAGGGCTCATTATAACTTAAAGAATTGATCTCTGTGACTGTATTATAGACTGCAAATGTTCTTCCTCTTCTCATTTGTTTCTTGGTTTTCTTAACACTTTTCTAGAATTAATCATTACCTTACAAGTTGTTTTCTATTTATTAAAATTAACTAATTTAATCAAATTTTTTTTCTTTTTTGCATATTAGGCCCTGGTAATCCCTTTGGTAATAACTTTCATAATTTTTTGGTAGTTTTTATTTTTAAGCTCCTCCTGAACAAAACTATAATGATAGACATATTTTAAAAATAAACTGTAGTGTTACACTACTAAAACATAAGAAGCCTTTCAAAATACACTTAGTAGGATTTCTCAGCCCCTTTCATATGATCACTGAGAAGTTTTAGTCCCAGACAAAGTGCTTTATAAGCCCCAGCGAATATTGCAATTAATGTCATGCTAGCCGTATCAAGGACATTTGAAATGTAGGACTTATTTTCAGTTGTTTCAATATCTTCTTCTAGCTAATCTATCTCTTTAGTTAGCTCCTCAGCTTCCTTTTTAAATCCTTCTGTAAGTATTTCTTTTTGCATCTGTAAAAAAGGAGATTCCCCTTTTGAAAATGCCCCAGATTAGCATTCTGTATCAAAGTTACAGGTGATATGCATGTGCATCTATTTCTCTAATACCTTAGATGCTTTTTGATATTAGTCTAATATTTGCAAACATTTCTACTAGGGAAGAGAGAACATCTAGGGTTTGGAGCTTCCATGTTCCCTCAAGACCATCTTTCTGGGCACAGAAGACTTGGGCCTAGGTCATGCCTGAAAACTACCCCAAGAGGGGGTTCCAGCCCTAAGAATACACTTTGGGAGAATATGTGAGTGCACTCTAAATATTTGTCAGTTTCGCTGAGGTAAAATGACCACACACATGTCACCAAAATGGTACTCCTGACTTGCTTTAGAACTCTGGCCATCAAATTCCAGACAAAGAAAGTGTTTACTCTAGGTGTGTAAAATGAATCAGGCAGACATAGAAACAAATGTAGTAAGTTTTACAGTTTAGTACCCTGTATTTCATACCGGCACAATCTGATACCTTCAAGAGCAGATGGAACTATTCCAGGTCTCTGATGGTTGTCCCCCAAATTCTAAGGACTCTAAGACTGAGGTCCTATTCACTTGGGAACAAATGTGATGCTGTAATCACCATGAACAGCAGTCCAGGAGCCTGGGCCATGTTATTGGTCCCATTCAAACGGTAACACTACAGAAGGTGCTGAGTCTTTCAGAGGTAAACCTTCAGCAAGATTCACATCTCTTTGATGTTACAGTGAATGCTATGTTTTTGTATTTCCCTCCGGGATCTGATTTAAGGTCAAATTCCTGTCCCTTTATTCCTGAGGAGTTAGGGGTTCCCCATCAGGCCCAGCCCAGGCCCATCTAGACTTACCTACAGCTTGTGCTCTGGCATTGTTTCCTGCTCTCTCAGAAGGGTTTCTCTTTCCCTATCCATCTTCTCTTACAGTTGGGTGAACTTTTCTTTGAAGCTTCTCTCTTGTGCTTCCATTTTTTGTTCCTCTTCATTCTGTTTCTCTCTTAGCAGCTCCTGTTCCCTCTTAGCTGTATCCTTTTTGGTACACTCAGCTCTTTTACAAGAGTTTTAAAGAGGGAAGAGTTATGCTGAGCTGTCACCTCCTTTGCTCAGAGATAAAGTGGCTTTAATATTGTGGGAAGGAGTCTGACTGTTCCTGCTACCACATCAGACAACATGTTTCAGCCCATGATGTAGAAGCACTGATTGGATGTACATAAAACCCAAACTCCCCCGTTTATTTCCACATGTAGCAGAGAGGTTCCATGGAAGAAGAGGAAGGTCTGGTGTCAGGAAGTGTTTGTTCCCACATCTGCTAAAGGGCAGCACAGGAACCACCTTCCCCTCTGAGAGCTCAGTCCTCCCTGTACCTGCCATGGCCCTGTCCCCATCAGTGAGGGCCTGGTCTGCCTGCAGGATGGCTTCCTCTATTCCTCCCTATGACTGCAGGAAGCTCTGGAGGACCTCGTTGGCTTGAGGAAACAACAAGGAGCAAAGACTCATCAGGCAGCAAAGATGTAGTGTCTTGCTATGGAAATCGTTGTTCAATAAACCTACAGACTGGATCCTGTAAATTCTCCATCCTTTGTAGGCTCCCCAAATGGTTATAGACCCTAGAATTCTGTACAGGTCTACAAACCCCCACCATCCATTGTTCACATCTGCCATATCTACATGTTCTTTTTCTCTTGACTAATGCTCATCTACTGTTCCTTTATTAGGGCATCGTTTATGCATACTTCAACTTGTCCTTTCTACCTCATCTTCCTGGAAGCTTTCTTAAGCTATAGTCTGAGTTCTGAATGGCTGCCAAGAACTCACAGCTACCCCACCAGTAAACCACTTGCTGGCTGTGTTGTCTTAAGCAAATTAATAATTTCTCTGTACATCAGAGTTCTCAATTTTATTATGGCATGACAGCAGTACCTAATTCATTATTCTGAGGACTAAAATCATTGTCTCATCAATATAGTGGAGTGGAAAGATCCTGAGTTCACCCTCAAAGTCTGTTTGCAAAACAACCATTGGTGAAAAACATGGAATCTATCAGAAGAGATCTCCTACAAATGGTCATATAAAGGAGGAACCACATTGAGATGAGTAAGAGTAGTGGAGTCTAAATACAGTCAAACTCCATACCCCTGTGTGGGCTATTCACTATTGAGAGGATAATTATAATGCTAAACATTTTTCAAGGAGTGAGAATTCCTAGGTCTGTATCATCACCCACCCCTCCACCACAGCCATGGATCTAGCACCTTGAAGACAATCCTCAAGAACTTTGCTGTGAAGCCCAGTGAGGCTGACTTTCAGCAGTCCCAGAGGGCTTGGGGAAATAAGAATCCTAGCTCTTACAGGGTGCAAACTAAATGTCACATGTCCCAGGACCCAGAGAATAAGCGGTAATTTGATAGGAGCCTGGGTCAGACCTACCTGCAGTGTGGGGTCTGAGCAAGGGGATTTATTGTTATTTAATGGAATGGTTTTTCCAAAAGTCATGTATGGATATGAGAGTTGGACTGTGTAGAAAGCTGAGCACTGAAGAATTGATGCTTTTGAACTGTGGTGTTGGAGAAGACTCTTGAGAGTCCCTTGGACTGCAAGGAGATCCAAACAGTCCATTCTAAAGGAGATCAATCCTGGGTGTTCTTTGGAAGGAATGATGCTAGAGCTGGAACTCCAGTACTTTGGCCACCTCATGCAAAGAGTTGACTCATTGGAAAAGACTCTGATGCTGGGAGGGATTAGGGGCAGGAGGAAAAGGGGACGACAGAGGATGAGATGGCTGAATGGCATCACTGACTCGATGGACGTGAGTCTGAGTGAACTCCAGGAGTTGGTGATGGACAGGGAGGCCTGGCGTGCTGTGATTCATGGGGTCGCAAAGAGTCAGACATGACTGAGCAACTGAACTGAACTGAACTGACTGAATGAAAGTGTGCTCAGAAGGTCAAATTTAAGAGCAAATTTATCTGGAGCTGCAGCCAGGGGTCAAGTCAGCTGCCCTGGCTCGCCCCTAGGGCTCCTCCTGCATCTGGCTCCTCTGGAAACCCGACTCGTATTCAGAAGCTGAAAAGAAAGCAAGTTATTAAAGGCCATTCAGGTATTGATGGGTTTATGAGAAAAGAAATCAAAATTGAAAGAACATGGATTAAAAAAAAAAAAACAGAGGCAGGAATCTGGATGAAATGTGGGAAAGACAGGGGATGACTGTTCCTCCACGCCTGGCTGGGTAAGCTTTTGTGCCTCCTACACAAGTGGCTTGAATGTGCCCAAGTAATGTGCAGATGACAGTTCAACAGTCTGTCTCTCAGGGGTGTTTTTGTGAGAGAGGGGTTTGTTTATAAATTTTTCTCCACTTGAAAAATGTTTCATTTTTTCCTTTCTAAATGTTTCTTCTTTTTAACTCAGTGATTTTTTAATATAAATTTATTTATTTTAATTGGAGGCTAATTACTTTACAATATTGTATTGGTTTTGCCATACATCAACATGAATCAGCCGCGGGTATTCACATGTTTCCCATCCTGAACCCCCCTCTCACCTCCCTCCCTGTACCATCCCTCTGGATCACCCCAGTGATTTTTTTTTCATTAGTAAAAGAAATATGTGTGTGTACAAAATCCTTAATTTTATAGCCCATAGTCACTATTTTTTTTTTAAATAGGAGAATAATTGCTTCACAATGTTGTGTTGATTTCTGCCGTACACCACCACAAATCAGCCATAATTATGTGTATATCCCCTCCCTCTTGAGCTTCACTATTATTTTGTTAGAGTTTTCCTCTTTTCTTTTACTAGCGTGGATCCAGATTTGGAGGTTAAGGCTTGATTCATCCCTTCCATTCTTTTCTGTATCCTTTAAGGCATTGTGCTAACCTGCAAGTTAAAAGTTTGACTGCTGCTGTTAGGGAACCAGGTTCTTTTGCCCAAGGAGCTGCAAGCCAAAACATTGAGACCCCAGGTTTGCAGCAGAGAGTTTATTTGTGAGGTATCAACTAAAAAAGATGCACAATTTGAGAGTTGTGAGTTAAGTCTTATTTGGGGCAAAATGAGGACTGTAGCCCAGAAGGCAGCACCTCAGGTAGCTCTGAGAGACTGCTCCAAAGAAGTAGTGGGGGATGTTCAATATATAAGGTTTTGGTGAATGGGGAGTTCAGTGCAATCAAGTGCTTACTTTACAAGAGTTTTTCTCCTAGTCACGAGGATCTGATGTCACCATGAATGGATTTAGTGGTTTTCTAGATATGAAGGGGCTCTTCCCTGATAGCTTAGTTGGTAAAGAATCCACCTGCAATTCAGGAGACCCTGATTCGATTCCTGGGTCGGGAAGATCTCCTGATGAAGGGATACTCTACCCACTCCAGTACACTTGGGCTTCCCTGGTGGCTCAGCTGGTAAAGAATCCACCTGCAATGCATGAGACATGGGTTCAATCCCTGGGTTGGGAAGATCCCCTGGAGAAGAGAAAGGCTACCCACTCCAGCATTGTGGCCTGGAGAATTTCATGGGCTGTATAGTCCATGGGGTGGCAAAGAGTCAGACATGACTGAGCGACTTTCACTTTCACTTTAGATATGAGGAGATGCAGGGATTGGTATCATAAAATCTGTTCCCCCAAAATATCCAACTATATAAAGACCTGTCCCATCAGATTCTGTGGAGCACAGAGTGCCTCATTCCACCCTGAACTTCCTCAGGGGTTGTTGAAGGTCAACAGCTGCAGCAGCACAGGGTTCAATCTCCTTAGAGGCAGATGGCAAATGCCTTTAGTGTTCAGTTATGGGCAAGTGCCAATTTATAGTTGACAGAGGCAACCCAGTAAGGCTGCAGGGGCTGTGATGACAGTAGGTCATGGGACAAGCAGGTCTCTTCTGAGCAGACTCTGATGAGCTATATTGGTTTCCCTGGTTTCAGCCAGGTTTGTTGGGTTACAAGAGGAAGGAGTTTTCAAACAAGCTCTTCCCTTATCTGCTGTTCTGTAAAAGGAGCTCAAGAATTTCCCTTAGGTACCAGTTTCTGTTACAGGTTTTTAACCCTATGAATCAGGGTTTGGCTATCCCATCTTTATTTCAGATGGCAGTGAGGGAAAGGAAGGACATGCAGAGTATAGTCTCAAAATTCTATGCCCAAGCCTCCCCAAGAGCAAGGGCAGTTGCACATATTCCCTATGCAGACTTCTCTAGCTACAAAGGCAACTAGAAAAGTATAATACCCTTAGATTACCATACACTTATTTCGTAAAATAGAATGATACGATATTTGGAGCAGCTGCTGCTGCTAAGTCGCTTCAGTCGTGTCCGACTCTGTGAGATCCCATAGATGGCAGCCCACCAGTTCCCCCATCCCTGGGATTCTCCAGGCAAGAACACTGGAGTGGGTTGCCATTTCCTTCTCCAGTCCATGAAAGTGAAAAGTGAAAGTGAAGTCGCTCAGTTGTGTCTGACTCTTAGCGACCCCATGGACTGCAGCCTACCAGGCTCCTCCGTCCATGGGATTTTCCAGGCAAGAGTACTGGAGTGGGGTGCCATTGCCTTCTCCGATTTGGAACTGCAGAGTGTGTTATAACTGTATAGGTGTATGTGACGATATCAGGGACAGATTTTTCTTGAATTCTGAGACCACACTTAGTATATTCAAGACTTGAACCCAAGCTGGGAAAATTACTGTGGCCCCATAAGCCTGAGTCACTGAGATTGATTCAGAGGGAGGTTGGGCATGTGACCTAAAACCAGATAAAGTTAATCTTTTCTCAGTTACCTGTATCCAAGAAAATTTTCTCTCTTTTTCTCTCTCACTCTTTGTCTTTTTTCAGCTCTCTTGATTTCCTGAGAGATTTCTTCATTAACTTTTTGTTTTCATTAACTTTTTGTTGTTGTCAGGGAGGGAATAAAGATGTATGATTCAGAATGAAAATAGTAATGCCATTTAGATATGTTTGGCTCTGCAACATGATGTACATTATAAACATGATATACGTTATTACTTACAAATAAATTTGGAGGCTTTCAGTTTCCATAGTTTGTAATTGCTTCAGGAAAAATACTTGAAAAGTTATATCCCATAACTCTAATTCACAAAAGTATAGTATTAGGAAAGAAAGAATGAGTAAAATGTGTTCATAAATTGAAGGCAGTCAATGAGATGATTTACCTGAAGATTTTTATAGTTACTATTTGTTTAACTCCAGAAAAAGTGGTCTTCCATCTTGTTTTAGAAGTTGTGCTTCTTTGTCACCTAGTAAGGAAATCAGTCCTGAATATTCATTGGAAGGACTGATGCTGAAGCTGAAACTCCAATACTTCGGCCACTTGATGCAAAGTACTGACTCATTTGAAAAGACCCTGATTCTGGGAATGATTGATGGCGGGAGGAGAAGTGAGCAACCAAGGATGAGACGGTTGAATGGCATCACCAACTCAATGGACATGAATTTGAGTAAGCTCTGGGAGTTGGTAATGGACAGGGAGGCCTGGCACGTTGCAGTCCATGGGGTCGCAAAGAGTCGGACATGACTGAGTGAACTGAACTGAACTGAACATTGAACCTTGTGTCCAGTGAAACATCTGAGAGGAAGAATCTCATTTCCACATTCTCAGAGTTTAGTGCCAGACCACAGGGTGTGGATGGACCAGCATTATAAACAGCTCGAACATGAAGTACTTGCAGTTCAGAAATATAAGTGCAGTTCTTCACATGGAAAATGTGGGTACAAAGAAATACTAGCTCTTTGGGGGATAAAGTTCCTAGGCTTGGGGAGCTTTAGAATTGGAGAGAGTAACCGTTGAGGCAAAATGTTTATAAAACAAGGCAAAACTAAAAGCACCTTGGATGTTGCTGAGCACAGAAATAAACAAGATAAAAGAATAGGCATTCAGAACTATAAAATTGTAAGGTGATAGACCTTGATTGCTTATTTAGCTATAATAAGTATGTCACTCTGCTTCCAAGTTGGAGTGGAGGTATATCACCTGAGGAAGTTCAGCCTCAGTGTATCTGCAACACGAGGTAAAGGGATAACTGATAGTGTTCAAGCTAATCTCTCTTTAGATCTCATTTTTAAAGGAAAAAGTTATTTCTGGCATAAGGTTCCTTTTACCATTTTTGAAGTGTCAGAAATGTTCACATGATCAAAGTCTGCAGTTAGTTGGGTAGGAGTTTAATATAGTTTAATATAGTTGGGTAGGAGTTTCGGGGGAAGGTGTCTACTAGAGCTATACAGAAACAGAAAGCAGGATCTAATACAAACCGAAAGCCCCAAGTGTCTGTGTATTCATCCACCATTAGTCTCATTCTGTGTTGTCCATTCTTCTAAATTTTTAGGATCCACATGTACTTCACCAGGAATGGTTACCTTCTCATTCGTCTCCACTACCTTTTAAGAATATTGGAGCCAATAGTCATATCATAATTGTATTATAATCTAATTGTATTTGTATTGTACAATGTAATTGTATTATATATTACAGTTGTATTTATATGTAATACATATAATAAATAGATTTATTAGCCTAGACCTGATGAATAGAGTGCCTGATGAACTATGGCATGAGGTTTGTGACATTGTACAGGAGACAGGGATCAAGACCATCCCCATGGAAAAGAAATGCAAAAAACCAAAATGGCTGTCTGGGGAGGCCTTACAATTAGCTGTGAAAAGAAGAGAAGCAAAAAGCAAAGGAGAAAAGGAAAGATATAAGCATCTGAATGCAGACTTCCAAAGAATAGCAAGAAGAGATAAGAAAGCCTTCTTCAGTGATTAATGCAAAGAAATAGAGGAAAACAACAGAATGGGAAACACTAGAGATCTCTTCAAGAAAATTAGAGATACCAAGGGAATATTTCATGCAAAGATGGGCTCTATAAAGGACAGAAATGGTATGGACCTAACAGAAGCAGAAGATATTAAGAAGCTGT
>NW_011495027.1:7026489-7038886 GCF_000754665.1 Bison bison bison
GGAAAACAACAGAATGGGAAACACTAGAGATCTCTTCAAGAAAATTAGAGATACCAAGGGAATATTTCATGCAAAGATGGGCTCTATAAAGGACAGAAATGGTATGGACCTAACAGAAGCAGAAGATATTAAGAAGAGATGGCAAGAATACACAGAAGAACTGTACAAAAAAGATCTTCACGACCCAGATAATTACGATGGTGTGATCACTGACCTAGAGCCAGACATCCTGAAATGCGAAGTCAAGTGGGGCTTAGAAAGCATCACTACGAACAAAGCTAGTGGCAGTGGAGCTATTTCAAATCCTGAAAGATGATGCTGTGAAAGTGCTGCACTCAATATGCCAGCAAATTTGAAAAACTCAGCAGTGGCCACAGGACTTGAAAAGGTCAGTTTTCATTCCAATCCCAAAGAAAGGCAATGCCAAAGAATGCTCAAACTACCACACAATTGCACTCATCTCACACGCTAGTAAAGTAATGCTCAAAATTCTCCAAGCCAGGCTTCAGCAATATGTGAACCGTGAACTTCCTGATGTTCAAGCTGGTTTTAGAAAAGGTAGAGGAACCAGATATCAAATTGCCAACATCCGCTGGATCATGAAAAAAGCAGAGAGTTCCAGAAAAACATCTATTTCTGCTTTATGGACTATGCCAAAACCTTTGACTGTGTGGACCACAATAAACTGTGGAAAATTCTGAAAGCGATGGGAATACCAGACCCCTGACCTGCCTCTTGAGAAATCTGTATTCAGGTCAGGAAGCAACAGTTAGAACTGGACATGGAACAACAGACTGGTTCCAAATAGGAAAATGAGTACGTCAAGGCTGTATATTGTCACCCTGCTTATTTAACTTATATGCAGAGTACATCATGAGAAACGCTGGACTAGAAGAAGCACAAGCTGGAATCAAGATTGCCAGGAGAAATATCAATAACCTCAGATATGCAGATGACATCACTCTTATGGGAGAAAGTGAAGAGGAACTAATAAGCCTCTTAATGAAAGTGAAAATGGAGAGTGAAAAAGTTGGCTTAAAGCTCAACATTCAGAAAACGAAGATCATGGCATCCAGTCCCATCACTTGATGGGAAATAGATGAGAAAACAGTGGAAATAGTGTCAGAAGTTATTTTTTGGGGCTCCAAAATCACTGCAGATGGTGACTGCAGCCATAAAATTTAAAGACGTTTACTCCTTGGAAGGAAAGTTATGACCAACCTAGATAGCATATTCAAAAGCAGAGACATTACATTGCCAACAAAGTTTCATCTAGTCAAGGCTATGGCTTTTCCAGTGATCATGTATGGATGTGAGAGTTGGACTGTGAAGAAGGCTGAGCGCCAAAGAATTGATTCTTTTGAACGGTGGTGTTGGAGAAGACTCTTGAGAGTCCCTTGGACTGCAAGGAGATCCAGCCAGTCCATTCTGAAGGAGATCAGCCCTGGGATTTCTTTGGAAGGAATGATGCTAAAGCTGAAACTCCAGTACTTTGGCCATCTAATTCGAAGAGTTGACTCATTGGAAAAGACCCTGATGCTGGGAGGGACTGGGGGCAGGAGGAGAAGGGGATGACAGAGGATGAGATGGCTGGATGGCATCACAGACTCGATGGGCATGAGTCTGAGTGAACTCCAGGGGTTGGTGGTGGACAGGGAGGCCTGGCATGCTGTGATTCATGGGGTCGCAAAGAGTCAGACACGGCTGAGTGACTGAACTGAACTGACCAAATCCTAAGGGCATATATGTGTCTTTGCAGACCTTGTTTTCTTGGGAGCAGAATAAAAGCACTGTTGTTGTTGTTATTCAGTCACTAAGTCCTGTCCAGTACTCCTGCCTGGAGAACTCCATGGACAGAGGAGTGTGGCAGGCTACAGTCCATAGGGTCTCAAAGAGTTGGATTTTCTATTTGCATTTCTAATGAGTTCTGACAATTCATCTGTAACACTAAAGAATTTCCTTAATAAATACATTCTGTGAGGACTGTGTAATACCCAGTCAACAGGCAAGAGACTCTCATGAGCACACCATACACAAGTCTAAGGAGAAGGGGAAAGAGATGTAGTGATGTCCAGAGAAGCTCACTCTTCCTGTTCTAAGTACTGTGTGAAAAAATGGTTGCCTTGCTGTCTTCCTCCAGAATTGTTCAACAAGTACTTGTGTAGAACTTTGATTCCATCAGTAATTTAACAAATATTTATTAATTATAAAGTCTGGAAGAGGCCTGGAGCCTTAAAATGTGTGTAACTTTATTCCAACAGACGACCACTTGGGACTGAACATCAGAGCAGTGCAGATTCCTTTCTCTCTGCTTTAACAGTGCTTTCCCTCACTCCTGACCCCTTCCTTTCTCTAAGTCACGATCACTTCATGGCACAAATGCATGTGCCTGTTTCTTGTTTGCATTACTTGTCATGTGTGTCAGGAAGATTTGATGGGGAAACAGAACTCCTCACTGCCCCCTCACCCCCTTTACCAGACCATCCAGACATCCAGTGTTCAGGATATTCCTCTGATGACACCAGAGGGTCTTTGGGGATTGGACCAGCTGAAGGACTTATTCCAGAGACTTTGGTCAGAGAAGTGGCAATTGAGCATTAACCCTGAACCCTTCAGAAAGCAGAGTCATCCTACAGACTCTGTAGTTTGTCAGCATGTGGGTGGCATGTTCAGTGAGAAATGGATCCTCCTCACATCAAAAGCACAGTTTTATTTCAATAGACATTCCTTGAACTGGTAACAGTTATGGTGACAATATGACTTTTGCCAATTACTGGATCTTTTTTTTTGTTTTGCTATTTTAAACAATATCATTGTTCTGTGAGCCAAATGTGGTGGCTTCATTGCTGGGCAAGTCTCCTGGGAGAGAAACTGGAGGAACTCAGAGCACATGGGTTGTGCAGTCTGTCCCAGAGAAAAGTGGCAGGTTCAGATGGGTGTGTATGTACTTTCTGCCTGAATTCTTTCAGTACCAGTTCCTAAAATTGTGCCCTTTATTTTGAGAACCCTAAGCAGCAATTAATGTAGTAAGGAAGTGGCAATTTGGGCCCCTAATGGGTGGAAGTTTATGTATTTATTCATGTGTATTGTTTGAACACCTGAAGTCTCAGTGGTGGTCTTTGTGGTGGGAGCTAAGTATACAGTGAAAATCATCTAGTAGACAGGATCATGAGGTGGTTGCTGCTAAGTCGCTTCAGTCGTGTCCGACTCTTGTGACCCCATAGACGGCAGCCCACGAGGCTCCCCGGTGCCTGGGATTCTCCAGGCAAGAACACTGGAGTGGGTTGCCATTTCCTTCTCCAGTGCATGAAAGTGAAAAGTGAAAGTGAATCGCTCAGTCGTGTCTGACTCTTAGCGACCCCATGGACTGCGGCCCACCAGGATCCTCCATCCATGAGATTTTCCAGGCAAGGGTGCTGGAGTGGGGTGCCATTACCTTCTCCACATGAGGTGGTAGAGGAGATAAAATGTAAACAAGTCATTTCAATGTCGAAATTATATAAAAATCCTGTGCTCTGAGTGAAACATGGTACAATGGGGGCGCAGAGAAGGGACACCATGCCCAGTTCATTTTAAGCACAAGGTCTAGCATTAGACAGCTGAGAATTCTTAAATGTTGTGTTGAAATTGAAGAAAACCTCTTCTTTGAACACTGTCTTCATAAGGTGTAGCAAGAATTTGGAGGTCATAACATTCCAGCAGACTTTACACCTAAAAATCACTTAGGGACTAGAAGTTCAAAGCCTTAATGACAACAACAGTATGATACACATCTGGTGCTTTCTGCTTCTTGCTCTAATAAGTATATTCCTCCTGCGGAGTTGACTTTTTATTTCTCACAGTATTCAACACTTGCATCTTGTCATAAGAACTATTCCATCCCATGTATTATTATTTCTTATTTAATGTTAATAATTCTATTTATGTGTGAATAGGTGATAAATCATACAAAATATAAAGCCCACAGAAGAATATGTCAGGTATTTTTTGTCTCAAATATGCAGGTCCATTCCTATTTTGCTCATGGATACCAGTTTCTTTCATGTTTCAAGAGATAGAAGATAATATATTCATATACTGATTATGTTTTAAATCAGTAATGCAATTTACACACTTTCTGCATTTTTATTTATTTATTTACTTATGATACATCTTGGAGATTTTCTCACATTACCACAAATACAGCTTCCTTTTTACTTTAGTGATATAGAGCATTCCTGTGTAATTGTGTCTCAGCATTTACCTCACTAGTATGTGATAGGGGGACTTTAAAGATGTTTCCAGTCTTTTGGAATTATAACAATCCTTCAATGAATGTACCACCATTCAGTCCATATTCAGCTTGGGTACATAAATGTTTAAGATAAGTCCTTAAGTGAGAACTTGCTGGATCAGCACTGTTTGCATTTAAATTTTGGTATACATCTGTATCAATCTGCACTCCTCCTAGCAAATATCAGGCTGCCAATTTCCTGTAACCCTTGCCAGGCCAGTGTCCTGTCAAAACTATACTTCTTGGCCCACTGAGAGGTGACACAGTTATCTCCTAATTATACTTTGCATACCTTTTATAATCAGCAAAGGTAAACATTTTAATTATCTTCTTATATGTTTACCCATTTAAAAAATGTGGTTGTTGCCCTTTCCTTGCTGATTTATGTGGGGTTGTTAGATCGAGTCTAAAGAAACTCTCTCCATATCTATATCATAGGTGACTGTCCCTTCTCTTTATGCTTTGCTGAAAACTTTGCTATGAATCAATCATTATCTTTTAACTCATTTTCCATTTCTTTAAATCAACCAAGTCAATCAAAATTATTTAGATATTTAGATATCAGGCCCTGATTCTTTGGTAATAATTTCTTATTTTTAAACTTTTCTTGACTGAAACTACTGTGACATATACTTCAAAGATGAGCCACCCTTACATGAAGTTTTTTTTCATGTACTTAACAGGAGTTGTCAGCTCATTTAACAACTCACCTGAGATCCATCATATCTATACACGCATAAAAAATTTAAATAGTGAGAATGCTAACATAAGGCCAAATGCTGTCAGAATTTTTAAAATTTCAAAGTGCCTATCATTTTTAGTTCTTTTGATTTCCTTTTGTAGTTGAAGTATCTCAATATGTAATTCACTGGCTTTCCTTTCAAATCCTTCAGTAAGCATTTCTTTTTGCATCTGTAAAAAGAAGACAGTGCCCTGTTGAAAATATCAAAACATCAGAGTTTTATATCTAATAACTACAGGAGCTCAGCACCTGTGTCTATTTCTATATGGCCTTAGATGCTTTTTGATGAGTTTGTCCAATATTTCTAAATGTTTGGATGTGGGTGGGTAGAGAGAATATTTAGAGTTTACAGCTTCCCAGGATTTACCTAAATCAGTGACCCCAACCTTTTAGGCACCAGGAACCAATTTCATGGAAGACAATTTTTCTACAGACCAGAGTAGGGGGGAATGGTTTCAGGATGATTCAAGCATATTGTATCTATGTGCACCTTATTCCTATTATTATTACATCATGATATATAATGGAATAATTACACAACTCACTATAAAGCAGAATCAGAGGGAGCCCTGAGTTTGTTTTCCTGCAACCAGATGGTTGCATCTGAGGGGATGGGAGACAGTGATGTCTGAAATGTGTTGCTTATATCCAGTCTACTAGGCAATATAATTTCAGTTGCTGTTACTGCAAAAAACCCTGCTTAGTGAAGACAGGATGATGAAATGGAAGCAGGCTTTTCAGTGCTTTTGTGGCAACCTCAGGATATTTCACTTTGCCATTAATCTGGAAAGTATTTGACATTTGAAGCTATCTCAAACATACTTTTAAGGCCACTATCGTTTGGGATTTCATGCAAATTCATCCTGTTCTACAATGGATAAAGTTGATTCATTTGGTTATTCACAAATACGTTTCGGATTCTTTCCTTTCCGGTTTAGGAGTCTTTTGTGTTTGGGAAGTGATGTTCAAACTGTTTGGAAAGCCGAGATAGGTGTTCACACACCGGTTGGGAGAAAGAGGCCCTGGCTCATTCTTTTTCAAAATCTCTGCTAATGTTTGAAACATGCCAATAATCCCAGTGTTCACCCATCATCTGCATACTTACAGTTTGCCTTTGAATGCAGCCACTTTATCTGCTGACTTGAACACAGTTGTCATTCTCCCATGAAGTTGACAGATTTTGTTGAATATGTCACACAAGTAAGCAAGTTTGGGTCACAACCCATTCTGTGTCACTGAAATGTGCCGCCAGTGCTGTCTTTCTAAAAGAAATCTCTGGAGTGGCTCTCTTAACTCAAAAACTCTGGCCCAGGACCTACGTTTAGAAAGCTATCCCACTTTTGTGTATAAGAGTTGTGTGTGCTCTACATCTGTTTCCTCACAGAGCTAGGCAAACAGACATGAGTTAAGGGCAGATATTTTAATGTGGTTGACAATTTTAATCACATCGTGCAAAATGTTGTTACATTCAGGTGACATTTTTCATCTAGCCAGCATTTCTCTAAGGATAACACAGTGCGTAGACTCACATTCAGAAGTGAGCTCTTTGACCTGAATAGTGAATCGAGAAAGCCATTCAGTCATGGCAGCCACTCCATCCATGCACATACCAACACAGATGCCCAATTCAGGTGTCCTGATGTGTAATCATTCAAAGACTTGAATAGTTCTGTGGTTGTGGTGTTGGTTAGCAACAAAACTGCACATAACATATCCGCATGCACATCCTCTCATCCTCTGAAAAATAGATTCCTCAAAAACAAGACTGTTGCTTTGTTGTCAACATTCATAGACTTGTCAACCTGGATTGCATACCACCGTGACTCATTAACCTCTAACAATTATGCCTCAATGCCCTCTGCTATTTCATCACTTCGTCTAGTTATAGTGCTAGCCAAAAGAAGAACATGTACCACCTTCTGAACTGCAGCCTCTCCTGAAAGTTCCTGACAAATGTCCTTGGTAGTTAGCAGGATCAACTATTCACCAGCTCTTCTTAGCTCTAGCGTGTGGTTAGCCACTAAGAATGATGCTTTCAGTGCAGACACGTTTGATGAAGTGGTAGCCTTCAATAACTGCTTCTGTTCTTCTTGTTCACATTTTTTTTCTTTTGAAAAACTACAAAAGCTTGTCCTTCAATGCAGAGGGCTTGGTTTCTATGTGGGGAATCAGTTTTGAAGCTTTCATGGCTTCAATGTGTACCTGGTCCCTACATCTTATGCAGAGTGGGTTGGAGAATCTGAACCACCTATTGCAATGAACCTGTAATTTAAGTAGGACTTCTGGTAATTTCTTTTAAATGCAACTTTTATTTTGTTGGCAGTCTTAGTGTCTTCTGGGGTCTCATCATTGGGTCTTTCCCCCTTTTCAAAGAAGCTGTCCAGTGACATTTTTTTTTTAACTTATTTTGGCTAGGCTTAGCTTGTGAGCTCACCAAAACTGTGATTGAGACAAGTGAGCAGTGTGGAAAAGAGGTGGGGACAGAAGTGGTAAATAAAATAATCAGTGGGCCATATATGGCCTAAAATAAGTGTTGGATTCTTATTTGAAACCTGCCACCAGATGCACAATTGAAGTACATCAACTCTTGCCAGTATAGAACCTGCCACTAGATGCAGCTTAATTAATTGTCACTTGCCACTCACTGATAGGGTTTTGATATGAGTCTGCCAGCAATTGATTTATGATGGCTTTGTGCAGTCAAACCTCTCTGCTAATGGTAATCTGAATTTGCAGTCACTCCCCTGCATCACTGCCTCAGCTCCAGCTCAGATCATCAGGCATTAGATTCTCATAAGGAACACACAACCTAGACCCCCTGCATGCACAGTTCACGGTAGGGTTCAGACTCCTCTGAGAATCTAATGCCGCCACTGATCTGACAGGAGACAGAGTTCAGGCGGTAATGTGAGTGATGGGGAGTGGCTGTAAATACAGATGAGGCTTTGCTTACTTGCTTGCTCACCACTCACCTCCTGCTGTGTAGCCTTGTTGCTAATAGGCCACATCTGCTGCCAGTCTGTGCCTGTGGGCTGCCAACCCAAGCTCTGCACCATCTCCCTGGGTAGGGAGGATCTGTTCCTCAGTCAGGCCTTAAAGCTATACCAGTGATGTGTTTCAGCCCTAAGAATGCACTCTGGGAGGGAATGTAGGTGAATTCTGAATATTTCTCAGTTCCCCTGAGATAAAATGGCCACAACTCATGTCACAAATAATGAGATCTGCTGACCCTCTTTAGGACACTGACTATCAAACTCCAGGTTTGAACAAAGAATATATTTACTCTAGGTGTGTAAAATGAATCAGGCAGATCTGGAAATAAATGTAGCAAATTTTAGAGCTTTCAGCATCCCATATATCATACCAGGCACAATCTGATACCTTCAAGAGCAGATGGAACTATTCCAGGTCTCTGATGGTTGTACCAAAAATTCTAACGACTCTAACACTGAAGTCCTATTCATGTTGGGGCAAATATGACACTGTAATCACCACAAACAGCAGTTCAGGAGCCTGGACCATGTTATTTTCCCTTCCAGACCCTAACAGTACAGAAAGTGCTGAGTCTTACAGAGGTGAGTCTTACAGAGGTGAGGCTTCAGCACGATCCACATCTCTTTGATATTTACATTAAACATATGTCTTTGGATTTCTGTCTGGGATCTGACTATAGGTCATATTTCTGTCCCTTTATTATAGAGAAACTAGCATTTTGCCTATCAGACTCTGCCCACGCCCATCTAGACTTACCTTCAGCTTGTGTGCCAGCACTGCTTCCTGCTCTCTTAGAAGGTTTTCTCTTTCCATCATCAACTTCTCTTTCAACTGGGCTACATTTTCCTTACAGCTTCTCTCTTGGGCCTCCATTTTTTGCTTCTCATCATTCAGTTCCTGTGTTAGCAGATCCTGTTTCATCTCTGCTTCTTGTCTCTTTGTACATTCCTCTGTTTCACAAGAGTTTTAAATAAATAACTGTTATGCTGAGCTATACCTTCCTGAGCTCAAAGACTAAAATGATATTAAATTGGTGGGAAGGAGTCTGACTGTTCCTGCTACCACATTAGACAACCTGCTTCAGCATATGAGGTAGAAGACCTGATTGGATGTACATAAAACCCAAACTCCCCTGGTTATTTCCACATGTAGCAGAGAGGTTCCACAGAAGAAGAGGAAGCTCTGGTTCCAGGAAGAGTTTGCTCCCACACCTGCCAAAGGGCAGCACAGGAACCACCTTCCCCTCTGAGAGCCCAGTCCTCCCTGTACCTGCCATGGCCTTGTCCCCATCAGTGAGGGCCTGGTCTGCCTTCAGGATGGCTTTCGCTACTCCTGCCTGCGACTGCAGGAAGCTTTGGAGGACCTGGTTTGCCTGAGAAAACAACAAGAAGCAAAGACTCATCAGGCAGCAAAGACTAGAGTCTTGCTGTGGAAATTATTGTTCAGTAAACCTACAGACTGTGTCCCTATATGTTCTTCATCCTTCTTGGGGCCCCACAGTGGTTAAAGATCCTGTAATTCTGTGCAATTGTACAGACACCAATCCTCGACTGCTTGCAGCTGTAGTCTCTGCACATTGTTTTTCTTCTAATGCTCATCTACTCTTTCTTTATTGGATACCACTTACTGACAGTCCAACTTGTGGCCTTTACCTCCTCTTCCAGGAAGCATTCTTAAGCTTTATTCTGAGTTCTGAATGGCTTCCAGGAACAAAACAGCTGCCCTGTAAGCACTACTACTTGACAGTTGTGTGATCTTGGGCAACTTAGTACATCCTCTCCATGTCATATTTCTCAAGTTTATAATAAAGATGATAGCAGTATCTAATTTATATTATTCTGAGGACTAAATTGATAATCCAACCAAATCACCTAAGGTACAGTTGATGTAGTGAGTGCTTAACATACATCAGCCATCGTCATCATCACCACCACCATCACTATCACTCATCCCTATCAATGTATATAATAACCATTGTCCCACCATATCCATTGACTATTTACATGTCCTTCTCAGGTAAGACCATAAGCTTCTTGAAAATAGCAGCTTTTCTTTAATTTTCCCTATTCTTTGCAGAAAGCCCTTTTAAGGGAAATTTCTTTTAAAAATTTTGTTATTTTATTTTTATGCAATTTTTAAAGGTTACACTGCATTTAAGGTTACTACAAAATATTGGCTATATTCCTTATACTTTGCAATACATCTTTGTAGCCTATCTTACACCCAACCATTTGTACCTCACACCCTCCCTCCTGTATTGCTCCCACTCCACATTAGTAACAAATAATTTGTCCTCTATGTCTGTGAATCTTCTTCTTTGTTATGTTTACTAGTTTGCTGTAGCTTTGGATGTCAAGTATAAGTGATATCATCAGTATTTGTCTTTCCCTGTTTAACTTATTTCTCTTAGTATAAGTCAATCCATGTTGCCACACATGGCAAAATTTCGTCCTTTTATTTTTTTAATAACTGAGTAAGTAGCATTCATATATATGCACACTCCACATCTTCTTTATCCATTCATCTGTTGATGGATATTTAGGTTGCTTCCATATCTTGGCTATTGTAAATAATGCTGCTATGAACTTTGGGATGCGGGTATCTATTTGAATTGGTGTTTTGCAAAACCTAGTACATTGTTTGAATAAAAGGAATAGTCTCTTTCATCTAGATCCTTGATAATAAGTCCTGTCTTTGGGTAGAAATATTTCTGGTTTGTTGAAGAGTAGCTAACATGCTGTAGATATAAAAGCTGAAAATGTGAAGATATTGCCATGCTCTCCTTTCTCTACAAAAGTTGTGCTATGGTCTTAGAATTTCAAAAGAACCAACAAAAACCCTTGGACTCAAATCTGTTGTTCTTTCCCAATCCCCTTACTCCTCACCTTAACTCCTTTCCTGGGAATGAGTTTATAGTTCTCTTCAAACTTGTTCCTTGCTTCTAAGTAGCAATGATATCCTCCAGGGACAAAGAAAGTTCCCTCTGAAATACTCGTCATTAAGGGCTCTGAAAGCTTTTTAAGCTCAGCCTGACAATATCTGACAGATGCTTCTTCATTTTGCAACAAGAAATCATCTTTCTTTTTCTTGATCATGATCTGTTGGAAAAACAAGGAGAAATGCAATAGAAAGGAGCTGTTAGAAGAAAACATCCAACTGTGATCCTCTTGAAGGAAGCAATGGGACAACATCGGCACACATGAGACACAGAATAATAGATATAGAGTCAGGAGACTAGCTTTAGTCCCAGGTATGACCAACTCTGTATGACTTATAGGAAGTCCCTTAACTTTCTTGTCTCTGTGTCAGCATCTGTGAAATGGTGGGTTGGCAGATGTGAATTTCATTGTTCCTTTAACAGTAGTAGGATTAATAGTGATAAATCCATCAACAATGAAAAATAGCAAGTTCAATATGATTTGAAGTAGGCTTTCTTATGCATACTAGGTGCTTTAAATAAAATATACACATAGCAAATCAACTGCCTAACATAGTGAGTGAAGTATACACTGAACAGAGTTTTGAACTTTTTCTGAATTCTTGTTTCATTGAGGGCTTGATTGTGTGAAAATATAGGAACAGAAATTTTGTACTTGTGCTTATAAATTACAGTTGGGCTGGTTTTCCTCTAAGAGATTTTTGTAACTTGTAGGATGGACAAAGGTAGACAGAAAGACAAGGTTTCAGTGATGGTGCTAATGGTAAGTAGAATTATGAACTCTAAGAATTCTCTCCCTTGGTGTTCACACTGCATAGTCCCTGGACCTATGAGCATGATGAATGTTGATCCTGTGTTTAGATTATGTCTTATGGCACAGGCTACTTTAAGAAAGTGAGATTACCCAAGTGGGCATTACATAATCACACAAGCCCTTTCCATGCAGTCTTCTCTAGTTGGTGGCAGAAGAGGTAATTGGAGTGATTAGAAACAAAAGCAGAATACAATGCACCATTGCTGGCTTGAAGATGAAGGGGGGTTCCGCAGAGCCCATATGAGTTCTGATGAAAAATATATTCATATATTTACATATGGGTAGGACACTCTGGCTTATACATGATTTAAATTAAACTTTATGCTAAATACAATAACCTGTTTTGTGGCCTATCAAACATGTACATCTGCTCTAACCATTAAAAAGAATGCATTTAAAAATCAAAATGGAAGGGGCAGTCCTAAGATGGCAGAGAAATAGGATGGGGAGACCACTTTCTCCCCCACAAATTCATCAAAAGAACATTTAAACACCGAGTAAAATCCACAAAACAACTTCTGAATGCCAGCAGAGGACATCAGGCACCCAGAAAAGCAGCCCATTGTCTTTGAAAGGAGGTAGGAAAAAATATAAAAGACAAAAAATAGAGACAAAAGAGGTAGGGATGGAACTCCA
>NW_011495027.1:7039062-7058682 GCF_000754665.1 Bison bison bison
AATTAAAACCCATAGATTATGAGCCCAACATTAACTCCCCCAGCAGAGAAGCAGTGCAGACCCCTGCCCCCACCACTAGCAAGTGGGGGCTGGGCAGGGAGGCTTGGGCTGCATGGCTTAGAGTAAGGACAGGGCCTGAATGCCCCAAGGGCACTCTGAGAGAACTAAGTTGGGCTAGCAAATCAGACTGTGGGATAACTACCATGCTCAAAGCCAGCCCTAACCTAAGACACCACCAGGCCTGCGCATAGAATAAAGGACTGAACAGAGATAGCCGGCTGCAGACCATGCCCCTCCAGTGACAGGCAGCCAGAGTCAGAAAGGGGGCAATCGCAGCCCCAGAGAGACATTATCTACCAAACTGCAAGCAGGCTTCTTTGCTAACTAAGACTTCTTGGGGTTCTGGACAGTCAACATCTGACTGAGAAGGTGCGCTGGTTGTACACCCAGAAAACTGAGCGGCAGGGACAGGGGAGGCAATAAGTCGCAGCAATTGCACTCACCAAACATCTCATTACCTGAGCTACTCGGACCTGGGAAGGGCACAAAATGCAGGCCCAACTGAGTCTGCACCTCTGAGGACAACCCGAGTGCCTGAACCTGAGCGGCTTAGACCTGGGAGGTGCATGAAGCCCAGGGCCAGCCTTGGATGGTTCCTGGAGGAGCAACATAGAGCCTGAGCAGTGTGGACAGGGAGGGCACACGTGCTGTGAGCAGGGGCAGGCCCAGTGTGACTGAGGCACTGAGAGCACAAGCCAGTGTTATTTGTTTGTAGTGTCCCTCCCTCCCCACAGTGTGACTGAACAAGTGATCCTAAAAGAAAGTGTCCACCACCGTCACCTTTGTGTCAGGGCAGAAATCAGACACTGAAGAGACCAGCAAACAGAAGAAGCTAAAACAGAGGGAACCGCCTTGGAAGTGACAGGTGCAATAGATTAAAACCCTGTAGTTAGTACCAACTACATGGGAGGGGGCCTATAGATGTTGAGAAATACAAGTCAGACCAAGGAACTATCCGAAAATGAGCTGACCCCACAATACCCACAATACCACCAGAGAAAGTCCTAGATATATTTTTACAATCATTCTTTTATTATTTTTCTTTTTAATTATTTTTCAATTTTTACATCCTCTATTACTCCTTTAATTTTCACTTTTATAACCTACTAGTACTTTGCAAAAAAAAAAAAAAACCCTATTTTTTAAAAGCAAACTTCATATATATATATATTTTAATAATTTTTGTGGCTTTGTTTTTTTTTTTTCTTTTCTTTTTTCTCTTTCTTTTCTTTTTTTTTTTTCTTCTTTTCTTTAATATTGTACTTTTAAAATTCCAAACTCTACTCTAGATTTTTAGTCTTTGCCTTTTGGTGTTTGTTATCAATTTTGTTCCTTTAAGAACCCAATCTTCAGTACACATTTTTACTTGGGAGCAAGACTACTGGCTTGACTGCTCTCTCCCTCTTTGGACTCTCCTTTTTCTCCACCAGGTCGCCTCTGTCTTCTCCCTATCCCCTCTCTTCTCTACGCAACTCTGTGAATCTCTGTGTGTTCTAGACAGTGAAGAACACTTAGGGAACTGATTACTGGCTGGATCTGTCTCTCTCCTTTTCATTCCCCGCTTTTATCCTCCTGGCCACCTCTGTCTCCTTCCTCCCTCTTCTCTTCTCTGTATAACTCCATGAACATCTCTGAGTGGTCCAGTTGGGGAGTGCACATAAGAAAGTGATTACTGGCTAGCTTGCTCTCTCCCCTATTGATTACACCTCATCTCATTCGTGTCACCTCTAACTCCCTCTTCCCTCTTCTCTTCTCCATGTAACTCTGTGACTCTCTCTGGGTGTCCCTCACTGTGGAGAAACTTTTCATCATTAACCTAGATGTTTTATCAATGGTGCAGTATAGAAGGAGAAGTCTTGAGACTACTGTAAAAATAAGAATGAAAACCAGAAGTAGGAGGCTTAAGTCCAAACCCTGATTACACCAGAGAACTCCAGACCCAGGGAACTTTAATCGACAGGAGCTCATCAGATGCCTCCATACCTACACTGAAACCAAGCACCACCCAAGGGCCAATAAGTTCCAGAGCAAGACATACTATGCAAATTCTCCAGCAACACAGGAACGCAGCCCTGAGCTTCAATATACAGGCTGCCCAAAGTTACTCCAAACCCATTGACATCTCATAATTCATTACTAAACACTTCATTGCACTCCCGAGAGAAGAAATCCAGCTCCACCCACCAGAACACTGACACAAGCTTCCCTAACCAAGAAACCTTGACAAGCCACCTGTACAACCCCACTCACAGTGAGGAAACTCCACAATAAAGAGAACTCCACAAACTGCCAGAATACAGAAAGGCCATCCCAAACTCAGCAATATAAACAAGATGAAGAGACAGAAAAATACCCAGTAGGTAAAGGAACAGGATAAATTGCCCTCCAAACCAAACAAAAGAGGAAGAGATAGGGAATCTACCTGATAAAGAATTCTGAATAATGATAGTGAAAATGATCTAAAATCTTGAAATCAAAATGGAATCACAGATAAATAGCCTGGAGACAAAGATTGAGAAGATGCAAGAAAGGTTTAACAAGGACCTAAAAGAAATTTAAAAAGAGTCATTATATACTGAATAATGCAATAAATGAGATCAAAAACACTCTGGACGCAACAAATAGTAGAATAACAGAGGCAGAAGATAGGGTTAGTGAAGTAGAAGATAGAATGGTAGAAATAAATGAATCAGAGAGGAAAAAAGAAAAACAAATTAAAAGAAATGAGGACAATCTCAGGGACCTCCAGGACAGTGTTAAATGCCCCAACATTTGAATCATAGGAGTCCCAGAAGAAGAAGACAAAAAGAAAGACCATGAGAAAATACTTGAGGAGATAATCATTGAAAACTTCCCTAAAATGGGGAAGGAAATAATCACCCAAGTCCAGGAAACCCAGAGAGTCCCAAACAAGATAAACCCAAGGCAAAACACCCCAAGACACATATTAATCAAATTAACAAAGATCAAACACAAAGAACAAATATTAAAAGCAGCAAGGGAAAAACAACAAATAACACACAAGGGGATTCCCATGAGGATAACAGCTGATCTTCCAATCTGAAACTCTTCAGGCCAGGAAGGAATTGCAAGACATACTTAAAGTGATGAAAGAAAATAACCTACAGCCCAGATTACTGTATCCAGCAAGGATCTCATTCAAATATGAAGGAGAAATCAAAAGCTTTACAGGCAAGCAAAGCTGAGAGAATTCAGCACCATCAAACCAGCTCTCCAACAAATGCTAAAGGATATCTTCTAGACAGGAAACACAAAAAGGGTGTATAAACTCGAATCCAAAACAATAAAGTAAATGGCAACGGGATCATACTTATCAATAATTACCTTAAACATAAATGGGTTTAATGCCCAAACCAAAAGACAAAGACTGGCCGAATGGATACAAAAACAAGACCCCTATATATGTTGTCTACAAGAGACCCACCCCAAAACAGGGGACACATAGGGACTGAAAGTGAAGGGCTGGAAAAAGATTTTCCATGCAAATAGAGACCAAAAGAAAGGAGGAGTAGCAATACTCATATCAGATAAAATAGACTTTAAAACAAAGGCTGTGAAAAGAAACAAAGAAGGACACTACATAATGACCTAGGGATGAAACCAAGAAGAAGATATAATGATTATAAATATATATATATTTATATATGACCCAACATAGGAGCACTGCAATATGTAAGACAAATGCTAACAAGTATGAAAGGGGAAATTAACAATAACACAATAATAGTGGGAGACTTTAATACCCCACTCACACCTATGGATAGATCAACTAAACAGAAAATTAACAAGGAAACACAAACTTTTAATGATACAATAGACCAGTTAGACCTAATCGATATCTATAGGACATTCCATCCCCAAACAATGAATTTCAACATTTTCTCAAGCTCACACGGAACCTTCTCCAGGATAGATCACATCCTGGGCCATAAAAATAGCCTTGGTAAATTCAAAAACACTAAAATCATTCCAAGCATCTTTTCTGACCACAATGCAGTAAGATTAGATCTCAATTACAGGAGAAAAAAACTATTAAAAATTCCAACATATGGAGGCTGAAAAACACACTGCTGAATAATCAACAAATCAGAGAAGAAATCAAAATATGCATAGAAATGAATGAAAATGAAAACACAACAACCCAAAACCTGTGGGACACGGTAAAAGCAGTGTTAAAGGGAAAGTTCATAGCAATACAGGCACACCTCAAGAAACAAGCAAAAAGTCAAATAAATAACCTAACTCTACACCTAAAGCAACTAGAAAAGGAAGAAATGAAGAACCCCAGGGTTAGTAGAAGAAAAGAAATCTTAAAAATTCGGGCAGAAATAAATGCAAAAGAAACAAAAGAGATCATAGCAAAAATCAACAAAGCCAAAAGCTGGTTCTTTGAAAGGATAAATAAAATTGAGAAACCATTAGCCAGACTCATCAAGAAACAAAGGGAGAAAAAGCAAATCAATAAAATGAGAAATGAAAATGGAGAGATCACAACAGACGACACAGAAATACAAAGGATCATAAGAGACTACTTTCAGCAATTATATGCCAATAAAATGGACAACGTGGAAGAAATGGACAAATTCTTAGAAAAGTACAACTTTCCAAAACTCGACCAAGAAGAAATAGAAAATCTTAACAGACCCATCACAAGCACGGAAATTGAAACTGTAACCAGAAATCTTCCAGCAAACAAAAGCCCAGGTCCAGACAGCTTCACAGCTGAATTCTACCAAAAATTTAGAGAAGAGCTAACACCTATCCTACTCAAACTCTTCCAGAAAATTGCAGAGGAAGGTAAACTTCCAAACTCATTCTACGAGGTCACCATCACCCTAATACCAAAACCTGACAAAGACGCCACAAAAAAAGAAAACTACAGGCCAATATCAATGATGAACATAGATGCAAAAAATCCTTAACAAAATTCTAGCAATCAGAATCCAACAACACATTTAAAAGATCATATACCATGACCAAGTGGGCTTTATCCCAGGGATGCAAGGATTCTTTATTATCTGCAAATCAATCAATATAATACACCACATTAACAAATTGAAAAATAAAAGCCATATGATTATCTCAATAGATGTAGATAAAGCCATTGACAAAAGTCAACATCCATTTATGATAAAAACTCTCCAGAAAGCAGGAGTAGAAGGAACATACCTCAACATAATAAAAGCTATATATGACAAACTCACAGCAAACATTATCCTCAATGGTGAAAAATTGAAAGCATTTCCCCTAAAGTCAGGAACAAGACAAAGGTGCCCACTCTCACCACTACTATTCAACGTAGTTTTGGAAGTTTTGGCCACAGCAATCAGAGCAGAAAAAGAAATAAAAGGAATCCACACTGGAAAAGAAGAAGTAAAACTCTCACTGTTTGCATGTGACACGATACTCTACATAGAAAACCCTAAAGATTCCGCCAGAAAATTACTAGAGCTAGTCAATGAATATAGTAAAGTTTCAGGATATAAAATTAACATGCAGAAACCCCTTGCATTCCTATACACTATAATAATGAGAAAATAGAGAAATTAAGGAAACAATTCCATTCACCATTGCAATGAAAAGAATAAAATACTTAGGAATGTATCTACCTAAAGATACTAAAGACCTATATATAGAAAACTATAAAACACTGGTGAAAGAAATCAAAGAGGACACTAATAGATGGAGAAATATACCATGTTCATGGATCGGAAGAATCAATATAGTGAAAATGAGTATACTACCCAAAGCAATCTATAGATTCAATGCAATCCCTATCAAGCTACCAATGGTATTTTTCACAGAACTAGAACAAATAATTTCACAATTTGTATGGAAATACAGAAAACCTCGAATAGCCAAAGCAATCTTGAGAAAGAAGAATGGAACTGGAGCAATCAACCTGCCTGACTTCAGGATCTACTACAAAGCCACAGTCATCAAGACAGTATGGTACTGGCACAAGACAGAAATATAGATCAATGGAACAAAATAGAAAGCCCAGAGATAAATCCAGGCACCTATGGACACCTTATCTTTGACAAAGGAGGCAAGAATATACAATGGAGAAAAGACAATCTCTTTAACAAGTGGTGCTGGGAAAACTGGTCAACCACTTGTAAAAGAATGAAAGTAGAACACTTTCTAACACCATACACAAAAATAAATTCAAAATGGATTAAAGATCTAAACATAAGACCAGAAACTATAAAACTCCTAAAGGAAAAGATAGGCAAAACACTCTCTGACATAAATCACAGCAGGATCCTCTATGACCCACCTCCCAGAATATTGGAAATAAAAGCAAAAATAAACAAATGGGACCTAATTAAACTTAAAAGCTTCTGCACAGCAAAGGAAACTATAAGCAAGGTGAAAAGAGAGCCTTCAGAATGGGAGAAAATAATAGCAACTGAAGCAACTGACAAAGAACTAATCTCAAAAATATACAAGCAGCACCTGCAGCTCAATTCTAGAAAAATTAACGACTCAATTAAAAAATGGGCCAAAGAACCAACAGACATTTCTCCAAAGAAGACATACAGATGGCTAACAAACACATGAAAAGATGCTCAACATTACGCATTAGCAGAGAAATGCAAATCAAAACCACAATGAGGTACCATTTCATGCCAGTCAGAATGGCTGAGATCCAAAAGTCTACAAGCAATAAATACTGGAGAGGGTGTGGAGAAAAGGGAACCCTCTTACACTGTTGGTGGGAATGCAAACTAGTACAGCCACTATGGAGAACAGTGTGGAGAGTCCTTAAAAAACTGGAAATAGAACTGCCATACAACCCAGCAATCCCACTGCTGGGCATACACACTGAGGAAACCAGAATTGAAAGAGACACGTGTATCCCAATGTTCATCGCAGCACTGTTTATAATAGCCAGGACATGGAAGCAACCTAGATGTCCATCAGCAGATGAATGGATAAGAAAGCTGTGGTACATATACACAATGGAGTATTACTCAGCCATTAAAAAGAATGCATTTGAATCAGTTCTAATGAGGTGGATGAAACTGGAGCCTATTATACAGAGTGAATATGTAAAATTTTTCTTTCCAGAAAGAAAAATACCAATACAGTACACTAACGCATATATATGGAATTTAGAAAGATGGTAACTATAACCCTGTAAGCGAGACAGCAAAAGAGACACAGATGTAGAGAACAGTCTTTTGGACTCTGTGGGAGAGGGAGAGGGTGGGATGATTTGAGAGAATGACATTGAAACATGTATAATATCATATATGAAACGAATCGCCAGTCCAGGTACCATGCATGATACTGGATGCTTGGGGCTGGTGCACTGGGACGACCCAGAGGGATGGTACAGAGAGGGAGGAGGCAGGAGGCTTCAGGATGGGGAACATGTATATACCTGTGGCAAATTCATGTTGATGTATGGCAAAACCAATACAGTATTGTAAATTAATTAACCTCTAATATAAATTTAAAAATAAAAATCACAATGGAATAACTGTAGGGCAGGATTAAAAATTGAGATTTGTGGCCATTGTAGATGTGGTTTCAGACATGTTTCTGCATCCCTGAGTGTCACGGGCAGAGTACCTCACTCTGGCCCCCAACATCGATGTTGGGGGCCAGAGTGAGGTACTCTGCCCGTGACACCTGAGAACTTGAGTCTTCTGAACTGTATCAAATTCAAGGATGCCACCATCCATTCTCAAAAGAGTGTCTGCTAGTAACTGGGAGCTGCACACTTAGGAACTCAAAGTGTACAACTGTAAAAATGCAATAGTTTCAGACCCCAAACAATCCTTCTTTAACAAGCACTCTTATTTCTTTCCAGCTACAATCTTAATTCTTGACAAATAATACAGGTAATTTTGTGGGTTTTGCCTATAGTAAGGGTTTCCTGCACCCTGCATTTTGTCATGCAACAGAACAGAATTCAAGTTCTTCTTTAATCTGTATCTTTGGGCTCTAGTCCTCATTTGGCTCAAGTAAAACTCTTCTCTTATCCTGAGAAAAGTTGTTTACTGATTATTCTTGGTGGTATTGCTAAACCCATTTGAACCTTGATTTGTTTTCAGCTTGCTGTACTCTGAGCACATCACCCATACACACCCTGCACTGGCATGTGACCTAAAAAAGTGTGAGCTAATAACTGTG
Organism: Bison bison bison; assembly: GCF_000754665.1. Lineage (NCBI taxonomy): Eukaryota > Metazoa > Chordata > Mammalia > Artiodactyla > Bovidae > Bison > Bison bison. The sequence continues at coordinate 7,047,289 of NW_011495027.1, forward strand.
TGCTGTTTTAAGCACCAAAGCACAGGGTAATTTGTTTACAGTAGAAAATAAAAAGGCCAGTTTTTAGGGAAAAAAGAAGGAAAGTGGCCTGTAGGGTCCTGTCATTCACAAGAATCCAAACTCCTTTTACAATGAGAAGCATATGAATCATAGGTGAATAGAAGGCACCTAAGAACATTTCTCATCCTCTGCAGAGGAGGAGATGGTTGGATGGCATCCTCCACTCAGTGGACATGAATTTGAGCAAACTCCAGGACATAGTAGAGGACAGAGGAGCCTGGTGTGTTGCAGTCCATGGGATCCGAGAGTCGGGCATGACTGACCTACTACTGAACAACAGCAACAACAAAGAACATTTCTAGAACCACAGGAATCAGGAAGGATATATTCTAGGCCACATTACCACAAGTTTCGTCTGGAAATCCTGATTTTCATCCTTGAAAGAGCGCTCCATGAAGACTGCAATGGCTTCCTTCTCACAGGCTGCATGCACCTCCAGCAACTCCTTGAGTGTGTCTGTGGGGAGGCTCAGTCGCTGGGCTATCTGCTCACTGTAGTGGTCAGCTGCCTTCTGCACAGCTGCTGAGTTCTCCAGCAGGGCCAGAGTTGTCACTGCGTTCTCCAGACAAGGAACTGATCCACTGTTGATGGCATTTACATAGGCCTCCACCAGAGGCCCCAGCCCTGAATAACATATTATATTGTGTTGTCCAAAAAGTTCGTTTAGATTTTCCCATAAGATGCTACAGAAAAATCCAAACAAACTTTTTGGCCAATTCAATATTTTGAAAATACAATGTTTTCATTCATTTTATGAACCTTAGATCAGTATCCTAAACATCACTAAAATGATGATGATATCATTTATCAAATGATAAAATGAGCTTGAAATTTTCTTTTCTTCTCTTTTTTCTCCTCATCTTCATATCCTTCTCCTTTTTCTTCTATAATTTTCTTATAATAACACCAGTGTCTCCTATTCACTCTCTTTTATGGTTCTCAGTTCATCACAATACAATATTAACTGAATACCTCAACAATATGTTCAAAGTTCTCCTGGAACACTTTCCCCATTGTAGCAAAATACAGAGAACTTACATATGTAAATAAATTATGTATTTTGTGGGTACTATTTCCAAATGAAAATGCAGTGCCCCATGTAAAAATGTCATCAAGAATTTCCAGACAGTGACAAAAACATTAAAACAGACAGGGCACATCTCAGCACAGGGCACTGTGAGACTGCTCAGGTAGACTGTGCATGAAGCCAGCTCTGTTTATAAGACTGTATTTACATTTGTTTCTCAGTCTTTCAATGAGTTTATATAGATTCATGGTGTACTACTTATTTTCTGATTCATGTGAATTCACAAAATAACTTGTATATCCTCACTAGAAATACTTATCCACCGGATGACTCATCATAATGAATATTTGTATCCTTAACATAGCTTCAGTGTAAATTTGGGTTGGCCAAAAAGTTCGTTTGGGTTTTTCCATAACATCTTACTGAAAACCTGAAAGAACATTTTGGCCAGCCCTACAGTTTCATGAGATATGATAGTCTTCAGAAAACCCTCATGTAGGGAAATTTTAACGAAGTAACATGCACTTCTATATGGGGCATAAATATGTTTTTCCAAATTATATAGAGAAGACACAACTGAAAAAAAGAAAGCACAATTATTGGCAATCCTAGAGGATATTCACAACTTCAACTCCACCACACATTCCTCACCCACACTGAATCACAGAGAGACATGCTCTAGCAAAGGAGGCTCACTTTTCCCAGTGACAGTGATTCCTTCTTTTAAGGTCTTGGTCTTTGCATGCGTATAGATATATGAACAGAAATCTTTTGATTGCTTCTGGAAATCCTCATCCAGTTGATTATCTGGCATTTCCTCAAGATGGAGTAATTGTTTTTTGTTGCTTGCAGGACGGTCAAAGACAAAACACTTTCGTTTGGGAAAAAACTTCCTGATACACTCTCTGGGCAAGTTGAAATTTTGAATTTGGGGACCTTCATCTGCAAAAGTGGAAAAAGAGCAATCACAGAAGCGACAGACTCCAGGTAAGGGGGCTGAGGACTTTCATTTCCAGGGATTTTTGTATCACTCTAATTCCTGTGCCTGTAAATCTTTTTCAGTCTTACAGTAATCTACTATGGAAACTCTTTGTACTGAGCCAAGAGTGAAGAAAGTACTCCTGGGGAGGAAGAAGAAGCATCCATTCCAACGGAAGAAACCTGTGGTTGTTTTCCTCAGCCATTGTATAGTATGCCATGGATTAATTATTTATTAAATAAAGACCTCATACAGCTTATGGTGGAAACCCTGTCGGGGATTTATACAGACCTGCCAATGAACTTCCCTTGTGGCTCAGATGGTAAAGCATCTGCTTACAATGCAAGGAGACCCGGGTTCAATCCCTGGGTCAGGAAGATCTCCTGGAGAAGGAAATGGCAACCCACTCCAGTATCTTTGCCTGGAAAATCCAGTCCATGGGGTCTCAAAGAGTTGGACACAACTGAGCAACTTCACTTTCTTGAAAGATAAACTAATACAAATAATTGTCAGAAATACTTTTCTGATCTTACTGTCTCCATTTCAGATATGAAATATGGGCTCAAAAGTAAAGAAATCATAGAAATAAGGATATTCACAGTATTTCTGGGAAAGAAACCACACGGGAGACAAATGATACACAAGGCAGTGAAGTTTTACAAAATCAGAGTAAAAAAAAATGCACATTCTATAAATATGTTTTGGGATTATTTTAGCATACACAATCTCATGGTAAGATTGGCCTAAATGAAATTAGGACACCTCATCAGTCTTTTGCGTCATATTCTGTTGGAAGTGACAGTAGCATCCAGAGAGATTCTGGGCATATATCTGCAGTTCAATAAATATTTATTGAAAGAGTAAATAAATGATTAAGCAAACAAAATCAATATTTCTTCTAAGTACCACTCATTATTCTCTCTGCTAATTATAATCTGTTATAACTAATTTGTTATATAATATAACATACTATGTAAGGTTCTAGAATAAAGAGTGTGAGATTAGGCAAAAGCATTTGAAGACGTTTCACAGTCTCAGTGAAACGACATAGCAATGCTTTTCTTTGGAACTAATTAAGGTATAAATTGTCTGTCTGTGAAGAATGTATCTATATAAGATAGTAAAATACACTGTGTGAAATATATTTAAAAATTAATTATTTTGCTTACCTTATGATTTTGTATTTACTAATTTCAATTTGATGGGTTATATTTCTCAAATAGAAGAGGAGAAACACAATATGAAACACAGTATATGAGCCTTTTTTTTTTCATGGTATTACTTTTTCTAAAGTCATTCGGTAGAATATTGGATTCTAAATTTCCTCTATGAGCTTAAGTTCTGGTGGCTGGGGTTTTCCCAGTAACAATAATGACTGAAGCCACCTGCCAGTCATTCACCAAGTACCATTAGCATGGCCTCAAATCCAACTTCAAATCAAGTTCTGACATAAAGGGCTCTGTTAACCCCACCTCCTACTGAGCTTCCTACCACCCTGGCCTTGCTCTGATACCTGGAATCAACTTCAAGGCACTCTCCAGGTACTCATCTTCCGTGATGGAGTTCCCGTCTAACTCCAGCTCCAGCATGAAATCCCGCACAGTCCAAATAAAGTCTGGAAAGAAACTCACAAATTGGGCTGAATCCTCTACTTCATCAGAGCTGGGAGATGATTTGGTTCTGATCAGCTCTGTTAATTCAGTCACATAGCTGGGATCTTAGCTAAGGAAAAAGAAGTACTCTCCAACACAGTTTCCAGATCTCACCTCAAAACAAGTTCTATCATTATTCCCTTTTGACCCATTTTCCATCTTCATCAACCATAAGAATGAAGTCATGGGCAAGAAAAAACAGTGTCAGTTGCTATTCCCATAAACTCAATGAAACATGGCGGTTCAATTGCTGAAAGGATACTGCAGCTGCTGCAAGGCCTGATCATTGATGCTGTTCATGCTGTTGTAGATAAAGGTGCTGCTCAGGAGCACAGCCAGGGCAAAGATCCACAAGTCATTCTTGGAGTCCTAGAAAGTATGTTAGAGAGTGAGGACACTACTCCTCATGCTCTCATTCAGGTGTTCACTCACTATAACAGCTGTACTGTAACTCAGTTGTAAGGTAAATAAATTTTCAAGACAATGATAAATTCAAACTTTCTGGTATTGATATTTTCCACTTCAAGTGCTTCAGTGTGATTAGCTATTTACAGAAGTGAATGACATCTTATATGTGATTAAAATGTTTAATACAGTGCCTGGAACATAGAAGTTGTACAACAGTAAGTGGGCAGTGATTGCTTTGCAAGTTTTTTTAGATCACAATGTATATTAGAGTCAGAAATACTATTTAATTAAATTCATCAACTGCTAACTATGCATCTAGATAGCAAAAGATACTTATTTGCTTATGAGGATATAAAGTTCTGCATGATAATGCCCACCCTAGAGAGATGGCTTTCTTGAGGGGCAGATATACATGGGAACATACAAATCTATCCACAATGACAAACAGCCTGGCATGGAACCAAATGTTGTACTGTAAAAGACAAAGTGGCAACTCCCAAAAGACAGAAAAAATACTCTGTGCATTCATAGCCAGAATTAATTATGTCTGATAGTGACATGATGGAATTAGGTTGAAAGGAACTGGGCTTTCAAAACTTGACAGAATGTGGATTTGTGGAGTTATAGGGACTCTGCAGGTAGAAGGGCTCACAGAAGCTGATCACAATTGCCAGAAAGTGTGGTCACACAGAGAAATTACAAGGTTATTTTAGTTGACTGAAGTAGTTTTACCCATGTAGTAGTAGATGTTGAGGCTAAAAATGAGATTCGGAAGGTCATGAGTGACTTTGGAATTGATTTTATATATATATATATACACTACAGAAATGGGCTCCCTGCCTGACAATGCAGGGGATATGTATTCAATCCCTGAGTAAAGAACATCCCCTGGAGAAGGAAATGGCAACCCTCTCAAGTATTCTTACCTGGAAAATCCTATGAACAGAGGAGCCTGGCAGGCTACAGTCCATGGGGTTGCAAAGAGTTGGACACGACTTAGTGACTGAGTACACATGCATACTACAAAGATACTTGACACCCAGTGGGGCAGCAAGGGGTTCTGCTGCACAGACACAATATATTCCAAGTGATGAAAGGTGAGAACCAACAAACAAGAATACGCTACCCAGCAAGACTGTCATTAAGATATGATGGAGAAATCAAATGCTTTCCTGACAAGCCAAAATTTAAGAGAATTCAGCACCACCAATCCAGCTTTGTTTGTTGTTCAGCAACAGCAACAGTTGCTCAGTAGTGTCCAACTCTGTAAATCCCATGGACTGCAGTATGCCAGACTTCCCTATCCTTCACTGTCTCCCAGAGTTTTCTCAAATTCATGTCCATTGAATCGGTGATGCCATCCAACCATCTCATCCTCTGTCACCCACTTCTCCTCCTTCCTTCAATCCTTCCCTGCATCAGGGTCTTTTGCAATGAGCCAGCTCTTTGCATCAGGAAGCCAAAGTATTCAAGCTTCAGCTTGAACATTATTCCTTCCAAAGAATATTCAGGGTTGATTTCCTTTAGGATTGACTAGTTGGATCTGCTTGCTATCCAAGGGACTCTCAAGAGTCTTCTCCAGCACCACAGGTCAATAGTTCTTCAGTGCTCAGCCTTCTTTATGGTCCAACTCTCGCATCCATACATGACTGCTGGAAAAACTATAGCTTTTACTAGATGCACCTTTGTTGGCAGAGTGATGTCTGTGTTCTTTAATACACTGTCTAGGTTTGTCACAGATTTTCTTCCAAGGAACAAACATCTTTTAACTTTATGGCTGAAATCAGCATCTGCAGTGATTTTGGAGCCCAAGAAAATACATCTGTCACTGTTTCTATTGTTTCCCCATCTATTTGCCATGAAGTGATGGGACCGGATGCCGTGATCATTTTTTGAACGTTGAGTTTTAAGCCAGCTTTTTCACTCTCCTCTTTCACTTTCATCAAGAGGCTGTTTAGTTCCTCTTTGCTTTCTGCTGTGGCATAAGGGTGGCATCATCAGCATATCTGAAGTTATTGATATTTCTCCCAGCAATCTTGATTCCAGCTTGTGCTTGATCCAGCCTGGCATTTCTCACGATGTACTCTGCATATAAGTTAAATAAGCAGGGTGACAATATGCAGCCTTGACATACTTCTTCCAAGTTGAACCAGTCCGTTGTTCCATGTGCAGTACTAATTGTTGCTTCTTGTCCTGCATACAGGTTTCTCAGGAGGCAAGTAAGGTGATCTGGTATTCCCATCTCTTGAAGATATTTCCACAGTTTGTTGTGATCCACACAGCCAAAGGCTTTAGCGTGGTAGCCAATGAAACAAAAGTAGATGCTTTTCTGGAATTCCCTTACTTTTCCTATGATACAACAGATGTTAACATTTGATCCCTGGTTTTTCTGCCTTTTCTAAATCCAGCTTGTACATCTGGAAGTTCACGGTTCATGCACTGTTGAAGCCTGGCTTGAAGGATTTTGAGCATTACCTTGCTAGCATGTGAAATGAGTACAATTGTGTGGTAGTTTGAACATTCTTTGGCATTGCCCTTCTTTGGGACTGGAATGAAAACTGACCTTTTCCAGCCCTGTGGCCACTGCTGAGTCTGCCAAATTTGCTGATATACCGAGTGCAGCTCTTTAATGGCATCATCTTTTAGGATTTGAAATAGCTCAGCTGGAATTCCATCACCTCCATTAGCTTTGTTTGCAGTAATGCTTCCTAAAGTCCACTGGACTTCACACTCCAGAATGTCTGGCTCTAGGTGAGCAACCACACCATCGTGGTTGTCTGGGTCATTAAGACCTTTTTTGTGTATTGCTTCTGTGTATTCTTGCCTCCTCTTCTTAATCTCTTCTGCTTCTGTTATGTCCATACTGTTTCTGTCCTTTATTGTGCCCATCAGTGCATGAAATGTTCCCTGGTATCTCTAATTTTCTAGAAGAGATCTCTAGTCTCTCCCATTCTATTGCTTTCCTCTATTTCTTTGTATTGTACACTTAAGTGAAAGGCAAAGGAGAAAAGGAATTATATACCGATCTGAATGAGGAGTTCCAAAGAATAGCAAGGAAGGATAAGAAAGGTTTCTTTTCTTTTATTAATTTTTTTAATTGAAGGATAATTGCTTTACAGAATTTTGTTGTTTTCTGTCAAACCTCAACATGAAGGAAAGGCTTCTTAAGTGAACAATGCAAAGAAATAGAGGAAAACAATAGAGTAGGAAAGACTAGAGATTTCTTCAAGAAAATTAGAGAAATCAAGGGAAAATTTCATGCAAAGATGGGCACAATCCAGCTTTACAAATATTAAAGGCACTTCTCTAGGCAGGAAACACAAGAGAAGAAAAGGATCTACAAAAATAAACCCAATACAATTAAGAAAATGGCAACAGAATTATATATATCAATAATTACTTTAAATGTAAATGGATTAAATGCACCAACGAAAAGGCAAACTGGCTGGGCTGATGAAAACATGTGCATGTACGCACTTCCACTTACCACATCACTCTACTTAGCCCCCCAAATTCTATGTAATTATTTAATATTGTTAGGTTAATCATGTTTTATTATGGCTTGCAATTGTAATTATCTTTTTTCTTTCTAGCTATTGATTGTGAAAACTGATACACATCTTTTATTACTGTGATTATGTAACTATCATTCCCTTAACACTGTTGTATCATGCTGCTGCTGCTAAGTCGCTTCAGTCGTGTCCGACTCTGTGTGACCCCATAGACAGCAGCCCACCAAGCTCCCCCATCCCTGGGATTCTCCAGGCAAGAACACTGGAGTGGGTTGCCATTTCCTTCTCCAATGCATGAAAGTGAAAAGTGAAAGTGAAAAGTGAAAGTGAAGTCGCTCAGTCCTGTCCGATTCTTAGCGACTCCATGGACTACAGCCTACCAGGCTCTTCCATCCATGGGATTTTCCAGGCAAGAGTACTGGAGTGGAGTGCCATTGCCTTCTCCATATTGTATCATGACTGGTCAACAACAACAACAAAATAACATAATTCTCTTTCAGTGCAATTGCCATTTAATAGAAAACCTGTAATCACTTATTAAAATCCAGATGCATATCAGAATTATCTTGGAATTTTTTTAAAAATACAAATGCCCAGGTATTGCTTTTTTTTCCCCCAAAGCTCTAGATGTGTTTCTAATGAACAGTCATATTTAATAACAACTGGACTATATGATGATATTCTACTTTTCTCTAGGTTGTTTCACTTTTCCTATTTCATATTCAGTGCTCCCATTGGGTTTAGTTTATGCTTTTCAATTTCTCTGTCTCTCTCTTTTTTTTTTTTTTTTGATGTTCTTCTAAAGTCCTTATCAAGAATAGTAGAAAAGCTTTTGTATATATATGATATATATGAATATATTATACATAATGTGTATTATATATATATATATATATTTTAGAAAACATAAATTTTTGTCTGGCTAAAAATTATGACATTTTGATTCTATTTGTTTGACTTAGTATGCATAGAGTCCTAGATTTCTAATTTATATTCACTCAAAACTTTGATATAGTTCCATGTATTTTGGCAGAAGCACACTGGCTGTGATGTACTGCACAGAAGTGTGGCCGAGAGAAGCTACCCCTCGCCCAAGGTCAGGGGCAGTGACTGAGAGTGCCAGGATGCGAAGGCACAGGAGCGGCCTAGAGGAGCTATCCCACATCCGAGGTCAGGGGCGGCGGCTGACAGGAGCAACCCCACATCCAAGAAGTGGTGGCTGTGAGGGTGCAGGGGGGCTGAGAGGAGCTACTCCACATTCAAGGTCAGGAAGGGCAGCCGTAAGGAGATACCCCTCATCCAAGGTAAGAAGCAGCAGCTGTGCTTTGCCGGAGCAGCCGTGAACAGATACCCCAAGTCCAAGGTAAGAGAAACCCAAGTAAGATGGTAAGTGTTGTGAGAGGGCATTAGAGAGCAGACACACTGAAACCACAATCACAGAAAACTAGCCAATCCAATCACATGGAACACAGTCCTGTCTAACTCAATTCAACTAAGCCATTTTGTGTGGGGCCACCCAAGATGGGCAGGTCATGGTGGAGAGATCTGACAAAATGTGGTCCACTGGAGAAGGGAATGGCAAACCACTTCAGTATTCTTGCCTTGAGAACCCCATGAACAGTATGAAAAGGCAAAATGATAGGATACTGAAAGAGGAACTTCCCAGGTCAGTAGGTGCCCAATATGCTACTGGAGATCAGTGGAGAAATAACTCCAGAAAGAATGAAGGGATGGAGCCAAAGCAAGAAGAATACCCAGCTGTGGATGTGACTGGTGATAGAAACCAGGTCCAATGCTGTAAAGAGCAATATTGCATAGGAACCTGGAATGTCAGGTCCATGAATCAAGGTAAATTGAAAGTGGTCAAATAGAAGGCAAGAGCGAACGTCAATATTCTAGGAATCAGCCAACTAAATTGGACTGGAATGGGTGAATTTAACTCAGATGACCATTATATCTACTACTGTGGGCAGGAATCCCTTAGAAGAAATGGAGTAGCCATTTGGTGACCAATCATGGTCACCAAAAGAGTCCAAAATGCAGTACTTGGATGCAATCTCAAAAACGAAAGAATGATCTCTGTTCATTTCCAAGGCAAACCATTCAATATCACCGTAATCCAAGCCTACGTTCCAACCAGTAATGCTGAAGAAGCTGAAGTTGAATGGTTCTATGAAGACCTCCAAGACCTTTTAGAACTAACACCCAAAAAAGATGTCCTTTTCATTATAGGGGACTGGAATGCAAAAGTAGGAAGTCAAGAAACACCTGGAGTAACAGGCAAATTTGGCCATGGAGTACGGAATGAGGCAGGGTGAAGGCTAATATAGCTTTGCAAAGAAAATGCACTGGTCATAGAAAACACCCTCTTCCAACAGCAAAGAGAAGACTCTACACATGGACATCACCAGATGGTCAACACCGAAATCAGATTGATTATATTCTTTGCAGCCAAAGATGGAGAAGCTCTATACAGTCAGCAAAAACAAGACCGGGAGCTTACTGTGGCTCAGATCATGAATTCCTTATTGTCAAATTCAGATTTACATTGAAGAAAGTAGGGAAAACCATTACACCATTCAAATATGACCTAAATCAAATCCCTTATGATTATACAGTGGAAGTGAGAAATAGATTTAAGGGACTAGATCTGATAGACAGAGTGCCTGATGAACTATGGACAGAGATTCGTGACATTGTACAGGAGACAGGGATCAAGACCATCCCCATGGAAAATGCAAAAAAGCAAAATGACTGTATGAGGAGGCCTTACAAATAGCCATGAAAAGAAGAGAAGCTAAAAGCAAAGGAGAAAAGGAAAGATAAAAGCATCTGAATGCAGAGTTCCAAAGAATAACAAGGAGAGATAAGAAAGCCTTCCTCAGCGATCAATGTAAAGAAATAGAGGAAAACAACAGAATGGGAAAGGCTAGAGATCTCTTCAAGAAAATTAGAGATACCAAGGGAACGTTTCATGCAAAGATGGGCTCGATAAAGGACAGAAATGGTACAGACCTAACAGAAGCAGAAGATATTAAGAAGAGGTGGCAAGAATACACAGGAGAACTGTACAAAAAAGACCTTCACAACCCAGATAATCATGATGGTGTGATCACTGACCTAGAGCCAGATATCCTGGAATGTGAAGTCAAGTGGGCCTTAGAAAGCATCACTACAAACAAAGCTAGTGGAGGTGATGGAATTTCAGTTAAGCTATTTCAAATCGTGGAAGATGATGCTGTGAAAGTGCTTCACTGAATATGCCAGCAAATTTGGAAAACTTAGCAGTGGCCACAGGACTGGAAAAGGTCAGTTTTCATTCTAATCCCAAAGAAAAGCAATGCCAATGCATGCTCAAACTACCACACAATTGCACATGCTAGTAAAGTAATGTTCAAAATTCTCCAAGCCAGGTTTCAGCAATACTTGAACCGTGAAATTCAAGATGTACAAGCTGGTTTTAGAAAAGGCAGAGGAACCAGAGATCAAATTGCCAACATCCGCTGGATCATCAAAAAAGCCAGAGAGTTCCAGAAAAAACATCTATTTCTGCTTTATTGACTAGGTTAAAGCCTTTGACTGTGTGGATCACAATAAACTGCGGAAAATTCTGAAAGAGATGGGAATATCAGACCACCTGATCTGCGTCTTGAGAAACCTATATGCAGGTCAGGAAGCAACAGTTAGAACTGGACATGGAACAACAGACTGGTTCCAAATAGGAAAAGGAATACGTCAAGGCTGTGTATTGTCATC
>NW_011495027.1:7058782-7065030 GCF_000754665.1 Bison bison bison
CATCCTGCTTATTTAACTTATATGCAGAGTACATCATGAGAAACGCTGGGCTGGAAGAAGCACAAGCTGGAATCAAGATTGCTGGGAGAAATATCAATAACCTCAGATACGCAGATGATACTGCCCTTATGGCAGAAAGCGAAGAGGAACTAAAAAGCCTCTTGATGAAAGTGAAAGTGGAGAGTGAAAAAGTTGGCTTAAAGCTCAACGTTTAGAAAACTAAGATCATGTCATCTGGTCCCATCATTTCATGGGAAATAAATGAGGAAACAGTGGAAACAGTGTCAGGCTTTATTTTGGGGGGCTCCAAAATCACTACAGATGGTGATTGCAGCTGTCAAATTAAAAGACGCTTACTTCTTGGAAGGAAAGTTATGACCAACCTAGATGGCATATTAAAAAACAGAGATATTACTTCGTCGACAAAAGCCCTTTTAGACAAGGCTATGGTTTTTCCAGTGGTCATGTATGGATGTGAGAGTTGAACTGTGAAGAAAGCTGAGCGCCAAAGAATTGATGCTTTTGAACTGTGGTGTTGGAGAAGACTCTTGAGAGTCCCTTGGACTGCCAGGAGATCCAACCAGTCAATCCTAAAGCAGAGCAGTCCAGGGTGTTCATTGGAAGGACTGATGCTAAAGCTGAAACTCCAGTACTTTGGCCACTTCATGAGAAATGTTGACTCATTGGAAAAGACCCTGATGCTGAGAGGGATTGGGGGCAGGAGGAGAAGGGGACAACAGAGGATGAGATGGCTGGATGGCATCACTGACTTGATGCACATAAGTTTGGGTGAACTTTGGGAGTTGGTGATGGACAGGGAGGCCTGGTGTGCTGCAATTCATGGGTTCCCAAAGACTCAGACACGACTGAGCGACTCAACTGAACTGAACTGATTTTGGCATCTAGTATATTCTGAAGGAGATCAGCCCTGGGATTTCTTTGGAAGGAATGATGCTAAAGCTGAAACTCCAGTACTTTGGCCAACCTATGCAAAGAGTTGACTCATTGGAAAAGACTCTGATGCTGGGAGGGATTGAGGGCAGAAGGAGAAGGGGACGACAGAGGATGACATGACTGGATGGCATCACTGACTTGATGGACATGAGTCTGAATGAACTCTGGGAGTTGGTGATGGACAGGGAGGCCTGGTGTGCTGCAATTCATGGGATCACAAAGAGTTGGACACGACTGAGAGACTGAACTGAACTGATTACTGCTAGAAGTCTGTGTGTGTTTAGCTGCTCAGTCATGTCCTACTGTTTGCTACCCGCTGCCTGCCAGACTCCTCTGTCCATGGAATTCTCCAGGCCAGCATACTGGAGTGGGTAGCCATTCCCTTCTCCAGGGTATTTTTTGGATCCAGGGATTTAACCCAGGTCTCCTGCATTACAGGCAGATTCTTTACTGTCTGAATCACCAGAAAAGTTTATTATCTTAGTTATTTTTTAAAAACAAGTTTTTTGAATGAGGCTTGAAACTTCTAATCCAATTCTGAGAATATAAAGAAATACTATGTTGTAAAAAAAAATAGGAATTTAACATGTGATATAGTATTATTAACTAAAGTTCAGTTTTGTTCAAATTTCACAAAACTTTATGCTTGTGTCCCTTGTTTTTATACCTTATTCAAGACTCCACATAGTATTTAACTGCATTGAGCAGCTTCAGCTGCATATAACAAATTCTGGTAAATTCTCTTTTCATTTTTATTCTATTACAAATATTTTCTAGTTTTCCTTGTTATGGCCTTTTGGATATACCCATTCAAAAGGACATTAAATTTCTAAACCCATATAATTTTTTAAGTATATCTTTGATATTAATGTCTCATTTTGATACCAAATTCTCATTTAAATGCTTTCTACTCTGCAATCACCCTCTGTGTTGTTTTCAGTCTCCTAACTTTATTGAGGATTTCAATGGCTAAGTCAAATATCTATCTTGGTAAATGTCACAGTGCACTTATAAGTGTGTGGGTTATTTTAACATATCTTTTGATATTGGTCTCTAACATAATTTCACAATGATAAGAGAACAGATTCTATGAGTTCAATACCTTTATACTGAGGCTCGATCCCGCCTTTGCATATGCCGAGCCTCCCACCTGATCTCACATCCCTGGATAAGTTCCCTTGTCTCCTAGTTTATAATCTATGGGTACTTGGGTAGAATTTGCATTCTACTCTTTTGTGAAAATTGTATAAATCTTAGTTATGTTGAATTGGTTCATACTGCTTTTCAGGTCTACTATATCCTTCTCTTTTTCTGAATATTCATTCCATTAATTTTCAAGAGTTTGATATTGAAGCTCCAACTAAAATCTTATCTACTTAAAATTAATTATAATATATGGTGGTACTATATATAGCTTTCTTCTGTATTTTCCAGGTCTCCTATAAATGTGTTATCATATTTTCACAATTTAAAAATAAAAATGAAAGAGGAAAAAGAGTAAAGAAGATTCCCTGCCTTACCTTCTCCACATTGCCCAGGCCCTCAGTGTCCAGAAGGACCAGGGTGTGGTTCTCCTTGGAGGGGTGGGGCACACACCACATCCAGATGCCTTTGGTTTCAGACCTCACTGTGGAGCCCAGACGGAAACCTGCACAGAAAGAAGAATGCAAAGCACAATAAGGACAGATAGTCCAGGCTGCTCATGGGTTACTTTGGGTAAAATTGTCGAAATGTGAGTGCATGGCTGGGGGAAATGTGTTTTCATTTCAGCAAGGACTGTCAGTTCCAATGTTTACACATGCTCAGGATCTTCCCAAGAAATATTTCTTGTCCCCTATTCACCTCATAACATTAACGGCTCATACTGTGTCACATTCCAGAATTCATGTGAACTCTATTAACCTTTCTATTTTTATCAGTTCCATATTCTCCACTTTCTGATGGAGTCCCAACAGTGAGAGGTACCAGCAAGAGAGCGGAAGTCAGGCGCCTGTTCCCTTGGCTTCCACCCTGGTGAGCCGTGGTGTCCTAGTACCTCTGTTCCTCTGCCTTCATCACATCTCCTCTCATTTAGCTCCATCCAGTTGTTCTGGTCTCTGTCACATTCTGGAATCCACTAATTGCCTCTTCACCCTAGAGGAATTATAAAGGCTCCCTGGCCATTGTTTCTGCCATGCTCTGAGTGCTCCTGCTTCCTTCAGAAAAATGAAGTGAAGACCTGTGAGAATTGTTTGCCCTTCTTTCTAAGGCTTAAACCAACAGAAAGTGATTATGTGAGGTAATGGGCTCCCTGTTAGCTCAAACAGTAAAGAATCTGCCTGCAATGCAGGAGACCTGGGTTAGATCCCTGGGTTGGGAAGATCCCCTGGAGAAGGGAATGACAACCCACTCCAGTATCCCTGCTTAGAGAATTCCATGGACAGAGGAATCTGATGGGCTACAGTCCATGGATCACAGAGTCAGACAGGACTGAGCAACTAACACACATATGTGTAATAAAGCAAAATATGTCTTATCTATAGTCCAAGATTTTGACTGTCTGCCAGATGCCAATGCTCCCTTCAACTGAGAATAGAAATGCATATGATGAAATGCATAGGGGAGCATGGCTTAGGCCATTCAATTGCCATGTTCTGTGTATTCTGCTCTAGCGGGTATAAGACCTGAGATGATCTGTACTCTTCTACATCGTGATGGCATTTGACTGCTTTCTGATTAATACAGAGCAGTCTGAGCTCCCAGTTCTCCCAGGGAGAAAGGCAGGGTATAATTGAAGTTCGTCACAATCAGTTATGTGAGGTAAAGGAGAGACAAAGAATCATAAGAAGGTGACAGTAGTGAGCTGCTTCTGCTAGTGAACTTTGACTGGGCACCAATTTTGCTTGTTTGTTTGTTGTTGTTGTTGTTGTTCTTCCTGTCATTTAACTGGGATAGCAGTGCCACAATTCAAGTTCTTTAAAACATAACTAGGTGAAGGATTTCCTTAGTAGTGGAAATCACCTCCTTATTACCTGATGTTATCTTGAATAAAATAAAAAGGAATATTGTTGAAACACCTTGACTGTTGAAACATCTTTGACTGATATCATTTTTTAAGAGTTCTCAAATCTTTAATCATCAAAAAAATGACCTATTAATTATTTTAGCCTGGCAAAGAAAAAATGTTCTCCCCTGACTAGTTGTCAAGAATTCCTTAAAAGAAAGACAAATATAAAATGTTTAATTTGAGGCCAATGGGAGACTGTAAGCAAAAAGAAAGAGGAAGACAGGAAGAAGTCTATCTACAAGTACTACTTACCTGTAGTGAGGCAAATAATGTGCAACTGTATAGACACCAGATCAGCCAAAGCTAAAAAACTTCTTACCAAATTTTTATGATGATGTGGAGAATTCCAGTTACTGCTAATATGTACATAAATTGCACATAAAACTTGAAATACTGTTTGATATTATCTTGAAAGCCTGAAAACATATGGACTCCATGACCCAGCAGTGGCACTTCTGAGTATATCAAACAAGGGTAGCTAGTGTACACGTGCATCAGGATATAGATACAGGAATATTCGCAACAGTGAACCCATAAATGTTGGAGCTACAAATAATACCAGTGTTCATCATCAATGAGTGAATAAATAAAATTTCCTATCCTCTGTCAATAGCGTACTCTACAGTGGTGAATATACATGAATTATAGATATGTATGACAGACTAGATGACCCTCATAAACTTCTTGTTGAGCTTAAGAAGCAAGATCCCCATGATTGTCACAATGTAACTCCCTTTGTATTAAGTTTGAGCAATGCTTAACAAATGCAGAAACATAATATAAAGCCATTTTTAAAAAGGAAGAATGAAAGAATGCACCATGGAAGTCAAAACATGGGCGGGATCTAGTGAAGGTATGAGAGGGCATGATTAGGGATTTTGGGTGTTGAAGTATTTCTTGATCTGTGTAGTAATTACACAGATGATCACTTTAGGTTTATCAACTTTATTGTGTGTGTATATATATACATATATATATATGTCTTATGCACTGTTCTATATGTAGTACAGCTCAGATAATAGAAAAGACTAAGTAGAGAAACAGGGGTATAATTTACCAAAGCTTGGAAATAAGGAAATTAAATGAAGCAAAAAATGATGGATGGTAGCTTCATTGAGATATGGGAGGTTGAGGAATTCATCTGTCTGTATTTCTTTACATCTCTTCTAAAAAACAAAGCGTGTTGAACAACATTTGTGTGCTATTTGAAATAACCCTGTCGTTTAGGGCAAAAGTGATGAAGGAGAAAGGAAGGGAGTCATTTTTGAAGATGAACCCTTGAGGAGATGGCAGTGGATGGGATTGGGACAAATTAGGCGGACATTTTGATGGGCCTGTGAACTCTCCAGTACTGGATAAAAGAGGGAACAATGTGGAGAGACAGGTTTGGAGATACAAATTCAATGATGAGAATTAAGAAGTTGTTTTCAATGGGGGGAGTTAGAACATGGCAATAGAGGAGGATGATCAGCAGCCTGTGTTATCACTGTTTCCCAGCAAATGGTCCTGAACAATACTCACCGTGGTTCTGTCCTGCTAGGCGGTTCATCAGGTAGGACTTTCCTGTCCGATACAGCCCTGCGATGGCCACCACCACCAGAGGCTGAGATATCTGGTCAAGAATCTTCAGTGCTTTGGGATTTACTGATAATTTATTTTTCTGGTTTTCCACCAGATAGATGGGGTCCATTTTGGTAGGTCCAGCTGCAATGGGAACCTGTAACCCAGAGGAACAGCTTAGTAGACTATAAGATCTGGAAGTCATCTCTCACAGTGTACATTAGCCTTATGTTTGTGAAACTTACATATCAATTTTCCACGCTTTGCATGTTTCTAAAAGGTAAGTATTTAGCCAACCTGTGTCAAGGCCTGTACAGGTAAATTATGGAAATTATCTTATTGATCTTTAAGTGAACTCTAAAACAACCTTGGCTGCATGAGCCCTACAGTGAACAGAATGAGAAAACAAAGTATTGATGATGGAACCTTGAAAACACTAACATTTGGGGGGTACAGAGAGGCAGATGGGACATGAAGGAGATGAGTGTTCAGAGATGATTTCTGGAGTGTCAGAATGATTTGGTCACTCATTAATTGTACAAATATTCACTGAGAACCTACCATGTGCTGAACACGGTTCTAGGGGCTCAGTATCAAACTGAAGAAAATGGATAGAAATCTCTGCCTCATGGTACTCTATTCCAGTGGTGGAAACAAATAATATAGAAAGCAAAACCAATATATATAT
>NW_011495027.1:7065130-7080104 GCF_000754665.1 Bison bison bison
AGCCATATCCAACTCTTTGCCACCCCATGGACTGTAGCCTGCCAGAATTCTCTGTCCTTGGGATTTTTCCAGGCAAGAATACTGGAGTGGATTGCCACTTACTACTCCAAGAGATCTTCCCAACCCAGGGAGCAAACCCATGTCTCCTGCATTGGTAGGCAGATTCTTTAACACTGAGCCACCTGGGAAGCCCTATATGTACATGAGAGGGCAATGCCCTATGGAACACTGTGGGTTGAATTTATGGAGAGAGTATCCAGGGAAGACCTTGACAATAAAGGAAAGATGAAGGTGATCAGTGTCCTCATCCTTTGATGAGGACAGACAGATGCAGGGAAGCAGTGGGAGCAGGAACAGGCTGGAAGAGGAGGGTCAGTGAGAGAAAGAAATTGAGGTAAAGAATGCAGCTTCCTCTCGAACAAACACAACAGAATTTAAGGTACCTACACAATGTTGTTCATGTAAGAATTAATTTATTAACAGAAATTGTAGGACATTTCTTAAGCAGATAGAGAAGAGAAGCAAGCAACCAGGGTGTTGTCAGATCTGCCTAGATATGTCAGAGTCTCACATCTGGGCTAGCTTCTACTTTAAATAATTTCATTACAATGGTAGGGTGTTTTATGATCTCAAGAGTCAGACTGCAGTAGCAGTCAGAGAGCTTGGATTGTCCCTTTATTTTCTCAAAGACTATACTAAGCAACGTCCACATGTTGCCATACTTTATGAACTGTGTGATGACTGGGAAGATTAATTTCTCTGTGCCTCAAGTTTCTCTTCTGTAAAGTGGTGACATGAAAAGTAAAGATCAATCTGTCATTAAGGTCGTTGTTGTTCAGTTGCTAAGTTGTGTCCAACTACAGCATGCTAGGCTTCTTTGTCCTTCACTATCACCCGGAGTTTGGTCAAAATCATGTCCATTGAGTCAGTGATGCTATCTAACCATTTCATTCTCTATCATTCCTTCTCCTCCTGCCCTAAATCTTTCCCAGCATCAGGGTCTTTTCTAGGCGGCATTTTGCATGAGGGGGCCAAAGTATTGGAGCTTCAGCTTCAGCATCAGTCCTTCCAATGAATATTCAGGGTTGATTTCCTTTAGGATTGACTGGTTTGATCTCCTTGCAGTACAAGGGACTCTCAAGAGTCTTCTCCAGCACCACAATTTGAAAGCATAAATTTTTTGGCACTCAGTCTTCTTTATGGTCCAACTCTCACATCCATACATGACTACTGGATAAACCATAGCTTTGACTATACACACCTTTTTTGGCAAAGCGACATCTTTGCCTTTTAATATGTTGTCTATGTTGTCATAGCTTTCCTTCCAAGGAGCAAGTGTTTTTTTGTTTTTTTTTTTTTTTAATTTCATGACTACAGTCACTATCTGCAGTGATTTTAGAGCCCATGAAAATAAAATCTGTCACTGCTTCGACTGGATGCCATGATTTTAGTTTTCTGAATGAGTTATGTCAGTTTTTTCACTCTCCTCTTTCACCCTCATGAAGAGACTGTTTAGTTCCTCTTCAATTTCTGCCATTAGAGTGGTATCATCTGCATATCTGAGGCTGTTGATATTTCTCCTGGCAATCTTGATTCCAGCTTGTGATTCATCCAAAACAGCATTTTGCATGATGTACTCTGCATATACATTATTAATAAATAAGCGAGGTGTCAATATAAAGCCTTGTCATCATCCTTTCCCAATTTTGAACCAGTCCATTGTTCCATGTCCAGTTCTAACTGTTGCTTCTTGACTTGAATACTCAAGGTTTCTCAGGAGGCATTTAAGGTGGTCTGATATTCATGTCTCTTGAAGAATTTTCCATAGTTCTTTATGATCCACACAGTCAAAGGCTTTAGCATAGTCAATGAAGCAGAAGTAGATTTTTTATTTTTTTAATTCCCTTGCTTTTTCTATGATCCAACAGATGTTGGCAATTTGATCCCTGGTTCCTCTCCCTTTTCTAAATCCAGTTTGTACACCTGGAACTTCTTATTTCATGTATGGCTGAAGCCAAGCTTGAAGGGTTTTGAGCATTACCTTGGTAGCATGTGAAATGAGAGAGTGGACAATAGTTTGAGCAATCTTTGGCATTGCCCTTCTTTTGTACTGGAATGAAAACTGACCTTTTCCAGTCCTGGGGCCACTGCTGGGTTTCCAAATTTGCTGATATATTGAGTGCAGCACTTTAATAGCACCACCCTTTGGGATTTGAAATACCTCAGCTGGAATTCCATCTCCTCCATTAGCTTTGTTCGTAGTAATGCTTCCTAAGGCCCACTTGACTTCACACTCCAGGATATCTGACTCTAGGTAAGTGATCACTCCATCGTGGTTACCTAGGACATTAAGTTTTTGTGTGTGTAGGTCTTCTGTGTATTCTTGCCACTTCTTCTTAATCTCTTCTGCTTCTGTTATGTCCTTACTGCTTCTGTCCTTAATTGTCCCCATGTTTGCATGAAATGGTTCTCTCGATATCTCCAATTTTCTTGAAGAGATCTCCAGTCTTTACCATTCTATTGTTTTCCTCTATTTCTTTGCATTGTTCACTTAAGAACGCTTTTTTATTTCTCCTTGTTATTCTCTAAAACTCTGCATTCAGTTGGGTTTATCTTTTCCTTTCTCCCTTGCCTTTCACGTCTTTTCTTTTCTCAGCTACTTGTAAGGCCTCCTCAGACAACCACTTTGCTTTTTGCATTTCTTTTTTTTGCGGGGGGAGGGAGAGGGATTGTTTTTGTCATTTCCTCCTGTACAGTGTTATGAATCTCTGTCCATAGTTCTTCAGGTATTGTATCAGATCTAATCCTTTGTATCTATTTATCACCACCAGCGTATAATCAAGGGCTTCCCTCATAGAGCAGTCAGTAAAGAATCTGCCTGCAAAGCAGGAGATCTGCATTCAATTTCTGGGTTGGGAACATCCCCTGGAGAAGGAATTGGCAACCTACTCTAGTATTCTTGCCTGGAGAATAATCCCATGCACAGAGGAGCCTGACAGGCTACAGTCCATAAGATCACAAACCAAAACACTGTATAATCCTAAGGGATTTTATTTAGGTCATACCTAATGGACTAGCAGTTCTCACTACTTTCTTCAATTTAAGCCTTATCTTTTTCAATAAAGAGCTCATGATCTGAGCCACAGTCAGCTCTAGGTCTTGTTTTTGCTGACTGTATAGAGCTCATCCAATATGGGCTGGAAAGAATATATCAGTCTGATTTCAGTATTGACTATCTGGTGATGTCCCTTCACCATGACAACAAGGCTATGATCCATGTAGGTAGTGGGGTCATTAGGAGGATTACATACCTCATAATGCTTACCATACTCTTAAAATTATACAAGCATATAGTCAATCCTATACAATTTTACAATTGTGTGTTTCTGAAGTCTGGGAGGGTAATTTCTGAATGAAAGGGGAGAGTTGGCTTTGGCCTGAGAAAGTGACACTTCCTTCCCTGGTTGCAGCAGTGGGAGGACACAGCCCAAGAGGAAGATGAGCAGGCTGGGAGGCCCAAGCAGTAACAACTGAGAGGGAGAACAGCAACGGGGGAAGAGTCAGGCTGGAGGAGCTGAAAGCTGCCCCGAGATGTCCAAGTACAGGTTCTGGAGTTGGGCTGCCAGGGTTCAAACCTGAGGGTTCAAGTCACTTATTGTCTGTTGAAACCTTGAGAAAGGAACTTATGTGCAAAGCCTCCATTTTCCTACCGGTGTTATAGGAAAAACAGTAATTCCTGCCTGATTTATTACTATACACATGGTAAGATATAAGTTCTCAGAAAGTTTTTAAAACTTTTCCTGCATTAATGTATGATTTCAACAGTAAATAGGTTGGACAATATGTTATAATGTGTTGGTACATTCTGTAAGTTGCAATTTGCCAAGAAATATAACTTATCTAAAATCTCTCAGTCAGGAAAAAACATGAATTTGCTCAAAAGAATTCCTCTCTAAAATTTCTCCTTCTCTCACTCTCTCTTACTCTTTTTTCTTTTTTTCTACAGTGGATGGGGAGCAGAGACAGAGCAGTAAAATGACCTTTTACTGCTGTGTTAGGTGAAAATTAATAAAAGGAATCTTCACTCAAATGGAATCAGCAGGCCAGAAAGAAGACCTCTCACACAGTACCACTGGAGATCCCCAAGGAAAAAATCTTCAACAGGAGATTCTCCAGTGAGAGTCCCCAACAGGAAAAAGTATGCCTCACATCTCCTAGAAGAACCCAGGAGTACCCCAGCAACCCAGCCAAGGGAAAAGGGTCATTACCTTGAACTCTCACTTTCCTCCAATGGACTTTCTTTTAAAACAATCCTTTCCAACTTACTACTTTTCTTTATAAAATAAGACAGAGAAACTTCCTCTTTTTCTTGGTTGAATTTGCCCCATGTCTTTTGCTACAGGTTGCTTGTCCCAAATGACAATTCCCCTGATATTCCTGAGTAAATCCATTTTTACTTGAAAAATCACTATTTTTAAGGTGAACAGATTTAAGCAACAGGAATAGTAGCATTCACTTCTGAGTCAGAATATTCATAAAGCTTTGTAGGAGACCATAAATTTACCATGTACTTTTTTTTTTTAATTAAAAATATTCTGAGGTTTTCAAACCAAGAAACTTCAAAACTAAATAGAATGAAATAGTGTTACTAGATGGCAGAAAATGATGAACAGTTTCCAATGGTTACTATTCAGTAGAGTTATCTGAAGTGATAGTTAAAAGTACCCCACACTCTGTATTTTCAGCAAGCATCAGAAGTTATAAGAGGCAGTATTTGTACGGGCCAGGTATTAAAAAAAAAAAAAAAAAAGCATGGTAAATACACATGAATAGGCTTACTGTTAGTGTTTTTTCATTAAGAATGAGATTGAACTATTTCAAATAATAGTTTTGTATTATTCAAAATATTAAATGTTAAGAAAAAAATAATACACTGTTAATCTGTTAGGATTTAAATTGTCTGTGGACTACCACTAGTGCCCAGCGGGGTGCAGTCATGATGGAGGGGGCTGGAGGAGGAGACTGCACCCAGGGCTTCTGCGAGCGGGCTGGGAGTTTGGGCCCTCAGTCCTAAAAAGGACTTCAGCCCCTTTTTCTCAGAAAATGAAGCATACTCTCTTCCTTGTCCCATGCCAGATTTTTGCTCCAGCCCTGCTTAGGGGGTTTCCTTGGACAACAAGGAGATGAAACCAGTCAATCTAAAAGAAATTCAATTCTGAATATTGATTGGAAGGACTGTTGCTGAAGCTAAAGCTCCAATATTGGCTACCTGATGTGAAGAGCCAACATATTGGAAAAGACCCTGATGCTGGGAAAGATTGAGGGCAGAAGCAGAAGGGGTGAAAGAGGATGAAATGGTTGGATGGCATCATGGACTCAATGGACATGAGTTTGAGCAAACCCCAGGAGGTAGTGGAGGCTGGGGTGCTTCAGCCCATGGGGTCGCAGAGAGTCAGACACCATCTTAGCAGCTGAACAACAGCAACTAGTACATGCTCCAGGAAGAGCAGAGCATCAGGGTGACATGCCTCAAAGCCAACCAACTCTGAGCTGCTTGAGCTACACTCTGACCCCACGGGGCCATCCTTGCCTCCCCTCCCCCAGGATAGGGCCTGCACTGGGGGATTTTATTGTTGTTATTTAACAGAAGAGTGCTTGGAAGGTCAAGCTTAGGAGCAAACTTACTTGGAGCAGACACTGCAGCTGGGAGTCAAGTCAGCTGCTCCGGATCGCCCCTAGGGCTCATTTTGCTTCCGTCTCCTCTGGATACCGCTCTTATTCAGAAGCTGAAAAGCCAGTTGGTTATTAAAAGTCACCCGGTGTGGGTGGGGTTTATGAGAATCGAAACTGAAAAGACAGAAGGACTTCTATTTTTTTTTCCCTTTCCTGGAGGCAGTAACCTAGATGCCTTCCAGGAAAGCCAGGGAGATAACGGTTCCTCCCTGCCTGGCTGGGTAAACCCAACTTCGTCCCTCCTCCACAGGTGACTTAGGCATTCCTGACCCCACAGTGAATGAGACCCAAATAATGATAGGATGAGAGTTCAACAGCCTGTCTCTCAGGGGTGTTTTTATGAAAGAAGGGGTTTATTTATTAATTTTTTTTCAGTTGAAAAGCCTTTAATTCTTTTATTTTTCTCTTTCCTTTTTAAAAAAGTATTTTCTTTTTAACTCTATGATTTCTTTCTTCACTGGAGAAGAAAATGGCAACCCACTCCAGTGTTCCTGCTGGAGAACTCCATGGACAGAGGAACCTGTGTATTTAACCCTTGATTTTATAGCCCAGAAATATTCACTGTTTTTTGTTTGCTTGTTTTTTTCCTGCTCTTTTACTAAGGTGGATCCACCTTTGGGGTTTGGGGATTGATTCAGATTTCTTCCATTCTTTTCTGTATCCTAAGGTGTTGTACTAACCTACAAGTTAAAAGCCTGACTGCTGCTGTTAGGGAACCAGGTTCTTTTGCCCAAGGAGCCACAAGCCAAAACACTGAAACACCAAGGTTTGCAGCAGAGGCCACCCAGTAAGGAGGCAAGAGAACAAGTCTCAGGTCTGCCTCCCAGGAAGACAGGTGCTTAGAATACTGACAGGAGAAAGAAGCAGAATGGTCTTAGGCCTTAGAGAAAGGTGATTGGTGGTAAGGAAAAGTGAGATAATTGGTGTTCTGTGCAAGTTTATCTTGGTTACCTGCTTCTTCATGGGACATGTGCAAATACAGAGGATTTGGTGTGAAATAGGTTGGTGAATTTTGGGCTGTGATGACAGTGGGTCGCCTATGGGACAAAAAGGTCTCTTCTGTGCAGATTCTGATGAGCTGTATTGGTTTGACCTGGTATCGACCAGTTTTGTTGTGTTACAGTAGGAGTTTTCAAACAACCTGTTCCCTTACCTGCTGTTCTGTAAAAGGAGCTCAAGAATTTCACTTAGTCACCAGTTTCTGTTACAGGTCTTTAACCCTGTGAATCAGGGTTTGGTTATCTGCCAGGAGCCAGCACGGGAGTTCCCACCCATGACAAAGGTCATGCGGAGAGGATTTGACATGCAAAGCCGAATCAGAACTCGAGAGGCCCCCTGGACCTGCCCAAGCATCTACCCCAAAAACAAAATCTGTCTGTTTTACTATTTCATGACTTTCACCAACTCTTCTGACATTAACGGGGGGCTATCCTCGATCACCTTTCTCTGAAGAAAATCAACTTAGAGCTCTAGTTAATAAGTCTCCTGGGCATAATAGGAGTGTTTCAATTCAAACCCCTCTGATGACTTTCTAGCTTGCCTGACAGGTTTGTTTGGACTCCTGCAGCTACGCATGTGATTGTTCACAGCCTCCCAACCACGAGAGGCACGGGAAGCTTAAGATATTCTAACAATGCAGAGCTTCTCAGAGAGTTAAAATTGTTAGAATAGAACTAGTAGAGGATTTCTTTTTTGAGCTAATGCTTGTTGCCAAGTTTCCATATCCCTTACCTACTGTGTCCCTGGGAGTGTATTGATTAATATAGCTGGTATATAGAAATGTAAGGAGTAGCTTTAATGTTTGTAACCTTGGACCCTTGAGTTAATTCTTTTCTTGTTATAACCCACCACACTTTTGCCCTTTAGGCATGCAACTTTATCTAATGCTTTCAGAGGGTGGTGCCTGACTTTAGAATAATCACCTTTAGAGAAAATAAGTTTTCTGCTTGACTAACCATTATTCAGAAGAAAGGGTCATAAAATGTTAACAGGCCTCCTGGCCAGAAGATGATGTAAATCACCTAAAGCCTTTGCATATGATAAGTTTTCAGAAAGAAAACCTGGCTTCGGTAAGGGTCAAGGACTGTTGACCTTGCGTGACTCTACACCCGCTATTATCCTCTATGCACAACTTAAGTTATAAAAGCTACTTTGGAAAATAAAGTTGCGGGCCATGCTCATCAAGCTTAGTCTCCTCATGTTGTTCTTTCTTGTTTCCTTTTCTCTCCTTTTCTTCTCTGTTCTTCCTTCAGGATGACTAATTTGGAGCACAGGGGCCCTCTGAGACCATTTATTTGCCCGGGCTTCTAAGACCCACTCGAGAAGGTGCCTAAGGTGGGGCACTTTCCGTGATTTGAGAGGGTGCCTGTGGCCTCCATGGTCAGTGCAAACGTGATGTCCCAGGTTTTATTGGCTTTCTGCGTAACCCAGTTAGTTCAAGCCTCTGTCTCTTTCTCCTTTTATCTATCCTTTCGCCAATGCCGTCCTCCCGAGGCAATCCCTGGATCCAACCTGGGCTGGGCACCGGTAGTTATCCCATCTGTACCTAGACGGCAATGAGGAGAAAGGAAAGACAGGCAGAATGTAGTCCCAAAGTTCTATGGCCAAGACTCCCCAGGAGCTAGTGCTATGGCACGTATTCCATATGCAGACTTTTCTAGCTGCAAAATCAGCTAGAATAGTATAAAAATCCTTGGTCAGATTGCCATATGCTTATTTCATAAAATAAAATGATACCATATTTGGAGCTGCAGAGCGTGTTGTAACTGTAAAGGTATATATGACAATATCAGGGACAGATTTTTCTAGAATTCTGAGACTACACTGGGTAGATTCAAGACTTAAATCCAAGTTGGGAAAATTACTGTGGCTCTATAATTCCTGAGCCACCAACATTGATTTAGGGGGAGATTAAATACGCGAACCGTGAACTTCCAGATGTTCAAGCTGGTTTTAGAAAAGGCAAAGGAACCAGAGATCAAATTGCCAACATCTGCTGGATCATGGAAAAAGCAAGAGAGTTCCAGAAAAACATCTATTTCTGCTTTATAGACTATGCCAAAGCCTTTGACTGTGTGGATCACAATAAACTGTGGAAAATTCTGAAAGAGATGGGAATACCAGACCACCTGACCTGCCTCTTGAGAAACCTGTATGCAGGTCAGGAAGCAACAGTTAGAACTGGACATGGAACAACAGACTGGTCCCAAATAGGAAAAGGAGTATGTCAAGGCTGTGTATTGTCACCCTGCTTATTTAACTTATATGCAGAGTACATCATGAGAAACGCTGGACTAGAAGAAGCACAAGCTGGAATCAAGATTGCTGGGAGAAATATCAATAACCTCAGGTATGTAGATGACACCATCCTTATGGCAGAAAGTGAAGAGGAACTAAAAAGCCTCTTGATGAAAGTGAAAGAGGAGAGTGAAAAAGTTGGCTTAAAGCTCAACATTCAGAAAACGAAGATCATGGCATCTGGTCCCATCACTTCATGGGAAATAGATGGGGAAACAGTGGAACCAATGTCAGACTTTATCTTTTGGGGCTCCAAAATCACTGCAGATGGTGACTGCAGCCATGAAATTAAAAGACGCTTACTCCTTGGAAGAAAAGTTATGACCAACCTAGATAGCATATTGAAGAACAGAGACATTACTTTGCCAACAAAGGTCTGTTTAGTCAAGGCTATGGTTTTTCCAGTGGTCATGTATGGATGCAAGAGTTGGACTGTGAAGAAAGCTGAGCACCAAAGAATTGATGCTTTTGAACTGTGATGTTGAAGAAGACTCTTGAGAGTCCCTTGGACTGCAAGGAGGTCCAACCAGTCCATTCTGAAGGAGATCAGCCCTGGGATTTCTTTGGAAGAACTGATGCTAAAACTGAAACTCCAGTACTTTGGCCACCTCATGAGAAGAGTTGACTCATTGGAAAAGACTCTGATGCTGGGAGGGATTGGGGGCAGGAGGAAAAGGGGATGACAGAGGATGAGATGGCTGGATGGCATCACTGACTCAATGGACGTGAGTTTGAGTGAACTACAGGAGATGGTGATGGACAGGAAGGCCTGGCGTGCTGCTATTCATTGGGTCACAAAGAGTCGGAAATGACTGAGTGACTGACCTGAACTGAGGCATATGACCTAAAACTGATAAAGTTAATCATTTCTCAGTTACATGGATCCAATAATTTTTTTTTTTTTTTTTTGCTCTTGCTCTTGGTCTTGTTCTGTTTCTCTGAATCTCTTCTCTTGTTTTCATCAACTTTTTGTTGTTGTCAGTGAGGGTATAAAGATTTCTGTTTCTAGATGAAGACTGTAAGCCACTCAGATATGTTTGGCTCTGGAATGTGATATATACCATTACCAAAATATCTACAAGTGTTGTATGAAAACAGATTATAGTATGTGTGATTAATACATATAGCAGCATATGAAAATAGATTTTAAGAGCAAAAATGCCTGTCTATAGGCATGCAGAAATTTGAAGACAATTTCAGCTTTATAGAAGACATAATATTGTTGTATCTGTATGTATCTTGTGGCTCAGCTGGTAAAGAATCCACCTGCAATGTGGGAGACCTGGATTCGATCCGTGGGTTGGGAAGATCCCCTGGAGAAGGGAAAGGCTACCCACTCCAGTATTCTGGCCTGGAGAATTCCATGGACTATACAGTCCATGGGGTCACAAAGAGTCAGACACGACTGAATGACTTTCACTTTCACTTTATAATATGGCTTCCAATAAATTGAGAAATGGAACAACTGAAAGAATAGGGAAAGTCACAATTTTAAGGACACACTTATCCCACTTCAGAGATTAATTAATAGAACAAACACACAAAATCAGTAATGGTGTTGAAGACATGAGGTGAAGTGAAGTGTTAGTCACTCAGTCGTGTCTGACTCTTTGCAACTCCATGGACTGTAACTCATCAGGCTCCTCTGTCCATGGAATTCTCCAGGAAAGAATACTGGTGTGGGTTGCCACTTTCTTCTCCAGGGGAATCTTCCTGACCCAGAGGTCAAACCCATATCTCCTGTATTGTAGGCAAATTCTTTAACATCTGAGCCACCAGAGAAGACTAAAGCTTTGAAGAGGATAATTAGCAAATTGAACAAACAGATATTTAATAGACTGATAATTGTGATCAAACACTGTAGAAAACATATTTTTTCAGGTTAACAAATTAAAGTCAAGTAGAGTATACCAATTTACGATAATATTATGTTAAAAAAATATTCCCTGGTGGCTCAGATGGTAAAGAATCTGCCTGAAATGCAGGAGACCCAGGTCCAATCCCTGGGCTGAAAAGATCCCCTGGAGAAGGGAATCGCTACCCATTCCACTATTCTTGCCTGGAGACTCCCATGGACAAAGGAGCCTAGTAGGCTACAGTCCATGAGATTGAAAAGACTTGGACACGACTGAGCAACTAACACTTTCACTTTTCAATGTTATAAAACAGTGACAAAAAGATAACTGAAGATTCTTATATTTTTATGTTATAATTCTAAGTAATCTATAGGTCACAAAGAATTTTATTTTGAAAAATAGAAAATATTTTTAAATGAGCAATACTGATAATACTATATTTCAGACTTCAAGATGCAGTTAAATCACTAATTTCAGTGAAATTCATATCCTCAGGCCATAAACTAGTAAAGAATTAAAGTAGAAAACAAGCTAAATATCAACCTCTTCAAGTGATCCAAATGCAGAAAAAGTAGAAGAAACAGAAAAATAAAAGCAAAACAGACTTAGTGAAGTAGAAAACCATTATATAATAAGAGAGTCAAAGCAACCAAACTGTTTGTAAAATTGGTAGTTTATGAAATTGGTAAACCTAGAGTGACTAATCAAGAGAAATGAGATCCATGTTCCAAACTACTAAGAATCCAAAATGTGTCAAGGGAACATTGCTCCAATCTGAAAAGAAAAAAGGTCCAAATAATCTATAAAATCATTCTTTTAAAGACCTATCCCAAGTGAGATCACAAAGATAAAATTAGATTAAAATTAGATTAAAATTAAGATATTGAAGATAAAATTTCAATGAGTTGCAATCCCTTTTGAGAAGATGAGCCACATAAACAAGTTATCTTTTATCTGATTACAGATATTAGAATAACAAAAATTTTAATAAACTTCCTGCATATTGCACAATGGGCAGAATCCCCAATAAACCTTGACATAAGAGAAATTCACACATACTTATATAAATCTTCCATTGGCCTCCATCAGGTATCATAAGAAATAGTAGATGCAGGGCAGGAGATATGCGATAACCTTTGTGGGGCAGACTAACTGAGCTTTTCAAGGTTTGAGGTGCAACAGATTTACCTGGAAAACCTAAGAGTATGCAGGCATTCAATGAAGCCTTGCAATGAGTAAATAAACAAAAACAAAAAGCAAAAAAAGCAGTCTACCATTAGACTAGGTCAAGAGCACAGAGACTGCCCATAAGACAAGTATGCAGGATCTGCTAAAGATTGAGGATGGAACAGGAAAACTATAAGAGTCTTCTGGTGCTTCAGGTCTTCTACTACAAATAGTAGAATTCCACTGGAGGAATGTGAAGCTTGTGGTGGACTTGATGTAGCAACAACAAAACTCAGCACAGATGAATTACTACACTGACTAAATGCCCCCCACAATCATCCTAACCAAAATAGAGGTTGTGCTATTTTTCAACTATAAATCTTATTATCTCAATATCTACTTTTTTTTTTTACAATGCTAAGCATATAATAAAAATGGAGTCAAGCAAAAACAAGAAACAAACAAAAACAAAACAAAAATATCCAAGTTTGCAACTATGCATCATAATAAGATAAGACAAAGAACAGAAACAATATCAGAAGTAAACCTAATGTGGAACAATCGGGGCCTTTGAAATCACCATTATTATGTTGAAAAATCTATTGGAAAGGTGAATAACACACATGAACACATTAAAATTTTTTAAAGACTGCATGCTATTAATAGAGTTAAATGGAAATCCTATAAAAGTAAAGCACAATATCAGTGACTAAGAATCCTTTTAAAGGAATTAACAGAAAATATGTGAACAAATTGGTGGAAAGAACCATACAATCTGAGATAGATCAATAGTCATTAACCACATGGAAACCCAGAAATAGAGAGAAAAAAATATTCTGAGCCTTCAATAGTTTAGGATATCCCCCAGTACAATGACAAAAGGTTTCCATGCACATAACTGGAAAAATAAAAATAGAAGAAGTAAAGAAAGAGGCATGAAAAATACTTGAAGAGAAAATTTCCCAAAATTAATAAAAGAGACAAATGGCCAAAGTTCATAGAACCCCAAACAAAACAAATATAAGATAAATATGGCCTTGCACCCCACAGACTAGTAATAAAAGCCTATTATGAAGAGAAAATCTTAAAGACAAGCAGTGAAAAAAGAAACATTGCATACAAAAGAGCAAAAACTAGGCTTGGAAAGAAACATTGCTGGAAATTACATAAGCTAGGAGAAAGTGGAATAACATCTCTTTTAAAGTGTTGAATGAAAAATGTCAACCAGAATAATCTACAGAGTAACAATGCCTTTAAAGTGAATGCAAAAGACTTTTAAACTGTAGCATTTGTATGTACCCTATTGGTGGGAATGTAAATTGATGGAGCCACTATGAAAAACAGTACGAAAGTTCCTCAAAAGACTAAAAATATAACTACCATAGCAAGGGTATGGTATGGGCATGGTACGTGGTATGAATTTATGTAAGCATTACACTCATTCATGATTATTCTGGGCTCATGAACTAATCAGTTCCTAAAGGCCTCACCACCAAAACCAGCACATTGGGCATAAGTTTTTCAACATATGATATTTGGGGAGACATACTGATTTAGATGGTAGTATAAAAGGATATCCAACCAGTCCATTCTGAAGGAGATCAGCCCTGGGATTTCTTTGGAAGGAATGATGCTAAAGCTGAAACTCCAGTACTTTGGCCACCTCATGCGAAGAGTTGACTCATTGGAAAAGACTCTGATGCTGGGAGGGATTGGGGGCAGGAGGAGAAGGGGATGACAGAGGATGAGATGGCTGGATGGCATCACCGACTCGATGGACGTGAGTCTGAGTGAACTCCAGGACTTGGTGATGGACAGAGAGGCCTGGCGTGCTGCGATTCATGGGGTCGCAAAGAGTCGGACACGACTGAGCTACTGAACTGCACTGAACTGATAAAAGTTCTCTAAGGCAGGCAGGGGTCTCCAACTCCCCTCACCCCCTGCTGCAGACTGGTACTGGTCCATGCCTGTTAGGAACTTGGCTTCACAGCAGGAGATGAGCTGCAGGGCAAGAAAGGGAAGTTTCATGTGCCACTCCCCATCACTAGTATCACCACTTGAACTATCCTCTACCTCCACTCCCATTGTCTTCCATAAGACCAGTCCCTGGTTCCAAAACGTATCGGGACCACTCTTCTAGGGAAACCAAAAGATAGCAAAGAGACAAAAACATTAACAGTAAGGAAATTTTATTTCCTGACACAGCAGCTAAAACAAGTGGTAAACACAATCTAACCTGTTGACCGTTAACATAAAACCTCACACTATGGACATATTTACCTCAGGTCCTTCAAAATATTAAACTATGCCAGCTTTCAACAAAAAATTACTAGACATGCTAAAAGGCATAAAAGCAGTCTGAAGCGTCAAATCAAGTATGAGAACCAGACTCAGACAAGGCAGAAATTTGCAAATTATCAGACAGCTAAATTTAAAATTACTGTGATTAATATGCTAAGAAATCTAATGGAGAAGAGGAAAACGTGAATGAACAAGTGAGTAATGTAGGGAGAGAAATGGAAACTCCCACAATTGTAAGGAGATACAAGAAACTAAAAACATGCTGACAGAATGAAGAATGTCTTTGGTGGGTTCATCAGTAGACTGAACATGATTGGGACGGACTCAGTGAATTTGGAGGTGTGTCAATAGAAACTTTCAAATTGAAAAGCACATCATATTCAACTACAGAAAATCAAAGGCAAAGAGAAAATCTTGAAATAAGCCAAAGAGATTTTATTTTACTCATAGAAGCACTAGGTGGTTCTTTGATGGGGCTGGAGACTGAGCAGAAGGAAGTCTATGAACTGATTCCTCTTGCATGTTCTGGGGGAATGTTAGGCCTTGTGTTACTTCCCCAGGCTGCTGCAATAAATTACCACACATAAAAAAAAAAAAAAAAAAAAAAAGCACTAGGGAAA
>NW_011495027.1:7080204-7084189 GCF_000754665.1 Bison bison bison
AAAGAAGCACTAGGGTAAGAATTATATCAGACGTCTCCTTTGAAAGCATACAAGCAAGAAGAGAATGCAGTGAAATAATCAAAATCATGAAAGAAATAGCAACACCAAATTAGAATTCTGTGTCTACTGAAATTATTCTTCTGAGTGAAGGAGAAATAAGTACTTCCTTAACAAGCAAAAATTGAGGGAATCTCTCACCAGGAACCCTGATTTGTAAGAAATGTTTAAAGTTCTTCAGAGGAGGAAAATGATATATCAGAAATTTGGATCTACATAAAGACTGGAAGAGCACTGAAGGAGGAATAAATGGCAAGAAAATAAAAATATATTTCTCTTAATCTAAGTTGATCTAACATACAACAATTTACTAAAACAATAATAGCACCAACGTATTTGAAGATTGAAGAGTATGTATGAGTGAAATGAATTATAGCAATGATACAAAAGACCAGAGAGAAGAGTTAGGAATATTTTGTTATTTTAAGGTGCTTGTGCTATTGGTGATGTGGTATAGTGTTATTTGACACTGTTATTTAACATGGATTGGTTAGAAATGTATATTGCAATCTCTAGGGCAAACAGTTTAAAAAAATTTTTTTTAAAGGTATAATTGCTATGCTAAGAAAGACTGCAAGGAGATGCTAAGAAAGGATAGAAAATGGAATCATATAAAATGCATAATTAAAACCAAAAGTTAGAAAAGGAGTGAAAGATTAAAAAAAAAAGATATATTTATGTCATATACGGTATATATAGATGATGGTAGATAACATCAGTTTAGTTCAGTTCAGTCCCTCAGTCATGTCCGAGTCTCTGCAACACCGTGGACTGCAGCACGCCAGGCTTCCCTGTCCACCACAAACTCCTGGAGCTTGTTCAAACTCATGTACATCGAGTGGGTGATGCCATCTAACCATCTTAACCTTCTCCTCCTTCCCTCAATCTTTTCCAGCATCAGGGTCTTTTCCAATTAGTCAGTTCTTCACATCAGGTGGCCAAAGTATTGGAGTTTCAGCTTCAGCATCAGTCCTTCCAATGAATATTCAGGACTGATTTCCTTTCAGATTGACTGGTTTGATCTCCTTTCAGTCCAAGGGATTCTCCAGAGTCTTTTCTAACACCACAGTTCAAAAACATCAATTCTTTGGCACTCAGCTTTCTTCAGAGTCCAATTCTCACATCCATACATGACTCATGGAAAAGCCAAAGCTTACTCTAGACAAAAGTTTTGTTGGCAAAGTAATATTTCTGCTTTTTAATGTGCTGTCTAGGTTGATCACAGCATTTCTTCCAAAGAGCAAGCCTCTTTTAATTTCATGGCTTCAGTCACCATCTGCAGTGATTTTGGAGCTCCTCCAAAAATAAAGTCTGTCACTGTTTGCATTGTTTCCCCATCTATTTGCCAGAAGTGATTGGACTGCATGCCATGATCTTAGTTTTCAGAATGTTGAGTTTTAAGCCAACTATTTCACTGTCTTCTTTCACTTTCATCAAGAGGCTCTTTAATTCCTCTTCACTTTCTCTCATAATGGTGGTGTCATCTGCATATCTGAGGTTATTGATATGTCTCCCAGCAATTTCATTCCAGCTTGTGTTTTACCCAGCACAGCATTTTGCATGATGTACTCTGCATACAAGTTAAAGAAGCAGGGTTACAATACACAGCCTTGATGTACTCCTTTCCAGATTTGCAACCAGTCTGGTGTGCCATGTCCAGTTCTAACTGCTGCTTCCTGACCTGCAAACATATTTCTCAAGTGCAGGTCAGGTGGCCTGGTATTTCCATCTCTTGAAGAATTTCCCAAAGTTTGTGGTGATTCATACAGTCAAAGGCTTTAGCATAGTCAATAAAGCAGAAGTAGATGTTTTTCTGGAACTCTATTGCTTTTTTGATGATCCAATGGATGTTGGCAATTTGATCTCCAGTTCCTCTGCCTTTTCTAAAACCAGCTTGAATATCTGGAAGTTCACAGTTCATGTAGTATTGAAGCCTGGCTTGGAGAGTTTTGAGCATTACTTTGCTAGCATGTGAGATGAGTGCAATTGTGTGGTAGTTTGAGCATTCTATGACATTGCCTTTCTTTGGGATTGGAATGAAAACTGACCTTTTCAGTCCTGTGGCCACTGCTGAGTTATCCAAATTTGCTGGTATATTGAGTGCGGCACTTTCACAGCATCATATTTTAGGATTTGAAATTGCTCTACTCGAATTCCATCACCTCCACTAGCTTTGTTTGTAGTGATGCTTCCTAAGGCCCACTTGATTTCAGACTTCATGATGTCTTGCTCTAGGTGAGTGATCACTAGTTATCTGTGTCATGAAGATCTTTTTTTGCGTAGTTCTTCTGTGTATTCTTATCACCTTTTCTTAATATCTTCAGCTTCTGTTAAGTCCATGCGATTTCTGTCCTTTATTCTGCCTATCTTTGCTTGAAATATACCCTTAGTAGCTCTAATTTTCTTGAAGAGATATCTCAGTTCAGTTCAGTGTAGTCGCTCAGTCATGTCCGACTCTTTGTGACCCCATGAATCCCAGCACGCCAGGCCTCCCTGTCCATCACCAACTCCCGGAGTTCACTCAGACTCACGTCCATCGAGTCAGTGATGCCATCCAGCCATCTCATCCTCTGTCATCCCCTTCTCCTCCTGCCCCCAATCCCTCCCAGCATCAGAGTCATTTCCAAAGAGTCAACTCTTCGCCTGAGGTGGCCAAAGTACTGGAGTTTCAGCCTCAGCATCATTCCTTCTAATGAACACCCAGGACTGGTCTCCCTTAGAATGGACTGGTTGGATCTCCTTGCAGTCCAAGGGACTCTCAAGAGTCTTCTCCAACACCACAGTTCAAAAGCATCAATTCTTCAGCCCTCAGCTTTCTTCACAGTCCAACTCTTGCATCCTTACATGACCACTGGAAAAACCATAGCCTTGACTAAACAGACCTTTGTTGGCAAAGTAATGTCTGTTCTTCAGTATGCTATCTAGGTTGGTCATAAGTTTTCTTCCAAGGAGTAAGCGTCTTTTAATTTCAAGGCTGCAGTCACCATCTGTAGTGATTTTGGAGCCCAAAAAGATAAAGTCTGACATTGTTTCCACTGTTTTCCCATCAATTTCCCATGAAGTGATGGGACCAGATGCCATGATCTTCGTTTTCTGAATGTTGAGCTTTAAGCCAACTTTCCCACTCTCCTCTTTCTTAAGAGGCTTTTTGGTCCTCTTCACTTTCTGCCATAAGGGTGGTGTCATCTGCATATCTGAGGTTATTGATATTTCTCCTTGCAACCTTGATTCTCAGCTTGTGCTTCTTCCAGCCCAGCATTTCTCATGATGTACTCTGCATGTAAGTTAAATAAACAGGGTGACAATACACAGCCTTGATGTACTCCTTTTCCTATTTGGAACCAGTCTGTTGTTCCATGTCCAGTTCTAACTGTTGCTTGCTGACCTGCATACAGGTTTCTCAAGAGGCAGGTCAGGGGTCTGGTAAGCCCATCTCTTTCAGAATTTCCCACAGTTTATTGTGATCCACACAGTCAAAGGCTTTGGCATAGTCAATAAAGCAGAAATAGATGTTTTTCTGGAACTCTCTTCCTTTTTCCATGATCCAGTGGATGTTGGCAATTTGATCTCTGGTCCCTCTGCCTTTTCTAAAACCAGCTTGAACATCTGGAAGTGCACTGTTCATGTATTGCTGAAGCCTGGCTTGGAGAATTTTGAGCATTACTTTACTAGTGTGTGAGATGAGTGCAATTGTGCAGTAGTTTGAGCATTCTTTGGCATTGCTTTTCTTTGGGATTGGAATGAAAACTGACCTTTTCCAGTCCTGTGGCCACTGCTGAGTTTTCCAAATATGCTGGCATATTGACTGCAACACTTTCACAGCATCATCTTCCAGGATTTGAAATAGCTCAACTGGAATTCCATCACCTCCACTAGCTTTGTTTCTAGTGATGCTTTCTAAGGCCCACTTGACTTCACATTCCAGGAT
>NW_011495027.1:7084289-7086243 GCF_000754665.1 Bison bison bison
CATGATTATCTGGGTCATGAAGCTCTTTTTTGTACAGTTCTTCTGTGTATTCTTGCCACCTCTTCTTAATATTGCTGCTTCTGTTTGGTCCATTCTATTTCTGTCCTTTATCGAGCCCATCTTTGCATGAAATGTTCCCTTGGTATCTCTAATTTTCTTGAAGAGATCTCTAGCCTTTCCCATTCTGTTGTTTTTGTCTATTTCTTTGCACTGATCACTAAGGAAGGCTTTCTTATTTCTCCTTGCTATTCTTTGGAACTCTGCATTCAGATGCTTTAGCTTTCCTTTTTTCCTTTGCTTTTCACTTCTCTTCTTTTCACAGTTTTTTGTAAGGCCTCCCCAGACAGCCATTTTGCTTTTTTGCATTTTTTTTTCCCATGGGGATGGTCCTGATCCCTGTCTTCTGTACAATGTCACGAACCTCTGTCTATTGTTCATCAGGCACTCTGTCTATCAGATCTAGTCCCTTAAATCTATTTCTCACTTCCACTGTATAATCATAAGGAATTTGATTTAGGTCATGCCTGAATGGTCTAGTGGTTTTTCCTACTTTCTTCAATTTAAGTCTGAATTTGGCAATAAGGTGTTCATGATCTGAGCCACAGTCAGCTCCCGGTCTTGTTTTCCTGACTGTATAGAGTTTCTCCACCTTTGGCTGCAAAGAATATAATCAATCTGATTTCAGTGTTGACCATCTGGTGATGTCCATGTGTAGAGTCTTCTCTTGTGTTGTTGGAAGAGAGTGTTTGCTATGACCAGTGCGTTCTCTTGGCAAAACTCTATTAGCCTTTGCCCTGCTTCATTCCGTATTCCAAGGCCAAATTTACCTTTTACCCCAGGTATTTCTTGACTTCCTACTTTTACATTCCAGTTGCCTATAATGAAAAGGACATCTTTTTGGGGTGTTAGTTCTAAAAGGTCTCGGAGGTCTTCATAGAACTGTTCAACTTCAGCTTCTTTAGTGTTACTGGTTGGGACATATACTTGGATTACTGTCATATTGAATGGTTTGCCTTCGAAATGAACAGAGATCATTCTGTTGTTTTTGAGATTGCATCCAAGTACTGCATTTCGGACTCTTTTGGTGACCATGATGGCTACTCCATTTCTTCTAAGGGATTCCTGCCCACAGTAGTAGATATAATTGTCATCGGAGTTAAATTCACCCATTCCAGTCCGTTTTAGTTCGCCGATTCCTAGAATATTGACCTTCACTCTTGCCTTCTATTTGACCACTTCCAATTTGCCTTGATTCATGGACCTGACATTCCAGGTTCCTATGCAATATTGCTCTTTACAGCATCGGACCTTGCTTCTATCACCAGTCACATCCACAACTAGGTATTGTTTTTGCTTTGGCTCCCTCCCTTCATTCTTTCTGGAGTTATTTCTCCACTTATCTCCAGTAGCTTATTGGGCACCTACTGATCTAGGGAGATCCTCTTTCGGTATCCTATCATCTTGCCTTTTCATACTGTTCATAGGGTTCTCAAAGCAAGAATACTGAAGTGGTTTGCCATTCCCTTCTCCAGTGGACCACATTCTGTCAGACCTCTCCACCATGACCCCCCATCTTGGATGGCCCCATATGGCATGGCTTAGTTTCACTGAGGTAGACTAGGCTGTGGTCCATGTGATTGGACTGACTACTTTCTGTGTATATGGTTTCAGTGTGTCTGCCCTCTGATGCCCTCTTGCAACACCTATCATCTTACTTGGGTTTCTCTTACCTTGGACATGGGGTATCTGTTCACGGCTACTCCAACAAAGCACAGCTGCTGCTCCTTACCTTGGACGAGGGGTATGTCCTCACGGCCACCCTCCTGACCTTGGACTTGGAGTAGCTCCTCTTGGCCATCCTGCGACCACGCAGCCACCACTCCTTGGAAGTAGGGTTGCTCTTCTCAGCCACCACCCCTGACCTCGGGCATGGGGAGCTTCTCTCGGCCACCTC
>NW_011495027.1:7086343-7100973 GCF_000754665.1 Bison bison bison
GGCCACCTCCCCTGACCTTGGGCTAGGGGTAGCTCCTCTTGGCCATGCTTCTGCACGGTCCTTCTCAAAGCAAAAAGCACCATGTTCAGATGAGTTCAATGGTGGATTCTACCCAACATTTAAAGAAGAAATCATGTGAATTTTACATGATCACCTTTAGAAAATAGAAGCAGAGAAATATTACTGGCTCATTCTGTCAGATCAACATTACGTTAACACCAAAGCTATGCAAAGGCATTACAAGAAAATCACACAAACATTTCTCAGGAATAAAGATGCCAAAACTCTCAACAAAATATTAGCAAATTGAATACAGTAATGTCTACAAAGAATAATACATATAATACAACAAGTGGGATTTCTACGTGAAATATAAGGCATTATGTACAAAACAACAGAGGAAAAGTTAAAAAGAATATTGAGATCATGGTAAAGAAAAAAATTTAAAAATCACATTGTATGTGATGTACATGATAATACTATTGGGTTATTATCATTATTTCTAACATAGTGTGTATCTCCAGAAATCTACCTAGAAGAATCAATTGACACTAACATGGATGGAAATGGCTCACATTATGAGACTATAGTTTCCCACGTGGAAGGGAGACAACTCTCATTTCTAGAT
The DNA here is from genome assembly GCF_000754665.1 of Bison bison bison. Lineage (NCBI taxonomy): Eukaryota > Metazoa > Chordata > Mammalia > Artiodactyla > Bovidae > Bison > Bison bison. Next base: position 7,086,972 of record NW_011495027.1, read on the forward strand.
TCCAGTGGGGAGGCATATGATTTATTTTCTGCCAAGCAGGTACACTTCTGTGAGATTGAGATGAAGACATGAAGTGAAGTGAAGTCACTCAGTCGTACCCAACTCTTTGTCACCCCATGGACTGTAGACTTCCAGGCTCCTCCATCTATAGGATTTTCCAGGCAAGAATACTGGAGTGAGTTGCCCTATCCTGGATCCCATGGACTATACATTCCATGGAATTCTCCAGGCCATAATACTGGAGTGGGTAGATATTCCCTTCTCCAAGGGACCTTCCCAACCTAGGGATTGAACCCAGGTGTCCTGCATTGCAGGCGAATTCTTTACCAGCTGAGCCACTAGGGAAGCCCAAGATGGAGACATAGCAACCCTCAATGCAACTTTTCATGGGGGGTTTATTTACTTCAGATGTAAAGGTGGAAGCATCCAATACTTAGAGCTGACATTGGTAGAGCATCTGACTTGTGATCTGGAGATCACTGTACCAGGTGGTAATGGATGTGCTGTTTTCTCTGGTAATGGATGAGATGCCTTCCCATGTGGTTGATATTATTCTTGGTGAAAGATCAGTAGAGTTTGACTCCCTTACCATCTTGGAGAATCTGTCTGCTACCTACCAGGCTTAAAAGTCATTTTCCGATCGCTTCTCGGCCTTTTGGCTAAGATCAAGTGTAGTATCTGTTCTTATCAGTTTAATATCTGATACGTCCTCTATCCGAGGACAAAAAAATAAAATAAAATAAAATAAAAGTCATTTTCCTTTTAAGTTACTGAGAAGATACTGTTTTTTGCAGTGAGAACCTTAAGTGATACATGTCCTAAGACAATTGTGGTAGGTTAATAAAGTTATGACCAACCTAGATAGCATATTCAAAAACAGAGACATTACTTTGCCAACAAAGGTCCGTCTAGTCAAGGCTATGGTTTTTCCTGTGGTCATGTATGGATGTGAGAGTTGGACTGTGAAGGAGGCTGAGCACCAAAGAATTGATGCTTTTGAACTGTGGTGTTGTAGAAGACTCTTGAGAGTCCCTTGGACTGCAAGGAGATCCAACCAGTCCATTCTAAAGGAGATCAGTCCTGGGTGTTCTTTGGAAGGAATGATGCTAAAGCTGAAACTCCAGTACTTTGGCCACCTCATGTGCAGAATTGACTCATTGGAAAAGACTCTGATGCTGGGAGGGATTGGAGGCAGGAGGAGAAGAGGATGACAGAGGATGAGATGGCTGGATGGCATCACTGACTCGATGGTCGTGAGTCTGAGTGAACTCCGGGAGTTGGTGATGGACAGGGAGGCCTGACGTGCTGTGGTTCATGGGGTCACAAAGAGTCAGACATGACTGAGTGATTGAACTGAACTGAACTGAATATTTTTTGTATTAATGAATTATTTTTATTTTTATTGTTTTTTGTCCTTCCATACTAGCTAGATATTTGCCTTGAGTGGCTCCCAGGCTGTGATGTCATAGCAAACAGGAAGAAAGAAAAATGGAGTTAGGTAAGGTTTTGAAGAATTATAGTTATGATTCTCAGAGGAATAGAAAGGAATTTTGAGCTAAATTTTCCTTTTTGTGATTGTAGAAGTTATTCTTGGAACTGTGGGTGAGGGGAACTAAGAAAAGAAGAGTAAAATAGAGAGACATTGTGTGGCCTAGAAATGGGGCAGTAATTATCTAGAGGGATTCTCTAGACAAAGAAGGTTGAACATCCACTCATATATCCATTTCACACAGGTGCAAGTACTGCCCCTACCAGTGTTCAGGAATTCCATCAGTGACCACGGCAATGCAGCCTCCACCCAATGGAGAATTAAACACTGTCTGCACCCTGAAGTTAAATGTTCCAGGTCTCCCTTATTGGAAGCCGCCATGTGACCTAGAGACCACTTGGCAGGAGTGATGCTTAACTGTGCTTCGTGACTTTGTACACTCCTGTCAGACTTTTCCTGTGTATACAACACTCCAACTCCATCCCAGTACCAAAGTAAATCCTTGAGTAAGACCTTGGAGCTGAGACTATCTAGAGGGGTGGTTTATGTGTGGGGAAACAGTCTACACTGAATAGAACACCTCTGATATCCCCAAATTCGATGTAAGTGTATCCCAATTACACAATTAAAATTCTCTCTAGAATCACTATGCATGATTTCAAACATAGGTTCTACTGAGGTATCATATTAGTCATTTATACTATATTTAATCATGAATTGAATTCTTCTGTAGGTTAAACACTGCCTTCACATTTTATTTCATCTTTGCAAACTTTAAGTCTCAATGAAAATGCATCTTATGACTTCAACATTAGTGGCAATTGTTTGACATCTTGAAGTTGCTCATTTAACTTGTTCTTAACAGATAGAAGCTGGTTAGGAAATTATGGTCCTTAGGTTTTTAGAGAATATTACATGATGGTGATTCTTCCTGTTTCTTCCGGAGGGCTACAATCTCTTCCTGAAGTTTCATGCTTTCCTTTTGGAATCCCTCACGGAGAAGTCGTCCCTGTTCCTAAAAGGGAAAGTGGAGACTGAATACAACTTAAAACACTTCCCACATTTGCTAAATATATCTATATTAATCCCTCATGGGTTGTGAAACTTCTTTTTGAAATCTCTTCTTCCTTTAATTTTCATTATATCCCTCTTTCTTGGTCTACTATCAAAATTTTTCTGGGATTTATTTAGCTTCAGAAATATTCTTCTCTTGTGGTTTCTAAAATATTAGTGACCCCTAGAATTAATTTTTTACCTCCTTTAACCTGAAACAACAGTCTTTAAAGAAAAACTGTCCTGTTCTATCTCAGCTCTATATCACATGAACTCCCAAATGTATATCTAAGAAGGCAAGGAAGATGAAGAGACAATATAAGAAGGTTACTACAAAATTCAGAATCACAGGAGGTGTTTGATCAGGGAATTTAGTACAAATCTCCAAATTTTTGTAGCAGAGATAACAGAAATAAGTTCAGGAGGTAAAGCCTACACTGGTCCATGCTCTATTACAGGGTAGACATCCCGACTCAGCATAGAGTTGGAGAACAGCCCAGAGATCAGGAAGAAACTAGTAGCCTGGGTATGTGGTTCATGGTACGATATGGAATCTCCTGGTGGCTCAGATGGTAGAGAATCTGCCTGAAATGCAGGAGACCTGGGTTGGGAAGATCCCCTGGAGAAGGAAATGGCAACCCACTCCAGTATTCTTGTCTGGAAAATCCCATGGACAGAGGAGTCTGGTAGGCTAGAGTCCATGGGGTCCAAAAGGGGTCGGGCACCACTTAGCAACTAAACAACAAGATAGACTTCAATAACCAGAGATGGTTAGGGGTAGAAGCAGTAAGGAAATGAAGTGTCTACTAGTGCTTGGGCTAGAACAGTCCTTAAACTGATATAATGCTCTAACTTCTAAGAGCTTTTGATTCAGCACAGTGGAAGATAGAATGGAGATGCTACAATTGAATACCTCAAGTTTAAGGGCTAGCACCCTCTCTTGGTCTGCTATTAACTGGGCCCTCTCCTTTTCCATCTTCTTAGTCAGTTGCTTCAAACGTTCCTGATAACTCGCTTCTTTGGCTCGCATCATCTGTTCATTCTTCTTTTGCATTTCCTCTAACATTTTCTTTGCAGCTTCTGCAGCTTCAGACTTTATACGTTTCACTTAAGAAGAAAAATAAGCAGAGAAATATGAGAATCTTAATTTATTTTTATAGCTTTATTTCTGCTTTCACCCTTTTTACTTGTTTGCTTATCTCATGAAGAAAGCCTCTTGTGTTCATTTTTGCACTGAACAATCAGAATCTGACTGCCAATGCAGGAGATGTGAGTTTGATCCCTTGGTGGAGATCCCCTGGAGGAGGGCATGGCAACCCACTCCAGTGTTCTTGCCTGGAGAATCGCATGGGCAGAGGAGCCTGGCAGGCTACAGTCCACGGGGTTGCAAGAGAGTTGGACACAAATTACAACTAAACAACAAGAATAAATTAGAAGACAGATGAACATAAATATTGGTTAAGTAAATAATCCTTTAAAAATATGAAATATACTTGCTATTTTTTGCACTATAGTAATATTTCAGGTGGATGAATGTGGCTAACATTAACATTTCTGGGGCTTTCTAACTATCTACAGTGTTTTCACAGAGAAGGCAATGGCACCCCACTCCAGTCCTCTTGCCTAGAAAACCCCACGGAAGGAGGAGCCTGGTAGGCTGCAGTCCATGGGGTCGAGAAGAGTCGGACACTGAGAGACTTCACTTTCACTTTTCATTTTCTTGCATTGGAGAAGGAAATGGCAACCCACTCCAGTGTTCTTGCCTGGAGAATCCCAGGGACAGGGGAGCCTAGTGGGCTGCCGTCTGTGGGGTCACACAGAGTCGAACACGACTGAAGCAACTTAGCAGCAGCAGAGTGTTTTCAGCTGTTCTCACCTTCAATCTCTCTTTCCTTTTCTGTCAGCAAATGATCAGTCTGTAGAAGTGCATCAGCCACACCGTCTTTGGAATCCAAATATTTGCTCAGTGTCTCTCCTGTCTATTGATGCAGACCAAGTTAGAATTAGGAAATAGAGACTATGGGTTAAAGGAAAACCTAGCAGTACATGTTTCAATTCAATTTCATTTTACCCATTTTAGAATTTATTAATGAATACTATATCAAACTGGCTTAAAACCCAACTCTAGATCCACCCTCAAATTTGCTTCATTCTCAGTCACCCCAATGTTAGAAATGTAATCAGTAAAGCTAATCTTCTAATTGTATGGATTACAAACCTTATGGCTGTTCTTTACATCAGCTAATGGTATTTGCTTTGGATTCAAAATAAAACCAGCAAAAGCCCGTCGGTTGCAACCTATTTCTCCCAAACACACCGGTCCAGGATAGTATCTCTTCTTGCCTGGACCATGGTATTAGCATCATAATTGGTCTCCCTACTTCCTTCTACTCTTGCTCCCCTACAGTCTGATTTCCTGAAAGCAGCTGGCATCATATCACTTTAAGAAAGATTACTTCACTTTGATGCACCAAATCCTCTGCTGATTTTCTAGCTCTTTTCAAGTAAAACTGAAACTGCTCTCGGGGCCCTCCAGGATACTACCTAGTTAGCCTCTGGCTTTGAGCATCTCTCTGACCTCACCTCCTGCCACCTCTTTCTTTGCTCATTGCCCTCTTGCCACATTTGTTGAACATAAACCAATTCATCCTTCTGGGATTTTCTGTTGTTTGAAATTATCTTCTTCTAGATGCTCGCTTAGCTTACTTCCTGACTTCATTGAAGACTGTTGAAACAGCATCTCACCAGAGAGGCCCTCTCTAAAATACTACATATAAAATAGGACTATGTTCCCTTCCTCTCCTAGGCCTGTACCCTGCTTTATTTTTCTTCAGGGCAATTTTTAGCTCTGCGATAGCAGCTTCTAGAGTCACCCTAATATTTTTCCCCCTTTGTTCTCAGTAATAGAACCTATTTTTTTTTCCAATCAGGGCACATCATAGGCCATGATAAAACACTGCATTTTTTTAGTCAACCTCCCTGGTAGCTGGAGGTGGCCATATGATTAAAATTTGGCTAATACCACTTATGCAATGGTGTTATATTGGGCTTTTTGCAGTAAAAAAGCCTTAAAGAGAGTTGATCCAGAGACTTTTTACTCTTCTATTTTCCCCCTTTCTTCCTATCTGTAATATGGAAGGAATGGGTGAAACTCCAACAGCCATCTTACACCATGAATTGACCTTGAAGATGGAGGCTGGGTGCTAAGGTGCTGGAGCAGAACAGGAAGGAGTCTGGGAACAGCATGATTGTGGAATTGTCATAGAAGCCTGGACCCCTCTGCCTTACTTCTTGTATATAAGAGAGAAAGAAACTTTTGTGTTCTTAAGACACTCTTTTTTTTTTTTTTTTTTAATAATATGTGCCCAAACCTAATTCTAACTGATATAACCTGAGTATACTGGCACAGAAGCATACTTATGAGCCCAGAGTTTCCTATTAGTGTTTCCATTTTATCTGTACCACTTATTACCTGTACATCTTAGGTGAGTTATTTTACTTACTTCAGTTTTCTTATTTATAAAATGAGGACATTGGTATCATGTACTTCATAGTGCTCTTGTGAGGACTGAATGAGCTAAGCCCATTTGTTTCCTAACACAAAATAAGGTCTATATGTGAACTGTTATTATTATTAGATTTGCTGTAAGGTATACTTTGTTGATTGCTGATGAATACTTTGAAAGAACTTGTTGTTTTTAAACTGTACTAATCTCAGTTATCGGAGAAGGCAATGGCACCCCACTCCAGTACTCTTGCCTGGAAAATCCCATGGACAGAGGAGCCTGGTAGGCTGCAATCCATGGGGTCGCAAAGAGTCAGACACAACTGAGAGATTTCACTTTCACTTTTCGCTTTCATGCACTAGAGAAGGAAATAGCAACCCACTCCAGTGTTCTTGCCTGGAGAATCCCAGGGACGGGGGAGCCTGGTGGGTTGCTGTCTATGGGGTCACACAGAGTCGGACACGACTGAAGCAACTTAGCAGCAGCAGCAGCAATCCCAGTTATAGACATATTGTTAGGCCTGAGTAGAGAATTGTTGGATGATAGAAGGACTAAATTATTGAATAAATTCTGCAAGAGTCTTTGAGGGCTCCCATCTGTGCCTCCAAGAAGCACCACCATGAGATGAATCTGCTCATCACTTCATGGTAGTCTGTCCTACTGAGTAAACCAGTGAATAGTCTTGAAAGCCACAGGCACCATTTACCCATTGCATTTTTGTTGTTCCCACTGTAGTTTGAAAGAGTCACTTCAGCGAGGCCCCAGAAAAGGTGATCAGTTTGTACTTTACCTGTACCCCCTTTCTGGGGACCTGGTGGTACTTATTCTTCAGCTCATTCATCTTCTTAATAAATAAATAATAACCTCCTGGTTTAGAAAATTTTCCCTGCTTCACATCTTCATATAGAGGATGAAAAATGTCCTGAATTAAAGCCATGCAGTAATCTGAGGATGCTTTCATGTTTTGTTTACAAAAGTCATCTAGTTTTGCTTCTAACTTGTCCTGTGAGGTGAAAAATAGCACAAATGGCACCGTAAGCAATGATGAGAATGTGAACCAATGTGGATTACTGGGAAATGCTTCTCCTGCAGAGAATGTGGCACATAAATATAACACAGCCCTCACCATGTTGGGAGATTCTAGACAACTCTTCAATAGAATGCTGGTTTAAAAAATGCATCTACTTCTCCTTGTGTTTATCTGAAGCTTTTTTTGCTATGGTTTTTTAGCTTCAGAGAATGATTCTCAAAGCATAAACACTGCTCATTTGAGACTTCTCTTTTTCAGTTCCTAATAGTTTACCACACAATTGTCCAGTATGATAGGCCTGCAGGAGGTTCTGGGCCTGCCAATTTGTGACTTAGTGACACTCAACCTTTATGAAATGAGATTTATTTGTTGGTAAAACACAGGAAATTGTATCTATCTCATAGATTCCCTGTCAGGATTATATGCAGTGGTATAAATTGTTAAGCCCAGTGACTTCTCTGTAAGTGCTCAAAAGGGTCAATGATTAGTGGTATGTTCTTTAAAATAATAGTACTTTTGCATATTTTCTCAATAAAAGGCTAATGAAGGTAATGGAGATTGTACTGCAGTTAATGTCTGTATGGAGAAAGCCTACAGAACAGCATTTTTACCTACATTCAATTATAGAAGAGAATTTGCATGTTTCTTTGGTCTAGAAAGATATCCATAGCCTGCAGACCTTCACTATTTAGTTTCATCAGAACCCTTGAAAGCAGGAAGGTATGATTTATAAAATTCTGCCCTACAAGTCAGGGAAGGAATTGTCATCTGTCAAATGATAGTTTGTCATACAACAATCCTTCCTTAATTTGGAAGAACTCAGACTTGAGTCCTCAAATAGAATGCTAATGATTAATTTCTCTTTCTTGTCTTTCTGAATATTTATTGTTGCTTTACATTAAACACAAAAAGTGTTTAGGGTTTTCACAAAGAAGCAAATCCTCCTATGTTATTAGCAGGGAATATGAAAGCACTGTGTCTTTGACTAACTCTAAATTAAAAAATAAGTTAAAATAATCTTACATAAATACAGCATTACAGTTTACTTGTTTGATTAAAATATGACATCTATAGGGTAGAGATTAATAGATGAGGATATTTTTAATAACCATAGTTGGTCGTGGTACCATAGTCTCCAGGACTAAGGCTAAGAATAGTCTGTTCTTTTAGTAAAGAGTGCAAATGAGTACATATAACTGAGGGCTGCTATCCTTGGGTCTGGGAGGACTATTTATAGCAAGAAAGGCTTATTCACATTGTTGTATGGAAGAAACCAATGCAATATTGTAAAGCAATTATCTTCCAATTAAAAACAAAAAAGAGAAAGGCCCAGATTTTTCTTCCTCTCATTAACCAGAATAGCAAACATACCTCTAATTTTTTCTGAAACACTTGGTCCACATCCTTGAAAGAGTTCTTCATGAAGACTTCAATGGCCTCTTTCTCAGTGGCCCTGTGCAGGTCCAGCAGTTCCTGGAGGGTTTCCGTGGGCAACTTCAGCTTCTGGCCCATCTGCTGGTCATAGTGGGCAATGGCCTTTTGCACTGCAGCCAAGTTCTCAATCTCGGCCAAGGCCAGGACTGCACTCTCCATGCAGGGCAGATCCCCACTGCTGATGGAATTGACATAGGTCAGCACCAGGCTCTCTAGACCTATGAAAGGGAATTTAAAAAACAGTGACTAAGAGTTGGTGAGACAGAGGAATAAGCTGTGTTAGTTTAGTCCTGAGCATGCAAATTTAATCATTCTGAGTCAACTGATAGTGCACTTTTTATGCTTTTCCAGTGTTACAAACAGTAGTTTTAAGAATTTTTAAGAAGAATTGTGATGAGATATTTTGTTACCCTCTAGGTTCAGAATAGTTTAAAGCTTCCCTTTCCTCCTTCTTCCTTCACCTAAATGGAAGCTATTGGAATGAATGGGTTAGAGTAAGGATATTTTGCAGACAAAATGGTAAGTCTTAATATTTTCTTAGCCTTCCTGAATCTCCCTTCTTTTTTTAATGAATTCCTCTTCCTTTCTCAATTCTAAGTAATATAAAGGTCAAGGAGACATTTTAATGTACAATAAGCACATGTGTGTGTAAATGTAAGTGTACATGTGATGCATCTCACTAGTTCTGGGTCTGGCCTAAATAAGAGAGTCTTCCTAGATATTCTTTCATCAGAGCTCCATGCAGTGTGATCAATTCATCCAAGTTTGCCAGGGAATTCTGGTTTTAACACTGAAAGTCTTACATACCAGGAAATCACAGCCTTGGGAAACTGGAGTGATTTGTGGCCCTACAACTACTAGTTCTTGACTACAATAAGCTATCACCTCATACTGGTCAGAATGCCATTGTTCAAAGGTCTACAAATAGCAAATGCTAGAGAGGGTGTGAAGAAAAGCGGACCCTCATACACTGTTGGTGGGAATGTAAATTGATGCAGTCACTATGGAGAACATTATGGAGGTTCCCTAAAAAATGAAAAATAGAGTCCTCTTATGACCCTGAAACCCTAATCTTGGGCATATATACAGAGAAAACTATTATATGAAAAGATGTGTGCACACCAATGTTAATAGCAGCACTATTTATAGCAGTCAGAACATGCATGCATGCTCAGTCACTTTAGTCATGTCTGACTCTGCGACCCTATGGATTGTAACCCACAAGACCCCTCTGTCCATGGGATTCTCCAGACATGAATACTGGTGTGGGTTGCTGTACCCTCCTCCAGGGGAATCTTCCTGACCCAGGGATCAAACCTAGGTCTCCTGCATTGCAGGTGGATTCTTTACCACTGAGCCACCAGGGAAGCCCCAGTCAGGACATAGAAGCAACCAAATGTCCATCAACAATGAATGGATTAAAAAAAAAAAAAAACAATGAATGGATAAAGAAGATATGGTACATATATATAATGGAATATTACCCAGCCATAAAAATGAAATAATGTGCTTTGCAGCAATATAAATGGGCCTAGAGATTATCACACTAAATGAAATAATCAAACAGTGAAAGACAGATATCATATGATATCACTTATATGCATGTGTGCTAAGTCACTTCAGTCATGTCTGACTTTTTGTGACCCTATGGACTGGACCCTGCCAGAGTCCTCTGTCCATGGGATTCTCTAGGCAAGCATACTGGTGTGGGTTGCCATTTCCTCCACCAGGGGATCTTCCCAACCCAAGTGGTTGAACTCAAGTCTCTTATTGTCACCTGCATTGGCAGGAAGGAAAATCAATACTAAATAATCCAGATCTAAACAACTTCATCCATTCTGGGAAACTATTCCACATATTTCTTTTAGTAAATAACATTTGTTCAAGTAATTGCTTAAGTTCAGAATCCTGGAGTTAAGCTTAACACTGCCATATCATTACTTCCACACACCCACATGCCTTCCATCATCAAAACTTATGGATTTGATATTCAAAATACGTGAGGATTCTGTTAATTTTGACAATCTCTATTGCCACTATTTAAGCCTACATAGTCACCATTTATTATAAAATACTGCAAGTACCATTCATCTTCTTGTTGCTTCATGTACATCCCTCTAGCACGTTATCTATAAAACATTCTGAAGGACTGTATGAAACATAAATTACATATCTTTACCTCTTTGCCTGTCATTCCTCAAGATCTTTTCACTGGGCTCAGACTTTAACCTCCTTGAAGTCACGCGCCGGTCCTTTCAGGTATGGTTCCCTGTACTTATCAGTGTTTAATCATTAGGGTTACATAAATTGTTTAAGTACCTTTTGTTCCCATCAGGTTGGAATGAGGATTATGCCCAGTGGTTGGTACATGGCAAGCACTTCTAATCAGAGTGCTTAATCACACATTTTTGCATTGATTAACAAGAGAATTGTGTTAAGGTGAGAAGCAAAGCCTCACATACATGGAATGTATAGGCCTTTTCCTAACTTTGTCAATAATACACCTCTCCTGGAAGGAATTTCATAAAAATGGAGTTGAGAAGTTGGTGGAAAACATTACTACACCAGAGTTAGATTCTACTTCTTTTTCTTTATTCATCTGACTCATGTGAATATTAGATAATACCAGAAATAGTTTTAGTTCATATGTAAAATTCACAATGTGACCCTTGCAGTGTGTTTTCCTTGGCATCATTAGACTCTGTATTTGTCAGAAGTAATCCTCATGCCTCCCAATTCTGTTGTCTATAATGGGCAGTAGGAAAGTCTAGGTAACTAAAGAGACTAAGAGGGACTCACGAGGCCCATTGACTATGATACCGCCTGAGAGAGTCTTGGCCTTGGAATGGCTGAGGATGTAGAAGCAGAAGTCTGCAACTTGTTCTCTGAATTCAGGGTTCAAATCTTCCTCTTGTAGCTGCTCCAGGTGGATGAGGTACTTCCTATAAGCAGGGCGATCAAAGATGAAGCACTTTTTCTCTGGGAAGAACTTTCGGATACATAACCGAGGTTCATTAAAGTTTTTAGTTTTTTTATCATTTCCTAGAGGAAAGAAAATCAGAGGTTTTACAAATTCAGGCTACTTCAAATATATACCCTTCAACTTTGTAATTTGCCCAAATCTTATATAAAGAGGTAAAAATGAACTAATCATGGATCAGACCCAATAATTAAAGGGGTAGAGAAATGAAATTTCTTTCCTTCTCCAAGAAGGAAGTAACTTAAAATTAGATTGCACTGATTTATCTAAGAAACATTTCATTTCCTCTAATAGAACAGCCAGGATAACAAAGTTATAAAATTATAATTTTCAGCATCTGCATTTTGAAATGGTCATTCTGATACTGTTTTCTCTTTTTTTGTTTGCCAACCATGAGTCCCAGTAACCTTGTTTTAGCTTCAGTGAATTCTCCAGGTACTCATCAGTAGTGATGGATTGTCCATCTGCTTCCAGCCCCAGGGAGAAATCTCTCAGAGTCCACACAAAGTCTGGAAAAAAGCTCACAAAGTTGGCTGAGTCTTGGACCTCATGTTTATCAGGCGAGGATTTTGCCCTGATTCGATGTGTCAGCTCTGTCACATAGCTGGGATGCTAACATAGGAAAACTTCAGAAAAGGAGTAGCACCTTTTATGCTATACTGTTCCCCAAAGCTTATCTAAAATAATTTTTGTTAATTAGCTCATTCATTCATTCCACAAACATTTATTGAGCAATTACTATAAACCAGGAATTGTCCTAGGGATAAACAACATTACGATGAGTGAGAAAATGCTACCATCTACATTCTAGTGAGGGCTTCCCTGGTGGCTCAGAAGGTAAAGAATCTGCCTGCATTGCAGGAGACCCAGGTACAATTCCCGGGTTAGGAAGATTCCCTGGAGAATGGAATGGCAACCCACTCCAGTATTCTTGCCTGGAGAATTCCATGGCCAGAGGAGCCTGGCTGGCTATAGTCTATGGGGTCGTAAAGAGTCGGACATGACTGAGTGACTAACACACACACACGCACACACACACACACACACACACACACACATTCTGGTGAGGGGGACAGATGATAAACAAGTAAACAAATATGTAATAAACCTGAGATATTGATAATAGTTGCCTTGAAGAAAAATGAACCTCAGCTAAACTTTAGAGAATAACTATGTGTATCTGTGCATGGTGCTGGTTTATGCGGTGGTTCAGGTAAATTCATTCTGAGGTGATCATTGTGTAGAAATCTAAATGAACTGAGAGAGGCTGCCATGTACTAATCCACTGGAGAAAGCTTCCTGGCAGAGGAAATAGCTCCTGCAAAACCTCAGAGGGGAGACCATTGAGTGTGTCTAACAATACAGCAGGGAGGCCAGCGTGGCTAGGGCAGAAGTCCTGGAATAGCTAAGGTCCAGACTATGTAGGCACTGTAGGCCATAGAAAGTGTTTGAATTTTAATCTAAATTTAGTGAGAAGCCAAAGAGAAGCTTTAAATTGAGAGGGGAATATGACATGATGTTTGTTTTTAAAACAAAACTGGCAGGTGCTGTACCTATGAGAGGCAAGAGAGAAGAGAAAGAGAAGCTTAGGCAGTTAAGAAGATAACCCAGAGGCGAGAAGATGGAAGCTTAAACTGAAATTACCATTGAAGGAGTGGTGGGCATTAGCCAGCCTTGGCAAATACCTATGACAGGGGAGCTGACCAGACTGCGAGCAATAGTTTGTAAGGAATTGTCTAGGATGAATACTAAGCTTTTGATCCAAAAATCTCTATGAGTGCTATGGAAATTTACTGTGATGTTGAAGGAGTGCTTTTGGTCAAAAATTTAAGACTTTTCCAGAGATAATTCCACACATGTATGGACACCTTATCTTTGACAAAGAAAGCAAAAATATACAATGGAGAAAAGATAGTCTCTTTAAGTGCTGGGAAAACTGCTCAACCACACGTAAAATAATGAAACTAGAACACTTTCTAACACCATACACAAAAATAAACTTGAAATGGATTAAAGATATAAGTGTAAGACCAGAAACTATAAAACTCTATAGAGGAAACTATAAACTATAAACTCTTAGAGGAAAACATAGGAAGAACACTTGATGACATAAATCACAGCAAGATCCTCTATGACCCACCTCCCAGAGTAATGGAAATAAAACCAAAAATAAACAAATGGGACTTATTTAAACTTAAAAGCTTTTGCACAACGAAGGAGACTATAAGCAAGGTGAAAAGACAGCCTTCAGGATGGGAGAAAATAATAGCAAATGAAACAACTGACAAAGATTTAATCTCCAAAATATTCAAGAAGCTCATGAAGCTCAATATTGAAAAAACAAACAATCCAATCAAAAAGTAGGCAAAAGAATTAAACAGAGATTTCTCCAAAGAAGACATATAGATGATTAAAAAACACATGAAAATTCCATATATATGCGTTAGTATACTGTATTTATGTTTTTCCTTCTGGCTTACTTCACTCTGTATAATAGGCTCCAGTTTCAT
>NW_011495027.1:7101073-7107533 GCF_000754665.1 Bison bison bison
AGGCAGTTCTATTTCCAGTTTTTTAAGGAATCTCCACACTGTTCTCCATAGTGGCTGTACTAGTTTGCATTCCCACCAACAGTGTAAGAGGGTTCCCTTTTCTCCACACCCTCTCCAGCATTTATTATTTGTAGACTTTTGGATCGCAGCCATTCTGACTGGGGGCTAGTGCACTGGGACGACCCAGAGGGATGGTATGGGGAGGGAGGAGGGAGGAGGGTTCAGGATGGGGAACACATGTATACCTGTGGCGGATTCATTTTGATATTTGGCAAAACTAATACAATTATGTAAAGTTTAAAAATAAAATAAAAATTAAAAAAAAAAAACACATGAAAAGATGCTCAACATCACTCATTATTAGACAAATGCAAATCAAAACCACAATGAGGTATCATTTCATGCCAGTCAGAATGGCCATCATCAAAATGTCCACAAACAATAAATGCTAGAGAGGGTGTGGAGAAAAGGGAACTCTTTTACACTGTTGGTGGGAATGCAAACTGGTACAGCCACTATGGGGAACAGTGTGGAGTTTCCTTAAAAAACTGGGAATAGAAGTGCCATACAACCCAGCGATATTACTGCTGGGCATACACCCCAAAAAAAAACCCAAATTGAAAGAGACACATGTACCCCAATGTTCATTGCAGCACTATTTACAATAACTAGGATATGGAAGCAACCTAGATGTTCATTGGCAGACGAATGGATAAGGAAGTTGTAGTACATATACTCAATGGAATATTACTCAGCTATAAAAAGGAACACATTTGAGTCAGTTCTAATGAGGTGAATAAAACAGGAGCCTATTATATAGAGTGAAGTAGTCAGAAAGAGAAACACAAATACTATATATTAATGCATATATATGGAATTTAGAAAGATGGTAATGATGATCCTATATGGAGGGAGCAAAAGAGAAACAGATGTAAAGAACAGACTTTTGGAGTCTGTGGGAGAAGGCCAGGGTGGGATGATTTGAGAGAATAGCATTGAAAAATGTATATTACCATAGGTAAAATAGATGGCCAGTGTAATTCAATGCATGAAGCAGGACAACCAAAGCCGGTGCCCTGGGATAACCCAGAGGGGTGGGGTGGAGAGGGAGGAGGGAAGAGGGGTTCAGGATAGGGGGCACAAGTGTATCCATGGCTGATTAATGTCAATGTATGGCAAAAACTGTCACAACATTGTAAAGTAATTATCCTCCAATTAAAATATATTAATTTTCTTAAAAAAGAATCCCCCATGTATTTCTACTTTAATAGTGCCAGAAGCATGATAATATTCAATTCATTATAGTCACTTAAATATTTAAGACTTTTGTGTTGTTTTTGCATGTTAAGTTTGAGATGTTTCTTACACATCTAAATGGAGACTTGTAATCAACTAGATACACAATTTTGTACCTGAGAGTGGTGGTCATGATTGCTTATATAAATGTCATGGTAACTGACATAAAGGTGCTAGTGAAAGTCCAAGGCTGGATGAGATGCCCTAGGGACTAAGAAAAGAAGAATAGAAGCCCAAGAATCAAAGAACCACCATACTTAAAGGCCAAGAAGAAGCTGAATGAGAACTTGAGTTTTAGAGGATACCGAGGGTTTGTCAATGCATATTTGTAGGGGGAGGTGATCAAATATGACTGCAGTTTCATCCCCTGAGGTGGAGCCAGGCAATTGGAGTATGCTCACCCTCTTCTCCATCTTTGGAATATGCATTGCACTTGCCTTCCCCATGCTGGAAGCTGCACACGGACACAGCCTCTTTGAGATAGTAATGTGGTGCTAAGACCATCTGGACTGTGTACTCACCGGATCCAGTTTAGGAGTCTAAAGAGACCTTTAAAATTTGGCGGGTGGGTCCAAAATTTTTGGTGGGTGGGAATCTGTTAGTCTTCCAGTCACCTAAGAAAAGATACCTAAGTAAATCCTCTTGCTTATTAAACCTGCCACCTGCCAATCTCAAGTGATCTGCCATCCTCTTTTGTCTCTCCTTACTGTCTGGGTGAGCTTCCCAGGTGGTACCAGTGGTAAAGAACCCTCCTGCTAATGCAGAAGACTTAAGAGACATGGGTTTGATCTCTGGGTTAGTAAGACCCTCTGGAGGAGGGCATGGCAATGCACTCCAGAATTATTGCCTGGAGAATCCCTTCGACAAACGAGCCTGGTGGGCCACAGTCCATAGGGTCACAAACAATCAGACATGACTGATCGACTTAGCACACACACATATACATGCTATCTAGGGACTAGGGTCAGCTTCAGATTACACACAGGAAGCTCCTGAGGAGATTGTGACCCAAAAATATTAACTCAGATAGAAGGCATACAGAACCTTGTGCAGCTAAGTTGCCAGGAGCCACCACGGGAGATCCCACCCATGACAAAGGTCATGAGGAGAAGACCTGACAGGCAAAGGTGGATCAGGATTTGAGGGACTCCCTGGACCTGCTCGAGCATCTACCCCAAAACCAAAGTCTGTCTATCTACTGTTTACTATATTATGCCTTTCACCAAACTTCTGACATTAACAGGGGGCTATCCCCGACCACCTTTCTCTGAAGAAAATCAACTTAAAGCTCTAGTTAATAAGTCTCCTGGGCTTGAAAGGAGCATTTTAATTCTAACCCCTCTATTACTATTTTAGCTTGCTTGGCAGGTTTATCTACACTCTTGCAACTAACGCACATGATTGTTCACAACACCCCAAGCATAACCTTTGAGTGATAAAAAAGCTTTACTAGAATAATACTGCATTGTTGAGCCAATGTTTGCTACCGAGTTTCCTTGTCCTTTACCCAATGTGCGCCTGGGAGTGGATTAGCTAGTATAGTTGGTATGCAAGAAATACAAGCAGTAGCCTTGGCATTAGCAACATAAGACCCTTGAGTTAATACGTTCGTTCTTTGTTGTAACCCACTGCACCTTTGCTCCATAAGAATGTAGCTCTGTTTCCTGAGGGGGACTGCAGACTGGAAAGATAAAGAGAAAGCAGGTTTTCTGGTTGATCAACCTTTATCAAGAAAGAGTTACAAAATGTTAACAGGCTGCAGTGCCAGAAGACAATGTATATAACATAAGACCCTTGTTTATGAATAGCTATGCAAAAAATGTCCTGGTTTTGATAAAGGTAAAATTTATGTAATGTTGAGCTGATTCTGCATGGCTTTGTATCTTTCACTTCTGGAAATGTGTAACTCAGGGTATAAAATCCCCTTTTGAAAATAAAGCTGCAGACCCGTTCCACCTAAGCTGGGTCTCCCCGTGTCATTCTTTCTCTCTCTCTCTCTCACTCTCTCTCTCTGTTTTTTCAGGCTGATTCCCTGAAGCACAGAGGCTCTCTGAGTTCACTTTTTTCCCCAGGCTTCTAAGACCCAATCGAGGAGGCACTCTGCGTCTCCACTCTGGAGGGAAGTTGCTCTGCATTTTTGCTCCATCGAGAGGATGGCTGTGGCCTCTGTCAACAGAGCAAGTCCCATGTCAGGGGATTTATTGGCTTTCTGTGTAAACCAAGGAATATAAGCCTCTTTTTCTCTCCTTTACTTTCTCTCTTGCTGACGCCGTCCATCCTGAGGGTATCCCTGGATCCTGCTGGGGCTGGACTCCGGCACTAAGTGTCTGAGGATGATGTGTGATCAGAAAGGCTTGGGCTTTGGGTGGTGATTGAGGTAAACAGGGATGGTGAGCATAAGCATAATGGGGTTCATTAAGGAGGGGACTCCTGAATTCTTCTGCAGTGGACCACCAGTGTAATTGTTGATAAAATGAAGCTGTTCTTTTCTAGATTTTATGTTGTCTAGTCCACAAAAAGGATACTGTAGTTGGTCCATGGCATGCTGATTGATGGCTCCTATGCTGTTGTATACAAATGTGCTGCTCAGGAGAACTGCCAGGGCAAAGATCCAGGAGTCATTCTGGTTGTCTCCCCAGAAGTCATTGGAGAAGCCACATCAAGTAACTAAGAGCACATGATTCCAGTTCAGATGGACAGACTCTGAATCCATCTGTCTCTATTTGGAAACACATTAATCATTTCCCTATGCAAACTTTTATCCATCTGTACATGATTTTAAAAACATAAAATCAATGCTGTAGTGAAATTTAAATAAGACTTTATATAACTGCATATGAGAGTGTAAAGAAAATAAGCACTTGATCAGGTAATAGAATTCAAACCTCTCTCCTGAACTGAGATTATGATCTTCTATTCCCATGACATATCATGATGAAGCACCTTTTAAACAGTAGTTAAAATGTACCCCTTTAACAAAAATTTTCTAAGACTTCTAAGACTAGCAATGTATGATCCTTTATGAACAAATCTGTTGTCATCAGGTCTTATACTCTGCTTCTCTCACTAATCTTACAGCTGCAGATAACACTATTTCCACGATCTTTCTGGATTCCCACTCTGACAAGTCAGACATGTTTATAAACTTTCTAGTTAGGTTTAGATGCACCTTCAGTAGCTTTATTAGAATGTTTTCCTACAATACGAAAGGAAATGACTTAAGAAATCATTAGTCATTATTTTATGGGTTACAAAAAATATCAGTGGGCCTTGCTGACCACTCTCAATGCTTATGTGTGGCCAAGATATGCAACAATTCTTAAATTAGCCCATTATTCTCATATTTAGTGTTTAGTGCTCTCACATAAAGCTCACTTTGGATTGCTTCAAATTGCATTTGAGGTCAAATCTTGAGCACAAACAAGTAAATAAAATAAAATAAAATAAAACTATAATGCTGCTGCTATTAGTCGCTTCAGTCGTGTCTGACTCTGTGCGACCCCATAGATGGCAGCTCACCAGGCTCCCCCATCCCTGGGATTCTCCAGGCAAGAACACTGGAGTGGGTTGCCATTTCCTTCTCCAATGCATGAAAGGGAAAAGTGAAAGTGAAGTCGCTCAGTTGTGTCCGACTCTTAGCGACCCCATGGACTGCAGCCTGCCAGGCTCCTGAATCCATGGGATTTTCCAAGCAAGAGTACTGGAGTGGGGTGCCATTGCCTTCTCTGAAAACTATAATACATTAATAGTATATATTTGAAGCACAATTCAAAGGGTGGGAAGTGATAGTGTGAGAAGGGCTACTGATTTGACATAAACAGGATTAGAAGATTTATTTCTTTACCTTCTCCACATCCCCCAGGCCCTCGGTATCAAGCAGAACCAGAGTATGGTCTGGCTTCTTCGGATGAGGCATACACCACATCCAGATGCTCTTCGTGTTAGACTGCACCGTGGAGCCCACAGAGAAGCCTGCAAGGGGTCATGGGGAAAAGAGAGGATGGATTTTTAATAGCAGGTGGATTAGATCTGGAAATTGAGACATTAGGTAATAAAGTCAAGGTTTAAAGAAATAAATGAAAGCATAATCAATATTGATCTTAATTATGAGAAAAAGAATTTGGAGCATTTAGTACAAACTGAAATTTTTGTATTACCTTGAGATCACTATAAGCTTGATGTTAATCCACATACATTTTAGTAAATGTTTTATTGTTTATTATTGTCTATGTTAGTTTTATTTATAACTACTGTACTCCTTTCAGAAAGACATGTTCATACTTTAAAGAGGAAGTTAAAGCAAAGTGGGAAGAAAGAGTTGACTCTTATCCTTCAGCACAGAATGAATGTTAGAAGCCCATCACCAAAATGAAAATTAGCTTTCAATATCCCTCCCAGGTCTCTCCCTTCCTCTCCTCACATCACTGTGCTGCACGCAGGGAGTGTGGGTGGACAGAAGGGACTTGGCTGGGCTCTGCCCATGTCACTCACCCTTGTTCTTCCCAGCCAGCTTGTTCAACAGGTAGGACTTGCCTGTGTGGTAGAGGCCCACGATAGCCACCACCACAACAGGCTGCTTGATGGCAGACAGGATTTTCAGAGCTTCTGGATTAACCAGCAGTTGCCCATTGATGTTCTCAATGAGGCACTTTGGGGCTGGCATGTGGATCTCTGAGGCCATGTCCAGGGTATTCTCTGATCTTCAAGGGAAAAGATGGTATGGAAAGCAACATTTAGTCAGTGAGCTGAGTGAGAACTTTACAGTTAGGACCAAAATTTGGTTTTCTCCTTGAACTTTTTTCCTTATGTGTTTTAAAAAGCCCAATGGCATGAAATGTCCTATAGATATCAATTAGGTCTAACTGGTCTATTGTTTCGTTTAACATTTGTGTTTCCTTGTTAATTTTCTGTTTAGTTGATCTATCCATAGGTGTGAGTGGGGTATTAAAGTCTCCCACTATTATTGTGTTATTGTTAATTTCTCCTTTCATACTTGTTAGCATTTGTCTTACATACTGCGGTGCTCCTGTGTTGGGTACATATATATTTATAATTGTTATATCTTCTTCTTGGATTGATCCTTTGATCATTATGTAGTGACCTTCTTTGTCTCTTTTCACAGCCTTTGTTTTAAAGTCTATTTTATCTGATATGAGTATTGCTA
>NW_011495027.1:7107994-7109707 GCF_000754665.1 Bison bison bison
TGAATGAAATCCTTGCTGGGTACAATAATCTGGGCTGTAGGTTATTTTCTTTCATCATTTTAAGTATGTCTTGCCATTCCCTCCTGGCTTGAAGAGTTTCTATTGAAAGATCAGCTGTTATCCTTATGGGAATTCCCTTGTGTGTTATTTGTTGTTTTTCCCTTGCTGCTTTTAATATTTGTTCTTTGTGTTTGATCTTTGTTAATTTGATTAATATGTGTCTTGGGGTGTTTCACCTTGGGTTTGTCCTGTTTGGGAGTCTCTGGGTTTCTTGAACTTGGGTGATTATTTCCTTCCCCATTTTAGGGAAGTTTTCAACTATTATCTCCTCAAGTATTTTCTCATGGTCTTTCTTTTTGTCTTCTTCTTCTGGAACCCCTATGATTCGAATGTTGTAGCGTTTAATATTGTCCTGGAGGTCTCTGAGATTGTCCTCATTTCTTTTAATTCGTTTTTCTTTTATCCTCTCTGATTCATTTATTTCTACCATTCTATCTTCCAATTCACTAATCCTATCTTCTGCCTCTGTTATTCTACTATTTGTTGCCTCCAGAGTGTTTTTAATTTCATTTATTGCATTATTCATTATATATTGACTCTTTTTTATTTCTTCTAGGTCCTTGTTAAACCTTTCTTGCATCTTCTCAATCCTTGTCTCCAGGCTATTTATCTGTGATTCCATTTTAATTTCAAGATTTTGGATCAATTTCACTATCATTATTTGGAATTCTTTATCAGGTAGATTCCCTATCTCTTCCTCTTTAGTTTGGTTTGGTGGGCATTTATCCTGTTCCTTTATCTGCTGGGTATTCCTCTGTCTCTTCATCTTGTTTAAATTGCTGAGTTTGGGGTGTCCTTTCTGTATTCTGGCAGTTTGTGGAGTTCTCTTTATTGTGGCTTTTCCTCGCTGTATGTGGGTTTGTACAGGTGGCTTGTCAAGGTTTCCTGGTTAGGGAAGCTTGTGTCGGTGTTCTGGTGAGTGGAGCTGTATTTCTTCTCTCTGGAGTGCAATGAAATGTCCAGTAATGAATGGCGTCCACAGGCGTCTGCACTGCTTCTCTGTTGGGGGAGTTACCGTAGGGCTCGCAATCTGTGAGTTTTAATTGTTTATTTATTTTTTCTCCCTGTTATGTTGCCCTCTGTGCTTCCAAAGCTCGGCACAGATTCGGCAGTGAGCATTTCATCCCAAAACAATGAATTTCACCTTTTTCTCAAGCGCACATGGAACCTTCTCCAGGATAGATCACATCCTGGATCGTAAAGCTAGCCTTGGTAAATTCAAAAAAATAGAAATCATTCCAAGCATCTTTTCTGACCACAATGCAGTAAGATTAGATCTCAATTACAGGAGAAAAAGTATTAAAAATTCCAGCATATGGAGGCTGAACAACAAGCTGCTGAATAACCAACAAATCACAGAAGAAATCAAAAAAGAAATCAAAATTTGCATAGAAACGAATGAAAATGAAAACACAACAACCCAAAACCTGTGGGACACGGTAAAAGCAGTCCTAAGAGGAAAGTTCATAGCAATACAGGCACACCTCAAGAAACGAGAAAAAAGTCAAATAAATAACCTAACTCTACACCTAAAGCAACTAGAAAAGGAAGAAATGAAGAACCCCAGGGTTAATAGAAGGAAAGAAATCTTAAAAATTAGAGCAGAAATAAATGCAAAAGAAACAAAAGAGACCATAGCAAAAATCAACAAAA
>NW_011495027.1:7112455-7137581 GCF_000754665.1 Bison bison bison
AGTCCAGGGTCGATGCATGACGCTGGATGCTTGGGGCTGGTGTACTGGGACGGCCCAGAGGGATGGTATGGGGAGGGAGGAGGGAGGAGGGTTCGGGATGGGGAACACATGTATAACTGTGGCGGATTCATTTTGATATTTGGCAAAACTAATACAATTATGTAAAGTTTAAAAATAAAAAAAAAAAAAAATAAAGTTACAGTTACCTCCTTGTAATTAAAAAAGTTAACATGGGGGGAGATATTTTTGAGACTGCAGATATATTCTCCTCAAAGTTTCATATCGTTTTTTCAGTACTGATTTTAACATCCACTAATAATGATTCCTGCTTATAACAGTTATTACTGTGGTGCTTGACTGTAGGTTATTTGTACTTCACCATTCCTTCAACATTAGCTGAGGTTCTACTTCAAATAAGAGCTATCCCTTCTTCTCTATTTTTTTTCCTCATTCAATTATTTAGTTGTATCAGTATAGACTCATAGATAATTTTATTTTATTCTGTGGGGTTTAGTACTTTACTATCATTCCCTTGTGGCTCAGAAGTAAAGAATCTGCCTGCCAAGAAGGAAAGTCACGTTCAAACCCTGAGTCGGAAAGATCCAGAGAAGGAAATGGTAACATACTCCAGTATTCTTGCCTGGAAAATCCCATGGACAGAGGAACCTGGTGGGCTATAGTCCACAGGGTCACAAAAAGTCAGACACAACTGAGTGACTCAACAACAACAAACAAATTATTATTTACTTATTGCTTAATTTGCCCCAGATTTGTTCTTTGAGAGCTTCTTCAACCTGGCTCCTGGGTCGTTTGGCCATGCTTCCATCATATTCTAAGCACTTTTTTACTTTGTGGCACCACAAGGTATTCCTGGTCCATCTTGTACTTTGTCTGAGTCAGCTCTAGATTTGGCCATTTCTCCTAGAAACCCTGATTCCTTTCTTTGGATAACAGAACTTTGATGCCAGGATATAACTCTAGGTGTGTACCTTATTTCTAGGTCCCCTCAGTGGGCCAAATTCAGAAATACATGTATGAATACTAGCACACGTAGATACATCTGTATTTATTTCTGTCTTTGTGTATACAGCCTTAATTTCCTGCTGATGTTTTTAATTGGAGGATAATTGCTTTACAATGTTGTGTTGGTTTCTGCTACATAACAGTATGAATCATTCATAAGCACATACATATCCCCTCCCTTCTGACCCTTGCTCTCACCCCACCATCCCACCCCTCTAGGTTGTCACAGAGTGCCAGGCTGGACTCCCTATGTTATATACTGCTCATGTTTCTTATTGCAATTCAACACAACAGGAATTACTCAAGCTTTACCTTGCAACTCCATACTCTGACTATGAAAGCCACAGCTCTTAGTATCATAAATTTGCTTATGTGCTCAGTCCTAGTATATGTATAAAGTAGTTTCAAAGTTGCTAATCCATATCTTGGTGATAAATAGATTTACTAATGAAAGTGCATTATTAAGATACAGTTGTTTTTGTCTTTAATCTAATATATATAGTCAAAACACTGTATTCTGAAATTCTTAGATTAGTTCTTTCCTTCCTCATCCTCTTGAGCTGTTAGTTTATTCATTTGTAACACAGTCAGTTTCATTTGTTACTATATGTGCTTCATTTAGGACTCCCCCACATCTTGGTTGGGCTTCTGTGGTAGCTCAGAATCCACCTGCCATGCAGGAGACCTGACTCCCTGGGTTGGGAAGATCCCCCAGAGAAAGAAATGGCTACCCACTCCACTATTCTTGTTTGGAGAATTCCATGGACAGAGGAGTCTGGCAAGCTACAGTCCATAAGGTTGCAAAGAGTCGGACATGACTAAGTGACTGACATTTTCATTTATTTCATATCTTGGCTAATTTTAGTATGTGATTATTTTTTGAGTATGTGAAACATTATGTAGTTGTGAGAGTCAGAGCTTTCCAAAAAGGTATACTCAGAGAAATGTCACTTTGTCTTCATCTGATCACTCCATTCGTGTTCCACCCTTCTATTCTTGAAAGCCCAGTAGTGTTCAACTCTGTGCGACCCCATGTAGCCCACCAGGCTCCTCTGCCCATGGGATTTCTAATCTTACTACCTCATAATCACCCATTCTCTGAGAATAAACCAATCTCATTAGTTTCTGGTTGATACTTCCTAGATATGTTTTCCATAAATCAGATATATTTTCTTATTCACATTTTTAATAAGAAAGATCACATTTTACAAATATATGGAAATCACTCTATATCACTTCATATAAAGCTTGCTCACTCTTTTTGATGGATGTCTACTCCATTAAATGTATATACCATAGTTTACTTAACCACTCCTATGTGTGGGCACTTAGATTGCTTGTAGTGTTTTTCAATTACAGTGCTGCAATGAATAACCCTGCTTTCATATTGTTGCAGATGTTTCTTCAGAATAGATTCCCGGGAATGTGGTTGCTCTGTCAAAAGGCAAGAGTATATACTTTTGTTGCTTGTTGCCAAATTCTTTTGTAGAAGAAGGGTATCAGTCAGTTCACTGACTCCAGTTCACTGGAGTCACTCAGTCGTGTCTGACTCTTTGCGACCCCATGAATCGCAGCACGCCAGGCCTCCCTGTCCATCACCAACTCCCGGAGTTCACTCAGACTCACGTCCATCGAGTCAGTGATGCCATCCAGCCATCTCATCCTCTGTCGTCCCCTTCTCCTCCTGCCCCCAATCCCTCCCAGCATCAGAGTCTTTTCCAATGAGTCAACTCTTCTCATGAGGTGGCCAAAGTACTGGAGTTTCAGCTTTAGCATCATTCCTTCCAAAGAAATCCCAGGGCTGATCTCCTTCAGAATGGACTGGTTGGATCTCCTTGCAGTCCAAGGGACTCTCAAGAGTCTTCTCCAACACCACAGTTCAAAAGCATCAATTCTTTGGTGCTCAGCTATCTTCACAGTCCAACACTCACATCCATTCATGACCACTAGAAAACCATAGCCTTGACTAGACGGACCTTTGTTGGCAAAGTAATGTCTCTGCTTTTCAACATGCTATCTAGGTTGGCCATAACTTTTCTTCCAAGGAGTAAGCGTCTTTTAATTTCATGGCTGCAGTCACCATCTGCAGTGATTTTGGAGCCCAAAAAAATAAAGTTTGACACTGTTTCCCCATCTATTTCCCATGAAGTGATAGGACCAGATGCCATGATCTTAGTTTTCTGAATGTTGAGCTTTAAGCCAACTTTTTCACTCTCTACTTTCACTTTCATCAAGAGGCTTTTTTGTTCCTCTTCACTTTCTGCCATAAGGGTAGTGTCATACCAGACTGCATTTCCACTGGCTCAGCTTGTATTACATTTCCATAACACGGAGATTTTTTTTCCTTGTATCTCACATATTCTGACTTCATTACAAAATTTCCTTTCAAAGCTTCTCACCTTCAAATTTTAATCTTTGGACAGGACACCCTGAGCTGTCTCACCTCAAGCATATATAACAGGCAGCCTGCTCCTGGGGAATATTATGTCAAACATTTATATAATGTGAAACACATGCCATCCTAACCCAGTCTTGGACCTGGTTTCTCCCAAGTCTGTTCCTAGGCAAGCTCTGGATCAGACTGAAACTCAGGGTCCCCAGTGGCTTCCTCCTCAGGCACTCCTGAGCTGCCATAATCCACCCTGTCTAGTGACTCACTGGTTCTTAACCATTGATCTGCATCTGAATTCATGTGTTTTTGTCCAAGACTGATACCTCTAATCTGAATCTCACTCTTCATGACAAATTAAAATTACAATGAAGTAATCATAGTTCAGACATATAAAACTAGTGTTGAGTGCCATTAAGAATTTAGTCTAAGACATATCCTAGCACCATGAAAAGCTTGAATTTTCTCTGACCTGTATCACACCTAAGGACATCAACAGCTGTATTTGGGACAACATCTGCTACTTGCAACTTTATGGTTCAGGATTCCCTCCTCCCCCCACCCTGTGGAACTTTAAAACCATGTCAGCGATTTAAACCAATTTAAAATCAATTCAGTAACCAATTCAGGTCCTTACTTTTTGTCTTAATTATAATCCTTAACACAGAATTGTAAATAACTGTTCTTAGTTTTGACCTTACTAAACTTTTTCTATTTTGTAGTCAAGAGGAACACAAGCTTTTAAGTGCTTCTTGAACTTGTCTCCCAGGCTGCAGTCCTAATAAACCTTGAGTAAAACACCTCTTCATTTTAATCAGGTCATAGTTTCTGAAATTTTTGTTAACACTCTATATTTCACTTAATTATGTTACCAAATTTTGACCTCCTTGTGTTTGAAGATCGATTCTTTATTATCTCCGCATATATCAACTGGCATATTGCTTTTAATTACCTCAGGTAATGAAGCTACTCTTATGAAACATGATCTTATAAACGATCATGTTTCCTCTATGAACTCTGTTCTATATAAAGTATTTATTCGCATGATTTTAGTCATGACCTCTTTAACCAGGACTTGATGATTTGATAATTTTATAGCATTAAGAGAAATTGAAGTTTTCTTTTAGTAATGCCCTACTTACCTTGTTAACTTCAATGTCTCAATCCCTGTAACCAGAAGTGATCATGATAAAATTTTTATTAACTTTTTGAGATATCAACAAAGACAGACTAAGGGATGCTGGTTTTTATTCTTATCCTATAAGAAAGCATGATTGCTTCTATTATAGTTGATTACTTCTGACTTCTGGCTGAAGACTGGAATCTTATATGATGCCAGTCTTGCCACCTATCTGGCTTCCCATTTCTCTAGGGGTGGCTAAAAATAAAGCTTTTTTTTTTTTTTTCCTATGACAGTACTATACTCATTTCCTCTTACAACAGTGGCCCACCAGGACTGCTGGCAAGAAGATTGCCTGGTTTTAACATGAGACATAGCACTTTTATAAAATGAGAATCAGTTACTAACCAGAAAAAGTGGCTGCATAAAGATTTTGTAAGCTCCCAAATTACAATAACCTGTAGCCTTTTTTTGTAGACCCCAAGTTCTAGCACTTGGAAAGTTTGCAATAAAGACAGAAGTGAACTCTGAGCTTTAGTTAGTGGGTTTTATAAAAAATAAAGACACTTTAATAAAGTATCAAGAAAGAATCTTGAAGCATTCCTGGCTCTCAGTTTAGACTCTGCCTCTGCTGGAACCTAATTCAGCACAGAGCTCAGCAGTGGGCACTTAGAGGACACCCTGCTGCCCAACATCAGACTTTCATCTGAACTCATGACAGATCAGGCTCTGCGCAGCCTGTCTTGGTATGATTGCTTTAGAGAAAGTGTGCTCTCTCCCGTAAATCTCTTCCCACCCAGCCTCAGTCTTAGCCGGGGGAGAGATCCTGTAGAGGTGAGCAGAAAGCTGCCTCAACTGGAAGGTTAGAAGAGCTTGTCCTCTTCGTGTTTCCTCTGAGTTTGGTTTCACTATTCTCTCTCACTGGCAATTTGGCCTTTATTTTATCCCTCCAATCTCCTGGGGCTTCTCAGATTTTCCTCACCCAATGATAAGAAAGTGAAACTATCAGGCAATGTCTGCAAAGAAATAGACAGCACTGAAACTGAAAGTAGAATCTAAGGCTACAAAGGAAATGCGAGAGCTATGCTAGTGAGAGAGCGTGACATGATTTCTCAACTGGAACCTTTAAATTTTATAATTAGAAAATGTCTTAGAGACTGCTGAAAAGAAAAATCAGAGAAAGATCCATTGGATCAATTAAAATAATGCTGTTTATTTCTTGTTTGGAGACAGTTTGAAAAGTATTAGGATGAGAAAACCTACTATAATGATTTTCTAGGTCCAGTTAGATTCAGTCACAATGTAGCTGGTTACTCGTGTTTAGTAAGTGAGAACTGTAAGTTCTCCAGGGGAATGACTGTGTCATAAATTTTTTTTTTTTAATTCTCCATACTTAACCCTAGTACTGGCACTTAGTGCTTAATAAATAATAAAAAATGAGGTTATATTCCATCTTTTGCACACTTGATTCATACCCAGTGACAACTTCTATACATACATAATCCCCTCTTAGTCTTATACCACAATATTTTTACCACAATATTATTTACTTTTACCACAATATTAGAGAGATTTAATAATGTGCTAAAACCACAAGGTAGTAAGTATGATTGAACCCCAAAAGTCTTTCTCCAGAACCCATGCTATCAACTACCTCACTTAATACCTCTGTTGTTGCCAAGTGAACAACAGTAATAATAATGTTTCTTATTTATCAATTGCTTCCTAGGCCAAACTCTTCACATATTATTACCTATTACATATAATAATTAGCCAGCTTGAGTTTGTAGTCCTTGGGCTTTTTGGGGCTTCCCTTGTGGCTCAGCTGGTAAAGAATCTGCCTGCAATGCAGCAGACCTGGGTTTGATCCCTGGGTTGGGAAGATCCCCTAGAGAAGGGAAAAGCTACCCACTCCAATATTCTGGCCTGGAGAATTCCATGGACTGTATAGTCCATGGGGTCCCAAAGAGTCAGACACAACTGAGTGACTTTCACTTCCACTTTCTTTCACTTGGGCTCTTTTGATTGAGGACTTCCTTGGGAAAAGGCCTCTGTGCTCTACATCAGGAGGTCTAAGCCAGGATTCCCCAAAGGTCATTCTACTGAACAGTGAGCCTCTGGAATGCTCCTTGATAAAAATATTTCATGGCCAAATAAGTTTGAGAAGTATCTTGTTCCCCTGTTAGAGCTTTACTAGTAATAGAAAAGAGCAGAGGTAGGAAGGAAGGGAGGGAAGAAGGATTCTATAACTTATTTCTCACGTAATCCTTTTTCTGCTTCAAGTAACTGATGTTTCTGTATCCTGCTCTGTGTTGATTCATATAATCTTGTTTCAATGTTCAATCCATTTTCTGAGTTTGAGTTAAATTCTTTGAGTGGTTTCATTACTCTTTTCATGCTACCAAGGTCCCGCATATTTATCTGATTATATGGGAAGAGCACCTGGGAAGAGCAATTTTTCTTCTCTGTCTTTGAAAGTACCTAGCAAAGTTCTCAGCACATAGATGATGCACAAACACTTTTGATATAACAGCAGATGACTGAAAAACAGTGGCACCTAAACATAATCAAATCCATATTATGCACCAACATTTGTTCCATGCATTCGGTATTAGTATTAGAAACAGTAAATGTAGAAATATAAGCAAAGTACTGGATTTGTCCCCATTTTACAGATGATAAAACCTGAGGCCCTCAGAGACTGTGAATTGTCAGAAGTCCCAGACTAGTAAACATGAATTTGGACCTGAATTTGAAGCCATCTAGATCTGTCTGACTTTGAAGCCAATGCTCTTTCTATTAATGTATAGTTTAAGGCTCATAACAATACTTATATATGGGGTACTTACTATCCCCATATTTAATGAGGAAAAAGAGTCAGAGGGTAAGAAATATGTCAGCCTAAATATTCTTGTGTACTTTAAAACATACCCTTCATATGCTGGGTACAGTGTTCTATGGATATTCAATAGATATTCAGTAGAACTTAATAGAATTCAGTGGAATTCCTTTCTTTGCTCTCATTCCATTCTATGTCTCCAAATTTCCATCTAGCAGTATATACCAATAAATAGTAATATAATATAAATATGAATAAAACTAACCTTCACCTCCTATTTAGTTGAAGAAAATAGGAGGTAAGATTACCTCCTATTTAGTTGAAGAGAGAGTTAAATAATCAACTACTAAATGGCAAAGATGAGAATCAGTGGGAATAAGAAAAGCAAGTGTGGACAGAACAAATTATAATGCTTACACTGTGGTGGATGCTCATTTAAAATATTATCTGAGACTTATGCCTCAACTGAGAGCTTGAGGACCAGCCAGTAATCATTTAAAACTGGCAGAAATGATGATTTTTAAATGAATGATCCTAGGCTAATGAGTATCCACAAGGAAAAATGAGAAAATGACTTCCACGTCATACCATACACAAAAAGTTATTCCAGAAAGATTGCAGAGTTCAGTATAAAAGGGAAAACAATAGCCTCTAGAAAATAGTATGAAAGAATAGTTTCAAGTATTTGAGGCTAGGAAATGTATTTTTAGGGCATAAAATGTATGAAACAGTTGTAAAGATTAACAAATTTGACTATATAAAAATAAAGATATATTGTTTATCAAATGACACCATTAATAAAAGAAAAAGGTAAACTGCATATGAGAAGGCATAAATAAATGAAGAATGACCATATATAAACATATAAATAACTTTTAGAAAGATAGATACTCAATAGAAAATTGAAAATGATAATTCAGCTCTTCAAAAAGAAGGTATCCAAATGATCATAACATTTGAAAAAGATCTAATAGCTAAATCATAAGATAAATCGAGTTAACATCACTAAGATATTGTAGCACACACCTATTGCAATGGCCTAAATGAACAATACTGATAAATGGAAATGTAGACTAAGACACGGAGCTACTAGAATTCTTAGACATAGTTCCTAAGTAAATTTAGTACAACCACTCAGGTAGCTTTGGTATTGATACTGGTGGCACCAGAAGAAGTCTCCTAGTACTTATGCCCTGTGTAGTCCCCTCCACATTAAGTTCATGCTTAGCCATGTGACTTGACAATGATATGTCAGCAAACATGACCCAGGGTTGAGAAGTATTCCTGCAACTTTCATTTCCTATTAATATAAGTGAAATTGAATGTGAAAGTAGGACAGGGCTGAAGTAGGATTAATGCTGAGAAATCACCTGTTGCTTCTCCAGACCAATAAAATCTGTTGCTTATATCAGGCACCAAGAACTAATTCCGGTAACAGTTTAATCTTCCTGTGAATTATATGTAATGAGAATGTGCTTATAAACTGGAAAAAGTTCATTTCCCTATCCCCTTTTCAGAGGTTCTCTTTGCTTCAGAAATTAATGGATAGTTTCTTTTCTCTAAACTTCTAAACGTAAATAAAGGTCTAGGGTCAAAATAAAATTACTGGCAGCTTTAACACTCAGGAAAGTCTCCAAGTATCTAGGCTTCACCCCTATTGAAAAATGACCACCCAGAAAGCTAAAGCTTCAGGCTCCCTAACACTTTGGGAGTTTAACCTAGGTTCAGTCTTGGCTAACGCTATTTCTACTTAGGGAGATAAGAAAAGTTTTTTATTATTCTTTCAGATGAGAGAAATTAACTGGTAGCTACCTCAATTGTCCAGTGAGATTAGGGTGAACTCTGTAAAGGAAGGCATGGGACGTTCTGGATGTCATAGCAAATGGTGCTGCCCCATACTCACTGGAAAACGGGACACTGTTGGCCCAGGGAAACATGCCCATACCAGCTAAAACAGTGCAAAAGAATCTTACCTGTTCGGCTATAGAAAAAGTGTAACATTTCATGCTACTTACTAGTCACTTTCAGTCTACCTATATGCATGTACTTAATTATTTTTACCCTAAAATGAGATAGTCTTCTTTCTTTTCTAAATTGTCATGATGAGGATTTTCTCTATTGATAAAAATTTTAATGCACCAAAAATATGAAACAATTGAATTTGTATTCTACTCCATATCCCTTTCCAGATGAACTAACTAAAGATATTTATCATAATAAATTTGGAATTTTGGTTAAGAATAATTTAATTTATGGTAGGTACAAAATTATTTATGAAAAATTTATAAATCAGTAATCAGTATAGAAAAGGCTGGAAACATATATTGTATACCCCAAATTAATCTTATTTTTCACTGATTGATGGCGTTAGAGATTATTTTGTGTTTCTGAGCTTTGTGGATTCTTTAAATGACAATATAAAATTATTTTATAATAGTAGAAAAACATACACAACAAAAAGTAATTTCCCTTTTGAAAAAGAAAATCATTTATTCAAGAAATATTTTCTTGAGTATTACAATCCATTGCTCACTCTTTTATTATGCAAGTATTTAATAAACAATGATGGTATACAAAGCCTGTCATACATTAGTGTTCAACAGGGAGTTATTATATTATATTAATGATTAATAATATATTAATAATATAATAACCATATAATAATATATAACCATAATATAAGGGGAGTTATTACATTAATATTAAGGTAGGTCATATAGGAAAGGCAGCTTGGAATGAGAATTGTATTGATTCCTTTTGTTTGGACAGAAACCAATTTTGTTTGCTATAGTTGCAGCATCCAGTGCTTTATCTTCCTGGAAATCAGGAAGAAAAATTATTATATTATTGTTATATTATTCATTATTCTAATTTGATTTCAGAATAAACAGTGTGCTGTGTGTGTTTTCAAGCTATCTCTAATTTAAACCCATGGAGTTGTTAATGAACATGTGACTCGCCCTAATCTGAAAACATCACTTTAAGAATTGATGATTTAGCACAGGAAGTATTCTTTTCTGAACTAAAAAAAATGAATTTGTTAGTTGACATGAAAGTTGGCAGAAATAATGAAGTCACTAGTGTTCACAGTATGTGACAGCTAGGGAGAAGTGAACAGAAGCAGATACCCTGCCAGCTGTGCATGTCCCTGGACTGTATCCTGTGGTCCTATTTCTCCCCTCAGAGAGAGGCTCCTGTCCCTGCTGCAGAATCTCACTGCCCTAACCTGGGGATGAAACTCTGCCTGACACAGAGGAACCTCCCCATGCTGCAGAGAGATTGCTTAAATGCTCTAACCTTCTTGTTATTTTCAAGGTACACATGTTGCAGAATTTTATCTGAGTCTGAGAAGGCTGCAGTAGTCCACTCAACACTCTTAGCAGCTCTCCTGAGCTTCCTTAAACTCTTTCCTGTGTTCTGGTCTCCTCTATTTTTCTTTGCATTTTCCACAGGTTCCTGTCCCTAATCCCTACTTCATCAATGAAGTGTTTCCTTAAGAAATACTCTGTCTGAGTGCAGTTTGAAACCAGGTTGACAGGGGACAAGACAGCATCAGTGAGGTAAGCTGTAGACTAAATGGAGAAAGTGTGGAGAGAATTCTAGGAGTGGTCAAGCTGCTAATTTGGTGTATAAAATACCACATGCAAGGAGAGGTGTGAACCTAGCTTCCAAAAAATTGTGGAAAAGTACTTGAAATAGATCTCTTATTCCTTCATTCAGTCAATAATTATTGATTAGCTTTCAAGCTTGTGAGAGGCCTTTTGCCTGAAGCCTTTTCTTGGGGTGTACATAAACTTTGACAATAGATGACAAGTTATACTTGAACTTGTAAAGTGGGTACATATTCCTTTTACTCAGCTTCATTGTCCTTTGCCTCACTCTTGATCCCTTCCTAATCTATAGACAGCTCTATTCCATGTCAACATTATTGTGCTATTTCATATTCCCTTTGCTGGTTCCTGTACTGGGGAAATTGATGGGGACATAACCCTTTTGCCTGCCTTCTCATCCCATTTCCAGACCATCCAGACATGCCACATGGAGCAGATTTCTTTGGTGAGACCTATGGGCTTCAGGACTGGCTCAGCTCTGACTTTTCATTTCAGTGGTGGTAAGAGAAACCAAAAGGTGACTGAGAGTTATCTCACTTTCCTCAGAGCAGCACAGCTGTGCTCTGTCTTCTGCTTTTAGAAGGAAAGAAAAGATGAAGACTGATTACAGAGTTTCTGTTTCATGGCTCAATAGCCAGTGTTCAGATTCCATGTTATCAGCCTGTGAGTATCAAATGCACTGAGATATTGGTCTCATAGAAAAAGTATGATTTTATTTCAGAACACCCTGAACTGATTTAAAAAAAAAAAAAAAACTATGGTGGAAATATGAGGGATTTTCATGATTCTGGTAATTTATGTACTATTTTAAACACCACAATTACTCTGTGAGCCCAAGGCAATGGGTTAAGTTCTGGCAGTTAACCTGGAGGAAATTTAAGAACACAGGGAACATGGAGTTCCCGCCCCTCGGAGAGAACAGCACAGCACGTTCAGATGGGTGAGCATGTCTTTTCTGCCTCAGGGAGTCCCATCTGCACTAGTTTCTAAACTGTGGCCTGTGTTTTGAGAATCCTGAAGAGCAGGGAATAGAGTGGAGGCATGGTAAATTGAATGGCAGTTCTTTATTTATTCAACTTACACCAGCTTTTTTATGTGGTGGATTCTATACTGGGAAATAAAGAAATATGATGGAGACCAAATACCTGAGATCAAGAGACAGGGGAGACAAAAGTTTACAACAATTTCTATTTCACAATTATATAAAAGGTGCTGCTGTAGGAATGACAACATGCAAATTGCAGCACGGAGGTGGTCACCTCATCGAGGCTCAGGAGGTTAGGCAGTAGGGGACCATGAGGAGGAACAGAAGTAACAAGTAAGGAGTATCAGATGGGGAAGCAAGAATGCCTTTTTAAGAAATCTGTTCATTGTGCTGCAAAAGCCTAGAGTTAAGAGAATATGTCCAGCTTCTAGAATTACAAGGGGTTCATTCTAGCTACTGCAGAGTCTAAGGCAGTACACAGCATTAGCGCTCCCCCAAAATGGGTGGGCCCTGAAGAAAAAAATTGCTTTCCAATTCACCAACTTTATAAATGTGGGACTTGAATTTGGATGCCATTCCAGGCAACCTCCATATGACTTTATATCTAAAGAGATTGGGGAGTCAAATTTTAAAGCCTTACTGAGAAACCATATACTGATGATCCCACAATATAATCAAAGTTCCACCACACATACTGTGCAGAGATATGTTTGGGACAAAGGTGACTTCTGGTTCCCAGTGACAGTCATCCCCTTTGAGGGTCTTAGTCATTGCATAAGTAAAGAATATGAATAAAAATTTTTGAATGCACCTGGAAATTACTATTCAGCTGGTTTTCTGGCATGTTATCAAAATGGAATAAGATTTTTGTCACTTGTTAGTTGGTCAAGGACAAGGCACTTCCATTTTGGAAAGAACTGCCCGATACATGGTGGACATGTTGGATTTGGGGACTTTTACCTGCAGACATGAAAAATCAGTGATCACTGAAGGGACAGCCTTCAGTTGAAGAGGTTGAGCACTTTCATTTCCAGGGAGCTTTGCATCATTGCAGCTCCTATGCCTTTCAGTTCAGTTCAGTTCTGTTCAGTTGCTCAGTCGTGTCCGACTCTTTGCAACCCCATCCTTTAATCCAAACCAGTGTTACCTTATGGTAAATCAAATTTAGGTTAATCCAGCAAAGACAAGGATAATTATTTTTTGCACAGGCCAAGAGTCAAGGATGTATTTCAGGAGAGAAAGGAGAGGCATGCAGCTCAAGTGAAGAAGTTTGTGGTTGGTTTTCGTAGCACTGGTATGCAGTTGCTGCTGCTGCTAAGTCACTTCAGTCGTGTCCAACTCTGTGCGACTCCATAGACAGCAGCCCACCAGGCTCCCCCATCCCTGGGATTCTCCAGGCAAGAACACTGGAGTGGGTTGCCATTTCCTTCTCCAATGCATGAAAGTGAAAAGTGAAAGTGAAGTCGCTCAGTCGTGTCTGACTCTTAGCGACCCCATGGACTGCAACCTACCAGGCTTCTCCGCCCATGGGATTTTCCAGGCAAGAGTACTGGAGTGGGGTGCCATTGCCTTCTCTGGTATGGAGTTAGGTGAATTAAATGTTTACTAAATACTTATTGAATGACTGATTAATGAAAGTATTGTCATAACTCCTTGTGATCCTATTGTCTCCATGGCAAAATTGAAAAGTGGGCCCTGGAATAAAGCATGGGTATGTGTGTGTGGGTGTGTGTGTGTATACACATACATACATATACCATAAATACATTGGAAAGTCTCTTAACAGAAAACACTAAAGAATGAGGTTAACCTAAATATAACTTAGAACTCACCCCTTATCTATATCAGATTATATTGTACTTGACAATGCCTTACAGACTGATTTTGTGGTCCTTATTATGTGTTTAACAAACATTTGTGGGTGGAAGGAATAAATGAATGAGTAAACAAAAATGGATATTCTTTCTTGGTGCCATCAGTTATCCACTGTGCCAAATACAACAAATGTATTAAAATTATAATAGCAAAATGGGTACTGTACTGTGTGAGGCTGTAGAATGAATAGTTAAGTCCTGAGGAAGGTAAAATAAAAGATGTGATGGTCTTCTAGAAGGATACATCATTTGGGGGGAAACATTTAGGTATAAATATCCTTTCTCTGAAAGATGCAACTGTCCAGGAACTAGTAAAATATGCTTTATGAAACATATTTTTTAAATGACATAATTTTATTTCTTGAGACTCTATGTTTATTAACCACTGCTCTGATGAACTCTTTTTGGAAGTAAAGAACAGGAAAAGCACAGAATAAGGAACATACATATGTGAGCCTTGGGAAGTTATAGCACTTACTATAAGCTGGAAAATTATTTTCATGGTATCAATTGGTATAAAATTATTTGTGCCAACACTGGTTCTCAAATTTGGGGATTGTTCATTTTATAAGTCAAAGAGCTAAAGGATGCCTAGAGAACTGGCAAACATTTTTTCTGTGTAGGTCTGTGAGGAGGATTCTGGAAGAGATTAACATTTGATTCAATGGACTAAGTGAAGAAGGTCCAGTCTCAGCAATATCAGTGGGCCTCATCCAATCCCTTAACAATTCAAATAAAACAAAAAGACAAAGGGAAAACAAAGTTCCTTCATCCTTCTCCATCCTTCAACATCAGGAGGATGTAAGAACTGGCACTTATATCAGCCTCCCTCTGGCTCCTAGACCCTCAGCCTTGGACTGAGTGTTATATACCATCAGTTTCCCTTGTCTCAGGCCTTCAGACTCAAACTGAATTATACCACTGACTTTCTTTATCTCTAGCTTACAGAGCATGGTACTACTTGGCCTCCATAATTGGAAGAAACAATTCCTGTAATTTCTATAATTATATATAGTTTTTCTGGGGAACCTTGACTATTTCTTCAGTGAGCTTATCCAGGGTAAGAATTGAATATCAATCACCAATTGCCACTTAACAATCACTATATTACTTTGCCAACAAAGGTCCATCTAGTTAAGGCTATGGTTTTTCCAGTGGTCATGTATGGATGTGAGAGTTGGACTGTGAAGAAGGCTGAGCGCCGAAGAATTGATGCTTTTGAACTGTGGTGTTGGAGAAGACTCTTGAGAGTCCCTTGGCCTGCAATGAGATCCAACCAGTCCATTCTGAAGGAGATCAGCCCTGGGTGTTCTTTGGAAGGAATGATGCTAAAGCTGAAACTCCAGTACTTTGGCCACCTCATGAGAAGAGTTGACTCATTGGAAAAGACTCTGACGCTGGGAGGGACTGGGGGCAGGAGGAGAAGGGGACGACAGAGGATGAGATGGCTGGATGGCATCACTGACTCGACGGATGTGAGTCTGAGTGAACTCCGGGAGTTGGTGATGGACAGGGAGGCCTGGCGTGCTGTGATTCATGGGGTCAAGGAGAGTCAGACACGACTGAGCGACTGAACTGAACTGAACTGACTATTAGTATGAATCTCATTTCAGGCTCAGAAGTTGAAGTCAAGTTCAGAATGATGGTACTTAGTTTATCCTATCCACTGCTGAAACCTCCACCATCCAGGCCATGCTCTGGTACCTTGACTCAATTTCAAGGCATCTTCCAAGTACTCCTCTATCTTTATCTCCAAGGCGAAAACAAGATAGGCCAAACAAAATTTGGAAAGACATTTTAAAACTCAGTGGAATCCTTTATTTCATCAGGTTTCAAGGAACATTTTGTTCTAATTAGCTCTGTTAGTTGAGTCACATAGCTGGGGACTTATAAGGAAGCCAAAGTATTTTGCATCCCACTGTCCAGATCTCAGAAAAAAAATTATAAACATTAACTTTTGCCCCAGGCCCCTTTCAACTATGACCACTGAGGCACAGAAAAGAAGAAATAGTCTCAGTTGCCATATCTTAACTGAATAACACAGGGTTAGTTCATTCACCTGGTTGTTGATGGTGCCCATACTACTATAGACAAAGTTGTTACTCAGAAGCACAGCCCATGCAAGGATCTAAGAGTCATTCTTATAGTCATTCTAGAAATTATATTAAAGGACTAGAAGTCAGTTCTTTCATTCATTCACTCACTGTTTAATTCATTAATATAAAGACTAGAAGATAGTAGGTGTGAAATAATAAGCAAAGAATTATATCTTTAGCAAATTTAATCCATCATGGCAATATTAGAAACACAGAGCTCTTCAATTAAACTCAAGAACTATTCATTGGGTATGTACTAAATGCCAGGCAGTATATTTAGTTGTGTTTAAGAAAAGTTCCTTATGACAGTCCCTGCACCCAAGAAGATGACTTTGTGGATGGGCAGACCAGTAAGTAAACGTACAACTGCAAACAAGTTTAATATCTCTGCCAGAAGGAAACCAAAGCTATAATGAAAAAGAAAAAGGAGTAAATCCAGTTAACATAAAAAGATGTAACAAGAATATATTTTATTATGAAATGACAGTAGTAGGCAAAAAAAGAAAAAAGTTGAGCATGAAAGAGGTGGTAGAATATGGGCTCGTGGAAACAAAAGGACCGTGCAAGTAGGAGGACCAACACAAGCCAAGTCAGAATTCTTAAAAGCACCATCATATGAAGGTATTATAAAGTCCTTACATTTGACTGAAGGATTGGCTACCTCTCTGGGAATGGAAGTCAAGGAAATTTAGGCAAGACATGAAAGACCCTGAGGCTGAACAAACAAAATTAGACATTACTCAAATCACACTATGGGTCCTGAAGTTAACGAGCAATTTTATTTCCATTGTCATGAATAATTTGATGTGATTTGGTGCCTTGAACAATGCAGCTAGATAAAAATAAGTAAGTTTAAGTTAAAGTACAGTCTATTTCAACACTAGGAGTCCATCTTAGTTTTATACTTTATATTGAAAACTTTAATATTGAGAGTTTGAATACTTTAAAACTTCTAAAATTAAAGATAATTTTAATTCAGAACTTTTAAATTATTTCTCTTTTTTTTCAATAAAGGAAGCCTATTGTTATGGTACTATACTCAGTGTAGATTCAGACTCAGTCTAACATAAAAATGACTGATTTCATCTACTATATAAAGTCAGTGTATCGAAAATTATCACATTTACTGTGTTTTTCATTGCTTCAACTTGGGCTTTTGAGGAGACAGTAAAGAATCAATCTTCAAAGCCCAAAATTTGCACCAAAATCTTTATGAATGTTTCTGGAGCAGCTAAAGCCTGACTAGATACAGTTTAAATATATTCCTTTACAGTTTACATATATTGAAAGCCTGTTTTCAAGGCTCCTGTATCCAACCTCATAACTCCACACATTCTAACTGGTGGCTCCTACTGGCCTCACATGTTACAGTTTAGCGGTTGTCTCACAGTGAAACTTTCTCTGTGTGTGCAGCAGGGCTGCATCCATGGCATCCTACACTGATCACGCTCTATACTGTCATCTCCCAAACTAGCCTCTGGTCCTTTCTTCACTGCAGTGTCTGTAAGACTTAATACAGAGCCCTGCATTCCACAATTCAGTAAAGCATTTATTAAATTGTGTTATTCTTCCCAGTGTTAAAAATCAGATGAAAATCTTGCCTTAAAATACAGATGTTTCTACTGATCAATAAAACATGTTTAAGGTAAGAGAATTTAACTTTATTATCCAACATTAACGTTGGATGGATAATGTTGGCTTCCCAGTTGGTGCTAGTGTTAAAGAATCCTCCCACCAATGCAGGAGATGCAAGAGATGGGGGTTCAACCCCTGGGTTGGGAAGTTCCCCTGGAGAAGGGAGTTGCAGCCCACTCCAGTATTCTTGCCTGGGAAGTCCCATGGACAGAGGAAGCTGGTGGGCTACTGCCCATGGGGTCGCAAAGAGTCAGACACAACTGAGTGACTGAGGACATGCACATCCACCATTTGGGTTTACAATTTGCAGGAATATGTCACAAAAGTTGAATTAGGAAGGCAAATTAAAAGCCCTGGGCAAATAAAATTTTTTTCCATGATCCTCATTGTCCAAATCCTCTGTGTCCATAAGAAACACTATTTGTAGGAATGGAGTACATAACATTTAGATGACCTTGGATTCAGATCACACTGTGGATCCCAGATGGAAACCTGCAAGGGAAGAGAAGTACATGACATTAAGTCACAGCTGGTAATCCAGGTGGCCCCAGGGCTAAAGGAGTTAAACTAGTAAGAAATTAAGGGCCCCAAAGGGAAATAAGTTGCTTCCATTTCAGCAAAGACAGGCAATCAAAACTTTATACATATTAAATACTTTCTCAGGAAACATGCTCTGTTCCCTATTCACCACACACCTTTATAAGCTAAACTCCGTAACATTACAGAATTAATGTAACCTCTATAAATCTATATATTTTTACCTGATGCCCCACAAAGAAGGGAAAGACCTGCATCATGTCTAGAGAAAGATATGTATCAAGGTTTAATTTATTTAACTGGAAGAAGAAGACATTTCTTGTTTATAGGTTGACAGGAAGAGAGAAAAGAATAACGAGGGTGTCTGAGGATCTCCCAGGTCTGACAAGAGTCCCACGTCTGAGGGAGGCTCTCCTTTATATTTTTTCATCTCAATAAGTGGGACATTTCATGATCTCAAGAGATGGAGAGCAAAAAGCATGGTTACCCCTTTATTCTAAGACAGTGTTATGCAGCATTCACATGTTCTCACACTGCTTCCAGCCCTTTGCCTAAAGTTACCTAAAGGGGTAACTTTAGACAGTCATTCAGGCCCTCCTGGAGCCCATGTCAGAGGAGCTCTCTTGTCCAAAGGTGCCCCATTAAAAGGTCTGAATGTGTATATTTATAAAACATAAGATTTTATAGTTCAAAATAATTGAGGCTCATTTTTTTCACTGGAATGAATGCAGATTTGGGGGAACCAGAGTTTATATATTTGGGGAGTTCACTTTCAATGATGCATAAATAAAAATTCAAATTCAATCAGTTTCTGTACAGCAGAGATTAACACATTGTAACTCAACTACAATTTTTAAATTTTTAAAAATAAGAAAAAAATCCAAAAGTGAATATTTATTTAAGTGTGCAAAGCAACCATAACCAGTAGATTTTTCATATCTGTCAAATCATCAAACAGTTTCTCTCAGCTTTCAGTTTTTCTTCTATCAGGGTACTTTTCATAATCATTGAATATTAGTGTAATAATTCTGGAGAAGCTAAAAACATACAAATGTAAGGCACTCCCCTGTACTGAATTAGTGAAGTAAAATTACATGATCCATTACCTGACATCTGTTGGCCTCTGGATGGATACAGGTAGGAACTGTGTCAGGGAATCTTTGTGCATATTGGTTCATCAGCCACTTTGCCCAGAATATTCTGAGTGGATGACAAGTCATTAAAAATGGTAATTCCATTTTCAGCAATATCTTTGTATAAAGTTGACTCTGACAATACTGTAAAAAAAAAAAAAAAAAGAACTACTAAGATGTTAGAGATTCACTTTTTGTCCTACTGTCAAAAAAAGATTCTTAAAATGACAGATGAATCAAGAAAGATTTTACATGGAAAAAAAACAGGAAACAAATTTCTAACTTAAAAAATTAAATATACCTGTTTCCTTTGACATGTGATGAGATGCAACCAATCACATTTTTCATGAAAAATCTGTCTCTTAATTTGAGTTTATATCCTGTCCTTCCCAATTTGAAGTGTTAAAATATACTCTTTTTTTGTTAAAGTTGAAAGGGCTTCCCTGGTAGCTCAGCTGGTAAAGAATAGCTTATGGTTTTTCTGCAGTACACAGGGATACATTTTACTGGGACCTTTAATTCAAGGGATTAGGAGGGAAATAAGCAAACATACAGAAGCGGAGTAAGTTGGAGAAGGAAATGGCAACCCACTCCAGTGTTCTTGCCTGGAGAATCCCAGGGACCGGGGAGCCTGGTGGGCTGCCGTCTATGGGGTCACACAGAGTCGGACACGACTGAAGTGACGCAGCAGCACAGAAGTGGGAGTGGGCTTCCCAGGTGGTTCAGTGGTAAAGAATAAACTCCCAGTGTTGGTGCTGCAGGAAACAAGGGTTTGGTTGATCCCTGGGTAAGTAAAATCCCCTGGAGGAGAAAATGGTAATCCACTCTAGTATTCTTGCAAGAACAGTCCCATGAACAGAGAAGCCTGATGGCTACAGTCCGTGGGGTCACAGAGTCAGACACAACTAAGCAAGTCACGGTTTCACCTCACATCATAATCTGAGGGAGTAGAAGGGGAATAAGCAAATATACAGAGATGGGAGTGACCTCTAGGGGTCAGCCAGAATCCGCTGAAGTCAGTGTAGAAGTTCATGGAGAGTTTGCATGATGGGTTGGGACCTGGGCTTTATTTCAGGGCTTTAGAGCTCCAGTACTCTTGCCTGGAAAATCCCACTGACAGAGGAGCCTGGTAGGCTGCAGTCCATGGGGTCGCTAAGAGTCAGACATGACTGAGCGACTTCACTTTCACTTTTTCCTTTCATGCATTGGAGAAGGAAATGTCAACCCACTCCAGTGTTCTTGCCTGGAGAATCCCAGGGATGGGGGAGCCTGGTGGGTTGCCATCTATGGGGTCGCACAGAGTCCGACACGACTGAAGTAACCTAGCAGCAGCAGCTTTATTTCACAGATAGGGAGGGTCTTGAAGATTATTATTATGCTTGCTCAGAGCTGTGTTTGAGGACCAACTCTCTGATGACAGGAGGAGAGAGGATAAAGGGAACATTGGAGATAAAGGTCAACTAGGAGGCTGTTGCTATGGGCTGGAAGGCATGACTGATACAGTTTTAACACTCAAGGCTTATGTGAAAGCATTTTCCACAAGGTCATTCAGGGATTGTTTCCTCCCTGTTTGATATTCTGTACCCACTAAGATATTTTGCTTATCTGAAAGGTCAGAACTTGACTACTGCCAAGTCTGTGATCCAGACAATAAGAAGGGAAACATAGACTGGCAGAGTATAGGCTGAGCATTCTATGGCTCCTTTCCACATGTGCTTCTGCTCATATTCCATGTTCAAACTTAATCATGCATCTAGACTTAGCTGGAAAGCAGCGAGAAAACTATAATCCCTGGCTGTTTTTCCATTATCTGACTTGTACAATAGAATCATACAAAATTTAGAGCTGAAAGGTATGCAACAATAGCAGAGAAAAAAATTTACATCACAATATTAAACTCACAGCTTCAAGTATTGAACTCACTAGAGCTAAGTATAGTGATTTAAAAATGAGTAGAGGATCTGAGTAGATATTTTTCCAAAGAAGACATACAGATGCCCAACAGACAGATGAAAAGGTG
Organism: Bison bison bison; assembly: GCF_000754665.1. Taxonomy (NCBI): domain Eukaryota; kingdom Metazoa; phylum Chordata; class Mammalia; order Artiodactyla; family Bovidae; genus Bison; species Bison bison. The sequence continues at coordinate 7,133,718 of NW_011495027.1, forward strand.
TTCAACATCACTAATCATGAGGGAAGCACATCAAAATGAGAATGAGATATTTCATACCTGTCAGAATGGCTGTTATTAAAAAGACAACAGATAGCAAATATTGACAATGATATGAAGAAAAGGCAATGCTTGTGCACTATTGGTGGGAAAAATAAAGACATAAAGAACTATTAATATCAACTTCCTTCACCAAAGTCTCTCAAAAACTGAAAAGGAGGGATCACTTCCAAATTCATTCTATGATGTCAGCATTTGTTGTTGTTCAGTCACTAAGTCATGTCCAACTCTTTGTGAACCCATGGACTGCAGCACACCAGGCACCTCTGTCCTTCACTATCTCCTGGAGCTTGCTCAAATTCATGTCCATTGATTCTGTGGTGCTATCTAAGCATCTGATCCTCTGCTGCCCTCTTCTCCCTTCAGTCTTTCCCAGCAGTATCAGGCTCTTTTTCAATGAGTCAGCTCTTCCCATCAGGTGGTCGAAATATTCACGCTTCAGCTTCAGTATCAATCCTTCCAATGAATATTCAGGGTTGATTTCCTTTAGGATTGACTGGTTTGATCTCCTTAATGTGCAAGGGACTCTCAAGAGTCTTCTCCATAACCACAATTGAAAAGCATCAGTTCTTTGGCACTTAGCCTTCTTTATGGTCTAACTCTCACAGCCGTACATAACTACTGGAAAAACCATAGCTTTGACTATATGTACCTTTGTTGGCAACGTGATGTCTTTGCTTTTTAATACACTGTCTAGGTTTGTCATAGCTTTTTTTCCAAGGAGCAAGTGTCTTTTAATTTGTACACTTAAAATAGTGTAAAATTTATATTACTTATTTTAAATTACAAATAAAAAGGAAAAATAATAAGGCATCAATATTCATAATAATTTGAACAGAAATATAGAAAAGTACACAATAATACCAAAAGACTAAAAAAGGCTTTAAATAAAGAAAGCATACTTAAATATTAAAGCAATTAACTAAAAATAGTGCCTGTAAATCAGTTTGTATTTTCCTGTTATATCCAATGTAATCCCAATTATGGAAGAACTTCACAAAGTGGTCCTAATTGTCACTAAGAATGTTGGTAAGAGGAGCCAAAACATGGACCTGAAAAGAATTCACTACATTATTAAAAGAAAATATAAATGATAGTCATTTAAAGTGTGATACTGAGTTTACTAGGATGGACAGAGAGGACAGGATAGATTACCTGAGAAATAATAAGAACTGTCAGGCTGTTTTTAAAAAATACTAGAATTCAATCCATTTCCTATAGCTGACATCAAAATAAATTATCTGTATGTGTTAGTCACTCAGTCATGTCTGACTCTTTTTGACCCCTTGGACTGTAGCCCACCAGTCTCCTCTGTCCATTGGGCTTCTTCAAGCAAGAATACTGGAGTGGGTTGCCGTGCCCTCCTGCAGGGGACCTTCCTGACCCAGGGATCAAACCCCAGTCTCTTTTGTCTCATGCATTGCCAGGCAGAGTTCTTTACCTCTAGTGCCAGCTGGAAAGCCTCTCAAAATAAATTGCTCATGGGAAAAAGTTTCAAATGTCCCAATCTGAGATCTTGAGACTAATTTTATTCCCTCCTTTTCTTTCCATTCCTTTGCTTTTATTGAATTCAGTCAATCTCACCTACTCGATTAAGTTGTGTTTAGGACTATGACTATGTCTAGTCGATCTTCATACACCTTTACACCTCTGCACTTAGCACAGGTGCACACAAGTACATATGCTTCCTATCAGTTCAGTCAGTTCAGGCACTCAGTCGTGTCCAGCTCTTTTCTACCCCATGGACTACAGCACACCAGGCTTCCCTGTCTATCACCAACTCCCAGAGCCTGCTTCCTATACATACACACATACTGCAGATTTTTTTTCTCATGGGCTAGCCTTGACTCCTTTGTATATGAGACTTAGTGACTCCAGCTGAATTACTATGTCTCTGGTGCTGAGTACCCTAGAACAGGCTGCATGGAGTTTTTCACATGAAAAGCAGCCTAATATAAAAACATTCCACATCTGAAATTCAGAGGCTGTTTTATGGGAACTAAAATCCTGGAAAACATGTGAAACCACTAAGCATTTATACATATACAAAGTTTTGTATGCAAAGTTTTAATGTAATAATAGTAACATGCAAGTTAGCTTGATCTGTGACTATCTTTTATAAGTATTCTAGAAACTGCTACTCCAAGTACATGGGAAAGTGACAATTTAAAGCTTCCTCACAGCTAGCATTTAGAAAAAAAAAATCCCTAGGAAATATTTCAAGCAGCCTGACATAAAGAAATGAACAAAACTGCAAACAACCCACTGTACTGATCAGGAAGGAGCTGGTTTCCTAATAACCAGTGAATTTCTGCTGCTGCTGCTGCTAAGTCGCTTCAGTTGTGTCTGACTCTGTGCGACCTCATAGACAGCAGCCCACCAGGCTCCCCCGTCCCTGGGATTCTCCAGGCAAGAACACTGGAGTGAGTTGACATTTCCTTCTCCAATGCATGAAAATGAAAAGTGAAAGTGAAGTCGCTCAGTTGTGTCCGACTCTTAGCAACCCCATGGACTGCAGCCTACCAGGCCCTCCTTCCATGGGATTTTCCAGGCAAGAATACTGAGAAACTAAGTTTATTCTTGCTTTCACTTTTGACTGACATATGGTCAATAAAATAGTTTCAAGCTGTTCTTAATTGACATAACAAAACTCTTACTCAGGAGAAAAAGTAGAGGAGAGTCAGAGACTTTTAAATCTATAACATGACTACTCGGAATGTCACAGTTAGTATAGTGAGTAAGGCCACAGCACCACAGTGTTTCAGTGCACTTTTGCAAATACAGAGCCACCAAAGGGGTGAAGGGGCTTGAGTTCCAAACCTCCAGTTATATAAGGCATAAACCACAGGAATGCAATGTACAGCAGAAGCTATATGGTCCTGATATTTTAACAACATTGTATGGGGACAGATGGTTACAGATTTATTGTGGTGCTCATCTCATAATGAATGCACATGTCAAACTATGTCATCACATAGTATACCTGACACTAATGTAATATTGTAGGTCAACTATATTTCAATTAAAAATTATTTTTATAAAATATCAGTAAAAGAAAAAAAACAATACACCAGTATTATATGTACATAAAATGTATCATTTTTAAAATGTAACAAAATTAGCAAATAAAATAAACACTTTACATAGACATTTTACTATTTCTTATACACTTCAAATTGGCAAAATGTGGGGTTACTCTTATATTTGGAGTCAATTTATATTGAGTCATATATAATATCTATTGAGCCTATACTCTCTGCCAAACCCTGATTTATTTGCTGGAGATACATCTGTAAACACAAGAGGTCCCTGTTTTTATGAACTTGAATTTCAGGTAGTCATAGGCAAAAGTTAAAAAAAAAAATGCAGGTGATAGGATGAAGATTAACGTTCAAGGGAGACCTCAGTGAGAAGATCCTATTTAGAATAAGAAGTAATCGATCTTGCCAAGATCTGGGGTAAGAAAGGTTCAGATGCAGACAGTTGTTATACTCAGACTCCTAAGGCAGGAAGAACCTGGGTGTGTTCCAACAGCTCAAAGACCCAGAGAAGTCATATTTTTCAAAACAAGTTGCAGTGTTACTTATGCAGAAACTCTTTAAAAGATAAGATAATAGCAAAGAAGATAAGATAAGAGAGTACTTAATTCTATTTGTTACATTTCAGACACTGGCTTCCAGGTGCAGAGAAATACTGATGTTCCATGAGATCAGGAGAAGAACATATAAATATCTCCCCTCCTTCTTACTTCCCTTTTCCTCCCTTAAGAAGCAATGCTGAGTGGCAGGGGTGGTGGGGGGTGGGGGG
>NW_011495027.1:7137681-7138231 GCF_000754665.1 Bison bison bison
GGAAGCATCAGTTCAGTTCAGTCGCTCAGTCATGTCCGACTCTGCGACCTCATGAATCACAGCATGCCAGACCTCCCTGTCCATCACCGACTCCCAGAGTTTACTCAAACTCATGTCCATTGAGTTGGTGATGCCATCCAACCATCTCATCCTCTGTCATCCCCTTCTCCTCCTGCCCCCAATCCCTCCCAGCATCAGGGTCTTTTCCAATGAGTCAACTCTTTACATGAGGTGGCCAAAGTTTTAGAGTTTCAGCTTCAGCATCAGTCCTTCCAATGAACACCCAGGACTGATCTCCTTTAGGATGGACTAGTTGGATCTCCTTGCCGTCCAAGGGACTCTCAAGAGTCTTCTCCAACACCACAGTTCAAAAGCATCAATTCTTTGGTGCTCAGCTTTCTTCACAGTCCAACTCTCACATCCATACATGACCACTGGAAAAACCATAGCCTTGACTAGACGGACCTTTGCTGGCAAAGTAATGTCTCTGCTTTTGAATATGCTATCTAGGTTGGTCATAACTTTTCTTCCAAGGAGTAAGCGTCTTTTA
>NW_011495027.1:7138331-7138735 GCF_000754665.1 Bison bison bison
AGGCAGGAACCGCAGGGTACCTCTGATTTCAGACTCCGATCGCAGGGTCCCTGCAGACTGGGGACAGGAGAGTCAGGCCTCGTCTTGGGTTGAGGCATGGAACTCCGCTTGCCTCTCGAGATGTCCCCAGGGAGAGAGGCCGCTTGTCGAGCTGTATTTGGAACCTGGGGTTTTTTCCCGAACGATGCACGGAAAACCTGCCCCTTCGTGTGGACTTCATTCACAGGGTGGTGTTCGGAGAGGTGTCTGGGCATCGGGTTCTTCTCAAGAGGGGACCGGCAAATCGGGTTTCTCCGGAATGTGGAATCACCCACGAGGCCACGTCTGGAATGTCTTCGTGAGACCGGCCTCAACCTGAGGTGCGACCGGAAGGTCGGGAACCCCTTCCAGACAAAGCAGGGGAG
>NW_011495027.1:7138835-7166305 GCF_000754665.1 Bison bison bison
TCCAACTCTCACATCCATACATGACCACTGGAAAAACCATAGCCTTGACTAGACGGACCTTTGCTGGCAAAGTAATGTCTCTGCTTTTGAATATGCTATCTAGGTTGGTCATAACTTTTCTTCCAAGGAGTAAGCGTCTTTTAATTTCATGGCTGCAATGATTTTGGAACAGTGATTTTCATCTGCAGTGATTTTGGAGCCCCAAAAAATAAAGTGTGACACTGTTTCCACTGTTTCCCCATCTATTTCCCATGAAGTGATGGGACCAGATGCCATGATCTTCGTTTTCTGAATGTTGAGCTGTAAGCCAACTTTTTCACTCTTCTCTTTCACTGTCATCAAGAGGCTTTTTAGTTCCTCTTCACTTTCTGCCATAAGGGTGGTGTCATCTGCATATCTGAGGTTATTGATATTTCTCCCGGCAATCTTGATTCCAGCTTGTGCTTCTTCCAGCCCAGCGTTTCTCATGATGTACTCTGCATATAAGTTAAATAAGCAGGGTGACAATATACAGCCTTGACATACTCCTTTTCCTATTTGGAACCAGTCTGTTGTTCCATGTCCAGTTCTAACTGTTGCTTCCTGACCTGCGTACAGGTTTCTCAAGAGGCAGGTCAGGGGTCTGGTATTCCCATCTCTTTCAGAATTTTCCACTCTTTATTGTGAGCCACACAGTCAAAGGCTTTGGCATAGTCAATAAAGCAGAAACAGATGTTTTTCTGGAACTCTCTTGCTTTTTCAATGATCCAACGAATGTTGGCAATTTGATCTCTGGTTCCTTTGCCTTTTCTAAAACCAGCTTGAACATATGGAAGTTCACAGTTCACATATTGCTGAAGCCTGGCTTGGAGAATTTTGAGCATTACTTTACTAGCATATGAGATGAGTGCAATTGTGTGGTAGTTAAAGCATTCTTTGGTATTGCCTTTCTTTGGGATTGGAATGAAAACTGACCTTTTCCAGTCCTGTGACCACTGCTGAGTTTCCAAATTTGCTGGCATATTGAGTGCAGCACTTTCACAGCATCATCTTTCAGGATTTGAAATAGCTCAACTGGAATTCCATCACCTCCACTAGCTTTGTTTGCAGGAAGCATAGTTTAAGGGTAAAAAGAGTTTCAGATTCACATCTCACCTCTACGACATGTTTAGTGAACTTGACCCGGCATATTATCTTACTCTTCCTGAAGCCTCCTTGTTTTCATGGAGATAACACACCACTCATTTTGCATGGTTTTACTCAGAAATGAATTGGACAATTGTAACATATGTGCTTCTTAGAAAGAAATTAAGCAATAAAGCTGTTACTTCTACTACTATTCACTGAGCAAACATGAAAAGACAGTATAGTGAAGTGGCTTAACAAGAGGGTTTGGAATGAAGAGTGATTTGGTTCAGGTTATTTATAGTGTTGTGATTTGGGATAAGACATTTAATCTTTCTGTGCCTCAGTTTCTATAAATGGTGGAGAAATGTCTGTTACGAAATATCAGTTATTTAACCTATGTAGAGTGATCAGCACTGAGCATGGAACACATGCTGTGTGTGCACTGGGTATTAAATTCCAGGGGCTTCACGTTCATGAATCTGTAAGATGAGTCATTTTCTTCACTTACAGCATGCATAAAAGAGGAGCCACGTCCACTATGTGTCTGTCCATTATTTAAGGAAATTAAACCTAAAAATTAATATGCTTCCTATTCTAGGTTTCCCAAACTGACACCCAATCCTGAGATACATTCCATTATATTTAAGAATCTAATAGTCACCTTTTTCAACACTAAATGGTCTCTAAGATGTCTTTCAAAGCTATTAATGTGAAGGTTCTAGAGAAATTATGTCAAACCCATCTTTTTTTTTTTTTTAGAATAGCTGTCAGAAATTCCTTATATGGCTGTTGAGTCATTGCTTTGCTCTCAGTGCTTTCAGTTTCACATTACTGTAAATCTGTTAGAGAGGTTCCTTTCCTTCTGTCTGTTTGCTAAAGGAAAGCAGGCAAGACCCAGGATATTGAGCTGGTGAAATAGAGGTCTAACCATCTAGTGAGAGAAAGAGAAATTTGTTACAGAACCATTCCACCTGAGCTGAGAAGAAAACAGGTAAGAACTCTAGCTTTTCCTCAAAGCAGATTCTTCTTCAGTGCTAAAGGAGCCCTGTTTTGAGAGCAGGAGCCCATGGTAAGATTAGTGCAGGGGTGCGAAGGGATCTGTAATGGTTAGTTTTCTAATAAATGATCAGCATCAAGACTGTAGCTCATCCTGATTTGAGACATTGGTCAGATGAGATCCAGGTGTTAGCATGGGCCATCCCATTTCTGGGTCATGACTGTGCTTGTGTGGAGTTAAGCACTAAGGACACAGGGCTAAACTGAGTTTGGAATGAATTAGGATTGTCCTTCTCTTTGCTGATGTTGACTGGGGATAATGATTGTATTACCATTTTCTTTGATACAACTTGCTCAATACTGATTTGACTGCAGCCAAGAAACTGAAAGGGTGGCAGATATGTTTTTTTTTGTTTTTTGTTTTTGTTTTTCTCATGAGAAGGAAAGAACAGTAAATGAGGTGCAGTGGAAACAGTCACCTGGCACTGTTAAAGACAAGGAGAAAAGCTGAAATCCAGAGTGGAAGATGTAGATTTATGAAGACATCATACTCTTCAGTCCTACCTTTGCACTCTATTTTAAAGTCGACATCTTCCTTTAGAAACAGCACAGGTTCACTAGGTTCAATGTGTTGGTGTCAACTCGAGGATGCCTTACACCTTAGGACAGAATTCAGTCCCACCACTTTATAAAAAGCTTTGTCTTTAAAGAATCTACTCTGGAGCAATGATAAAGTCACCATTGTTTTTTATTTTGCCCTCTCTGGGCTCTCAAGGAGTTCTGATCTTGCCTCCTGGAAACTCTTCCCCTGACTTCCTCGGCTTGGCATTAGCCCCATTCATCACATACTGTCTGACACCTCTCTCTCTCTTTTCAGTTTCCTGCCCTTGGTTCCCTTCCCACTCCTCTCTCCTTACCTCCACCCCTCTTCATCTTCTTCCCACTTCTACTTCTCCTCTACAAGATTGGAGAAAAGAACAAAACAGAAAACTTAGATTGTATGGATGGAAATATAGCTATTTTCTTTCAATAACTTTCTTCTCTAGCTCTGTTAATCTCTTCCTGATCTTTTAATCTTTATTTCAATTTTTTCTCCCCTCATATACACACCTGATTTTTTGCAATATACAGTGTTAGCAATTGTGTAGTTTATTCCCATTTAGTTGGAGGCTAATTTATTGTGATTTAGGTCATACCTGAATGGTCTAGTGGTTTTCCCTACTTTCTTCAATTTAAGTCTGAATTTGGCAATAAGAAGTTCATGATCTTAGCCACAGTCAGCTCCCAGTCTTGTTTCTGCTGACTGTATATAGCTTCTTCAACTTCGGCTGCAAAGAATATAATCAATCTGATTTTGGTGTTGATCATCTGGTGATATCCATGTGTAGAGTCTTCTCTTGTGTTGTTGGAAGAGGGTGTTTGCTATGACCAGTGTGTTCTCTTGGCAAAATGCTATTAGCCTTTTCCCTGCTTCATTTTGTACTCCAAGGCAAAATTTGCCTATTATTTCAGGTGTTTCTTGACTTCCTACTTTTGCATCCCAGTCCCCTATAATGAAAAGGACATCTTTTTTGTGTGTTAGTTCTAGAAGGTCTTGTAGGTCTTCATAGGACCGTTCAACTTCAGCTTCTTCAGCATTACTGGTCGGGGCATAGACTTGGATTACCATGATACTGAATGGTTAGCCTTGGAGATGAACAGAGATCATTCTGTCGTTATTTCAGATTGCATCCAAGTACTGCATTTTGGACTCTTTTGTTTACTATCATGGCTACTTCATTTCTTCTAAGGGACTCTTGCCTACAGTAGTAGATATAATGGTCATCTCATCCCTTGTTTGACCACTTCCAATTTGCCTTGATTCATGGACCTAACATTCCAGGTTCCCATGCAATATTGCTCTTTACAGCACCGGACCTTGGCTTCCATCACCAGTTACATCCACAGCTGGGTATTGTTTTTGCTTTGGCTCTGTCTCTTCATTCTTTCTGGTTATTTTTCCACCAATCTCCAGTAGCATATTGGGTACCCGCTGACCTGGGGAGTTCATCTTTCAGTGTCCTATCTTTTTGCCTTTTCATAGTGTTCATGGGGTTCTCAAGGCAAGAATACTGAAGTTGTTTGCCATTCCCTTCTCCAGTGGACCACATTTTGTCAGAACTCTCCACCCTGACCCATCCATCTTGGGTGGCCCTACACGGCAGGGCTTATAGTTTCATTGAGTTAGACAAGGCTGTGGTCCATGTGATTAGACTGGTTAGTTTTCTGTGATTGTGGTTTTCATTCTTTCTGCCCTCTGATAGAGAAGGATAAGAGGGCGAGACTGACTGAGGGAGAAACTGGGTCTTGTTCTGATGGGCGGGGCCATGCTCAGTAAATCTTTAATCTTATTTTCTGTTGATGGGTGGACCTGTGTTCCCTCCCTGCTATTTACCTGGAGCCAAACTATGGTGGAGGTAAAGAAGATAATGGTGGCTTCCTTCAAAAGGTCCCATGCATGTACTGCTACACTCAGTGCCCCCAACAATGCAGCAGGCCACCACCAACCCACGCCTCCGCCGGAGACTCCTGGACACTCACAGGCAAGTCTGAGTCAGTCTCCGTGGGGTCACTGCTCCCTTCCCCCAGATCCTGGTGCACACAAGGTTCTGTCTGTGCCCTCCAAGAGTCTATTTCCCAGAATAAAGTTCCAAAGACTAGCAAGGAGAGATAAGAAAGCCTTCCTCAGTGATCAGTGCAAAGAAATAGAGGGAAACAATAGAATGGGAAAGACTAGAGATCTCTTCAAGAAAATTAGAGACACCAAGGGGACATTTCATGCAAAGACTGGCTCAACAAAGGATAAAAATGGTATGGACCTAACAGAAGCAGAAGATATTAAGCAGAGGTGGCAAGAATACACAGAAGAACCATACAAAAAAGATCTTCACAACCCAGATGATCACAATTGTGTGATCACTCACTTAGAGCCAGACAGCCTGGAATTCAAAGTCAGTTGGGCCTTAGGGAAACATCACTACGAACAAAGCTAGTGGAGGTGATGGAATTCCAGCTGAGCTGTTTCAAATCCTAAGAGATGATGCTGTGAAAGTGCTGCACTCAATATGCCAGCAAATTTGGATAACTCAGCAGTGGCCACAGGGCTGGAAAAGTCAGTTTTCATTCCAATCCCAAAGAAAGGCAATGCCAAAGAATGCTCAAACTACCGCACAATTGCACTCATCTCACACACTAGTAAAGTGATGCTCAAAATTCTCCAAGCCAGGTTTCAATAATACATGAACTGTGAACTTCCATATGTTCAAGCTGGTTTTAGGAAAAGCAGAGGAACCAGAGATCAAAATGTCAAAAACCGCTGGATCATCGAAAAAGCAAGAGACTTCCAGAAAAACATCTATTTCTGCTTTATTGACTATGCCAAAGCCTTTGACTGTTTTCACCACAAACTGTGGGAAATTCTTAAAGAAATGGGAATATCAGACCATCTGACCTGCCTCTTCAGAAATCTGTATGCAGGTCAAGAAGTAACAGTTGGGACTGGACATGGAACAACAGACTTGTTCCAAGAGGAAAAGGAGTATGTCAAGGCTGTATATTCCCTCTTTATTTAACTTCTATGCAGAGTACATCATGAGAAACGCTGGGCTGGATGAAGCACAAGCTGGAATGAAGATTGCTGGGAGAAATATCGATAACCTCAGATATGTAGATGACACCACCCTTATGGCAGAAAGTGAAGAAGAACTAAAGAGCCTCTTGATAAAAGTAAAAGAGGAGAGTGAAAAATTTGGCCTAAAGCTCAACAGTGAGAAAACTAAGATCATGGCATCCAGTCCCATCACTACATGGCAAATTGATGGGGAAACAGTAGAAACAATGGCAGATTTTATTTTGGGGGAGCTCCAAAATCACTGCAGATGGTGACGGCAGCCATGAAATTTAATGCTTACTCCTTGGAAGAAAAGTTATGACCAACCTAGATAACATTAAAAAGCAGAGACATTACTTTGCCAACAAAGGTCCATCTAGTCAAAGCTATGGTTTTTCCTGTAGTCATGTATGGATGTGAAAGTTGGACTCTAAAGAAAGCTGAGTGCCAAAGAATTGATGCTTTTGAACTGTGGTGTTGGAGAAGACTCTGTCGTGTTGGAGAAGACCAGTCCATCCTAAAGGAAATCAGTCCTGAATATTCATTGGAAGGACTGATGTTGAAGCTGAAACTCCAATACTTTGGCTACCTGATGTGAAGAACTGACTCATTTGAAAAAACCCTCATGCTGCGAAAAATTGAGGGCAGGAGGAGAAGGGGATGACAGAAGATGAGATGGTTGGATGACATCACCGACTCAATGGACATAAGTTTGAGTAAACTCCGGGAGTTGGTGATGGACAGAGAGGCCTGGCGTGTTGCAGTCCACGGGGTCACAAAGAGTTGGACATGACTGAGTGACTGAACTGAACTGAATTTATTGTGAAGCTAATGAATTTTAAGTTTCCAAGCCCCTTGTTTCTATAAGCCCACAGCAAGCTTTTGGAAGAGCTTTAAGCCATGTGTTTCACAAGGTTACAGACTTTTATAAAATTTGCTAAAGTCAGTTCCACTTCTAGGAAAGAAGTGTGAGAAAATCTGTGAATTATTATTTCAGTAGAAATAAGGATAGCTAATGAGAAAATGCATTTCAAATCATTAAAAATTGTTCAGAGACATATCAATTGATGAACCTTTATTCATGAAATTCTTTGTTCATAGTAAGAATTAATGAATAAAAAAATAAATATTGACTCTTCACACAAAGTTAGGAAATGCAACAAATCTCTCTGAATCCTATTCTGTTTTACATTTAATGTCTAGTATAAATTCCACCTCAGTGCAGGAGACCACAGTTCGATTCCTGGGCTGGGAAGATCCACTGGAGAAGGGATAGGCTACGCATTCCAGTATTCTTGGGTATACCTGGTGGCTCAGCTGGTGAAGAATCTGCCTGCAATGCAGGAGACCTGGGTTCGATCCCTGGGTTGGGAAGATTCCCTGGAGAAGGGGAAAGCTATGTACTCCAGTAGTCTGGCCTGGAGAATTCCATGGATTTTATAGTCCATGGGGTCACAAAAAGAGTCGGACTCAACTGAACAATTTTCACTTTCATAAGTTTTTAAATGTGAATCCAAATAAAAGGTTTCAATGGTAAATTAAATGGAAGATTTTGTTCATGAGGGTGATTGTATGTTGATAAGTCACTGTCATATCAATATTTTTAATGAGCTACTTTGGTAACATTTCTCCAATTTTCAAAAGGAAACAGATTTAATCTCATATATTTCACTGTTGACATAAATGGCCAAGGTTTTTTGTGATTGGCCAAAAAATCTCCAGATGCACTAGGATCATCTTTCTCTTTGCTGAAGTTAACTGTGTTAACTAGGCACACAGTTATATTGTGGGGATTTTGACATTCCTCCTTCTGAACGCAAAATGACCTGATGAAAACTCTTGATCTGTTTAGACTGGAAATTCTAATTCATCCCATATCTTCCCTTGCAGACAAAGGGACATGGCCTCAGAGATCCACATGCCAGGCCCAGAGTGCCTCATTAAGAATATTAATGGGAGACTGCTGGTTAATCCAGAAGCTCTGAAGATCCTGTCTGCCATCAGGCAGCCTGTTGTGGTGGTGGCTATCGTGGGCCTCTACCGCACAGGCAAGTCCTACCTGATGAACAAGCTGGCTGGGAAGAACAAGGGTGAGTGACGTAGGCAGAGCCCAGCCAAGTCCCTTCTGTCCACCCACACTCCCTGCGTGCAGCACAGTGATGTGAGCAGAGGAAGTGAGAGACCCGGAAGGAATATTGAAAGCTAACTTTCAGTCCACACTTATGTTCTGATCGTCACTATGACCTGTATCAGATCACAGCTCTTTGCACTTTGTCTTAGTTTCTTTTTCAAAAGCACAATTTTTTCCTTTCCTAGAAAGACAAATGTGGTAATAAAAAATAAGTAATGTATGTAATAATAAACTACAAAACACTTACAAAAATATTCATGTAATGAGAGCATTTCTATTAATCTTTAAGATTTAAAAAATGTTTAAATCTGTATTGGTTGTTCTTATTTATTTTCTTATTTTTAACTGTTGTTAAGTTATACATGGGCTTCCCCAGTGGCTCAGCAGGTAAAGAATCCACCTGCAATGCAGAGATGCCGGAGACCCGGGTTTGATCCCTGGGTAGGAAAGACTCCTGGAGGAGGGCATGGCAACCCATTCCAGTATTCTTGCTGGGAAAAATCTCATGGTCAGGGGAACCTGGTGGGTTATGGTCCATGGAGTTGCAAAGAGTCAGACACAGCTGAAATGACTGCGCATGCCCTTATGCAGGATACACATACATAAAATTTACCACAAAATTTACCATTGTTAACATTTTTTAAAATTCTGTGGTATTAAGTAAATTCACACTGTTGTGTAAACATCACTAACATCCATCTCTGTAAATTTCCCCCAACAGGAATTCTATACCCCAATAAACAAAAATGCCCCAGCCTTTGACAACCACAATTCTATATTATCTATAAATTTGACCAGTCTTGGAATCTCTTGTAAAGAATCATATATTATTTGTCCTTTAGTGATAGGTTTATTTCACTGAGTATGATGTCTTCAAGGTCCAACAATGTTGTAACAGGTATTAAATTCTCTTCCTTTTTAAGCCTGAGTAATTGTATGTGATACCCATTTGCTTATCCAGTCATCCAGTTTATGGACATTTGGACTGTTCCCTCATTTTGGCTACTGTGAATAATGTTACCAAGAACATGGGTGTTCAAATATCTGTTCTGTACCTGCTTTCACTTCTTTTGGGTATGCACCAAGAAATGGAATTGCTGGATCATATGATAATTCTATGCTAAGCTTTTTAAAGAAATCACCATATTGTTTTCCACAGAAACTATACCATTTTACATTCCCACCAGAAACACACAATGGTAACATTTGTTATAGTTTTTTTGATAATGGCCATCCTAATGGGTATGAAGTAGTATCTCATTGTGGTTTTTTAAAGTAAAAAAATTTTTAATATTATCACATTCATTCAGTGTCAAATTTTCCAACTTCATTATAAATATCAATTAATTTTCAGAATTCACTTAAGCTGTATGCTATGCTTTGTTGCCCTTTTTTTGAAGTACAGTTGATTTACAATATTGTGTTAGTTTTAAGCGTACAGCAAAGTGATTCAGCTATATATGCATATATATTTTTTCAGGTTATTTTCCATTACAGGTTGTTTTAATACATTGTGGTTTTGCTTTGTACTTCCCTAATGACTAGTAATGTTGAGTATCTTTTCATGTGTTCATTGGTCTTTTGAATAATTTCTCAAGAGAAATGTCTGTCAAGTCATTTGCTCATTTGTTAGTTGGGTTGACCTTTAATTTATTTGTGTTAAATTGTATTAAGACTTCTTTATATATTCTGCGTATCAATCCTTTATCAGATTTATGACTAGCAAATATTTCCTCCCAATTTGTGTGTTATCTATTTAACTCTCAATAGTGTCCTTTGATCAGAGAAGGCAATGGCACCCCACTCCAGTACTCTTGCCTGGAAAATCCCATGGACAGAGGAGCCTGGTAGGGGGCAGTCCATGGGGTCGCTAAGAGTCGGACATGACTGAGCGACTTCACTTTCACTTTTCACTTTCATGCATTGGAGAAGGAAATGTCAACCCACTCCAGTGCTCTTGCCTGGAGAATCCCAGGGACGGGGGAGCCTGGTGGGCTGCCGTCTATGAGGTCGCACAGAATCGGACACAACTGAAGTGACTTAGCAGCAGCAGCAGCAGTAGCAGCAGTGTCCTTTGATACATATGTGTTTTAATTTGGATGAAGTCCAACTTATATATTTTTATTTCTATTTATATTTTTGGTATTATTTCCAAGAAATTTTTGCTAAATGCAATATTGTGAAGTTTTTCTCCTGTATTTTCTTCTACTACCTTCATAGTTTTATTAATAGCTCTTAAGGTCTTTGATCCATTTGGGTTAATTTTTGTAGAAGCAAAGCTTTCTCTCTTTCATTGTTGAATATTATGTTGGCTGTGGTTTTTTTTTTTATATGACTTCTATTATGTTGAGATTTTCCTTAAATTTCTAGTTTGTTGATTGTTTTCCTCACGAAAAGGTTTTGCATTTTTTTAAGTATTTGATATTTTAATTTCCCTGTTTCTCTGATTGTAAGTAAGATTAATACTTGTTGTGGTTTCAGTTCTCCTAAACTTGATTTGTTAACTTGCATCCCAACTTCCAGAACCACTTGATATTAGAATTCCACCCTATCTTTTCCCCATACCCCTTGCAGGCTTCTCTCTGGGCTCCACAGTGCAGTCTCACACGAAGGGCATCTGGATGTGGTGTGTGCCTCATCCCAAGAAGCCAAACCGTACTCTAGTTCTGCTTGATACTGAGGGCCTGGGGGATGTGGAGAAGGTAAGGAATGAGGTTCCAGTTTGGACTAAGCCCTCATGTCTGAATGTCCTCTACACTTTTAATTTTCCTTTAAATAAGACCTTTGTTTAACCATGTTTCTTCATTTCTGTTTATATGCTATGAAACCAAGTTAGGAACCAGGGGTTAGGAAAATATTCATAAGGCAGAATCCTAGAAGAAGAGCATAGTGGTCAGTAGACAGTATCCTAATGAACAAAAAGCTATAAGCTAAGCCAGTTAACACAGATGCATAAAGGGAGTACAGATAAACTCAAAGTGATGAATTTTATCTTGCAAAGAACTTCAGTTAAGGATTTAGGTTCCAAAGCCCCATACCCTTGGCTTTAACTTTAAAGTCTGTCAGTAACTCAGTGATTTTTGTAAATTATTTGACCTTTTTAACCTCAGGTTTCTGATCTGTAAAACAGGTGTATTAGATCTATATTTGCCTCATAGTATTGTCTGGAATATTTATAAGATAAGAAATGGGAAGTGTTAGTTTTACAACAATATCCTACTGAGATAGAAACAAGTATTAGTACCCTAATATTAAGACAATTTTTCTGTAAAAATAAAGAGAAAAATTAAATTTATAACATTTAAGACCTTTGACTGTCCACCCACAATGACTATTTGTTTTGCAATTATCTACCAATGATCATAAGAGGGTCTAATGAGAATCAGGGTAAAACAAAACATATCAGAAAACTATTCAAAGTCATTTTTGCTTGGATTTGGTTTTCTTTGTCACCAGTCTTGAAAGAAAAAAAAAAAAAAAAACTCTAGTTACATGAGCATCCTTTTACTACTGCTGATCAGGAAAGTGCCATAAGAATGAAACACAATCCTGGTAAAATATGTTCTGATTTTCAGGGTGACAACCAGAATGACTCCTGGATCTTTGCCCTAGCAATACTCTTGAGCAGCACTTTTGTGTACAATAGTATGGGAACTATCAACCAGCAGGCCATGGACCAACTGCAGTATCCTTTTGGGATCCAAACTACATCAAAATCAGAGGGGAGACCAATATTTAAAAAACAGCTGACTGTGAATCCTGGTGAAACAAACACGAGAAATATAAAAAAGAATTCAATGGCAAGGGGAAAATCCTATAACCTACTGAAGAATTGATACTTGGGATACTTGGGTTAAGAACAAAGGAGAAATAAAGGTTTAGTATGTGGAACTAATATAGGATTGGGGAGGGGTTACTGTTCATTCATGCCAGTTTTCCTTATTTTGCTACTCAGCTATGTGACGGAGCTGACAGATAGAATCAGGGCAAAATCCTCACCTGATGTGGATGGGGTTGAGGATTCAGCTGACTTTGTGAGCTTCTTTCCAGACTTTGTATGGACACTGAGGGATTTCTCCCTAGACTTGGAAGCAGATGGACAGTCCATCACAGCAGACGAGTACCTGGAGAATTCACTCAAGCTGAAGAAAGGTAAAGGGGACTTAGAATTGGTAAACAGATGACAACACACTAAAAACTATTGTTCCTTAGTTTTCTGTCAACGGTTGTCTTCTACTTGTAGTTTCTATTTCTTCTCAATGGGTGATTACTAAGAAGTAATGCTTGTTTACTATCTGAATAATAGATTTGGTTTTAGATTATTTTTCTCCCTGTTCTAAGAATAAATTTCTTTTTCTTTCACCTTTCCACGTGCTGTGATTAGATTGATATCTCCATGCTTAGGGCTTGTGGTGCTGTAATTAGCCAAAGAGTAGGAGTAGAATGGTCATTTATTTGAAGAAAAGAAATGCAAGCATGAACCATGCACAGTTTAGGGCTGGTAAAGGATTGCTACAGGCAAATATTGTCCAATCTAGCCTGCCAGTTGGTTTTGTAAATAAGATTTTATTGAAATAATGTCATATCCATTTATTTATAGTTTCTCTATGACTGCTTTTAGGCTACAATAGGAGACTTGAGTACTCAGAAAAGAGACCATCTGGCTTGCAAAGTCTATTTACTGTTTGACCCTTTACGGGAAATGTTTGCAAGACCCTACATTAGGCAAATTCCTTTTTCCTTCCTCCAGGTACCAGCCCAAAAGATAAAACTTTTAATATGCCTCGACTCTGTATCCGAAAGTTCTTCCCAAAGAAGAAATGCTTCATCTTTGATCGACCCACTCATAGGAAGAAACTGGGCCAGCTTGAGGAACTGTGTGACGATGAGCTGGACTCCGAATTTGTGCAACAAGCTGTGGTCTTCTGTTCTTACATCTTTAGCGATTCCAAAACTAAAACTCTCTCAGGAGGCATCAAGGTGGATGGACCTCGTGAGTCCTCTTCCCAGTCTTCACTATCACTGTTAAGACTAGAGGATGGTGTGATAACATCCATGTAGCTTCAACTTTGAAAAATGTACATCTACTGATATTATCGTGATAAATTCTAGGTGGCACCAACACTTCTGATAGGTTTTATTAGTCAGACTTCATAGTTGAGAAAAGATACAAAAGGCAAAAATAAAAGCTCTGAGAGCAGACAATTGTCCTAGTAAACTGGACCTGCCCTGTCCAACATGGTTTTCACTAGACAAGTGTTCCTATCTAAATTTAAATGTAGCTAATAAAAAATATAGAAATTTAACATTCTGATCACACAGCTATGTCTCAAGGGCTCACACCTACATGAGCTTAGTGGCTCCCACCCTGGACAGCACACACAGAATACTTCCAACATCACAGAAAGGTCTCCTATAATGCTCTGCTAGAATAAGCAAAATGGAGGATTCATTTTGATTTGCTCCACAAATATTAATCAAATGTTTCCCATGGACTTACCAGGGCTGATGATACAGACATAAATGAGAGAGATATGGTTTCTGGCCTAACAGTACCTGTGGGTGAAATAAATGTACTCAATAAACACAAAAGGTTCTCAACCATTGATGTATATATACCACCTGAGGATCTTGCCAAAGAGGAGGGTCTAAGTCATTCAAACTGGGTCAGAGGCTGCATTTTTAGCAAGTTTTCAGGTGATGCTGAAAAATAAATGGTTGGTAATAAACGACATTAGAATTAGAATAGAAAGTTTCCTCACTGATGCCTACATTAAACATCATCATTGTTCTCTGTCGTAGGTTTAGAGACCCTGGTGCAGACCTATGTCAATGCCATCAACAGTGGGGATCTGCCCTGCATGGAGAATGCAGTCCTGGCCTTGGCTGAGATCGAGAACTCAGCCGCAGTACAAAAGGCCATTGCCCACTATGACCAGCAGATGGGCCAGAAGCTGCAGCTGCCCACAGAAACCCTCCAGGAACTGCTGGACCTGCACAGGGCCAGTGAAAAAGAGGCCATTGAAGTCTTCATGAAGAGTTCCTTCAAAGACATAGACCAATTATTTCAAAAAGAATTAGCGGTAGTTTTTTTCTCAAGTTTATACATATTAGGCTCTTGGAAAGTAAAGTATTACTAGAAAATGAAATAGGTGCTTATTTTGTGAAAAGCAATTTTTCTAGACAAACATTATTTGTTATCATAAGAGGAACCAATTCTATTATGATATACTTTATTATGAGGCACTGAAACTTTTTTCTTTCATGAATAAACTAATAATCTTCCCTATAATTTCATTACATGCACACAGGGCTTCTAATAATAATAGAATTTTCTAATAATCAGGGCTTCTAATCAAATCACAGACTCATTTTTATCAGACTGATTGGATATTTTGGCCAAAAGCAAAGAATATTTTATTCTTAGTTATCATAAATGGGTTTATATTGAGCTACATTTATTTCACATGCAATCATTTGTCCAGTTGGAAAATTAGGAGTTTTCTCCAAAGGTGAAGCATGTAGCTAGTAATCTCTGCTCCAAAGGTTACCCTCATGGAGAAAGGGACTTCTGTAGAAAGTCAGGATCAGGAGGAAGGATATGATTTTGTTGCATTTCTATGAGTTCTTCTAGTGGTCACAGACTTTTTTTACTTTTATTTTTTTGAAAAGCTTTTCCAGAAATTTGGAGGTCAAGCTAACCTCTTTTAATTCTTCTGTTTATTAATACTTCTTATTTTTTACATTAAAGGCCCAGCTAGATAAAAAGCGAGATGACTTTTGTAACCAGAATCTTAAAGCATCAGAAGATCATTGCTCTGCTTTACTGAAGGATATTTTCAGTCCTCTAGAAGAAGATATGAAACAGGGGATCTATTTGAAACCAGGGGGCTATCGCCTCTTCATTGAGAAGATGCAAGAGCTGAAGAAGAAGTATTTTCAGGAGCCCAGAAAGGGCATACAGGTAACCAAGTTTGATTCTGGGAAGCTACTGATGCCTCCTTGAGGTGACAGTGTGACCACGTGTGTTTTACACAGATGCGCAAGTACAGGACCAACAGCATTCAGGCTCTCATTCTATAAACACGTACAAGGAGCCTGTTACACCAGGTATAAACAATGTGCTCATCCAAGAGCATACACTAAGTTAACAATTGAGTTATAAACTGGATTACCAGATGTATCCAAAATTTCAAATAATGTCACCATTTATCTCTCTGCCTGTGGCTCCCCCCAGCCCTACACTTCCCTCCCTCCCATTCTCCCTCTACCCATTTTATTCAGATCCACTTTCTCCATGATGCTTTCATTCTCCAACAAGTTCACCCCATAAGGGACCACAGCACCAACAGCTCCAAAATCAGAGCCCTCAGTTTACAAGAACAGAGAATCACTATTTACATGTATATCAACCTCTTAAAAAGGATTCTGCTCAGGAGGGCACCTTGCTTGGCCAGTCTGGAGCATGTGCTCAGCCCAGTGACAGAGAATCTGATCACCAGGCACACCAGGGCCAAGAGGAGCAGTTCCTAGAGGGAAAGGTGGAAAACATGAATAAGTGTTCATAGTCATTTCCTACTGCTAACCCTATTTTGCCTGGATCCCAGGCTGAGGAGATTCTTCAGGAATACTTGAAGTCCAAGGAGTCTGTGACTGACGCAATTCTACAGACAGACCAGACGCTCTCAGAGAAGGAAAAGTTGATTGAAGGTGAGGAGCAAGTCAAGAGACTAGACAGCCTCGAAAGCTCTTTAAAGTTCTAACTAATTCAGCTAGGTGAACCGAGGAGCCTTAAACTATAGCAACATGAGAAAAGATGTCTCTTATTTGCTAATATCTTTTCTGAGTAGTGTGTATGCAGCCAGTAGCAACAGTGATAGGGAATTGTACATGGAAGAAAGAAGCAACTTGGTCTCCATATACATTTTTCTTTTTCCTCTTCCTCCTGACAGTGGAACGTGTGAAAGCTGAATCTGCACAGGCTGCAGCAAAAATGCTGGAGGAAATGCAAATAAAGAACCAGCAGATGATGGAACAGAAAGAAAAGAGCTATCAGGAACATGTGAAACAGCTGACTGAGAAGATGGAGAGGGATAGGGCCCTGTTACTGGAAGAGCAAGAGAGAACTCTTGCTCTCAAACTGCAGGTATTTAACTGCAACACCGTGTGGTTCCTGTTATTCTGTTTTCCCTCCACACTCCCTGGTCACAAACGTGGCCCAGCAGTGAACTTGAAGCCCAGAAGAAGGACCCTGCTTGCTTACTTGTACTTTTCAATCCCTATTTGTCTGCCTGAACTGGCCCCTACAGTGTCTTGTTACTAAAAGATTTTACTTGCAGCTATGTCACACCTAGTCTTTTATCACTGTATCTGTCAATCGTGGTAGCTGTTATCTGCTAGGCATTAAAAAAAAAAAAAGGGTCTTATCCATATCAAAGCAAGACCTGTCATGTCCCTAATACTTAGGAGATGAAAGAGAGGTTCAGACAAGACTAAATAACTTTTATAGGGTCACAATGCTTGGGAAGATAGATATCTGAACTGTCTTCACCGCCTAGAGGGATCCATGATTTTTTTTTTCCTGTCACAACTGGTATGACCTTTAGCTAAAAGAAATCCTTCATAAGCAGAAGGACTCCTTAACTCACACTGCTGTGTCTATCTGTCACTCCTACTGGTTTCCTATGCCCTACTCCTAGTATGTGTTGAGCTGTGCAGAAATCCAGTATGATCAAGTCTGGGACCCTGATTCCCTCACCTATATTTTGGTCCTCCTGCCACCAAGTTGTGGAAGCTTAGACCAAATTTCCTGATCTAAGATTTAGACAATGTATCAGATTTTGGAAATCCTTCTATTTCTGTATTATGTGTGTATGTGTGTGTGTTAAAAAAATAAAAATGCATAGATAAGACTCAAAGCCAAACATTTCATTACGTTGTCCACAAAGGTTGTATACAAATAATGGGAGAAAAAATTAAGACTGCTAATTGAGATTTATCAACATATCAAGATGAACTTATGTCAGGAGATGTAAGTCAAAAATCTTTCTTAACTCAAGGAGACTCAGGAAAAGCAATCACAGAGATAGAAGACTTAAGAGAAAGTGAAATGAAAATTAATGATAGAGAAAATTTCAAGAAGAAATTAAACATTTTTGAGTAACATGGAAACTTACATTACCATATGTAAAATAGATAGCCAACGGGAATTTGCTGTATGGCTCAGGAAACTCAAACAGGGGCTCTGTATCAACCTAGAGGGGTGAGACAGGGAGGGAGATGGAAGGGAGTTTCAAAAGGGAGGGGATATATGTATACCTATGGCTGATTCATATTGAGATTTGACAGAAAACAACAAAATTCTGTAAAGCAATTATCCTTCGATAAAAAATAAATAAATGAAAAGTAAAAAAAAAAAAAAACAATCCTTGAATGTGGAAACTAGATAGTAGTTAGAGATTTACTTAATGATATACACTATTCAATTTCCATTTGTATCTTTTTAGGAACAGTCCCGACTACTACAGGAAGGATTCCAAGAAGAGAACAGACGACTTCATAAGGAAATACAGAGTCTCCAGAAGAAGATGAATAAACCAAAGAAGGAATGTTTCCTAGGCTAAAGAATTAAAGAATAGAGCTTTCCTGGTCACTCTTATCCAAAGCATTACTCAAGAAGTTTAAAACTAAGAAAAGTGTCACCATACTTGATAATATTTAGGTTTCACATTTTTACTACACTAAAATTTGCAAAGACATGCAGTTCTATAATTGAAGTCATGTGCATCTTCCTCACAATACTGTAAACTGTGTAGTAAGACGCACTTTACCTCTGTGCCAGCACAGGAGGTATCATAAGCTGGTACCACCCAGGAACTTCTTCTTCCAGATGACCACTAGTTAGACAAGTGGATACTGAGCAAAGTCTTAGGTCAAAGTCTTGGGACATAGTTGGTCATGAGTTTGACCAAATGCACAAGAGGTTGGGAAGAAGCATTCTAGCTTCTAGTAAAGGCAGTATAAGGTGTCCCATTGTTTCAAGTCTGCATGGTCTGTCAGTAGTGATGTGACTCCTGGATACCTGGAATGGGCAGTGCTTACTGGTGAATCCCAAGCTAAAGCAAATCACCTTGTATAGTGATCTAGAAGGTCTACAGAATTTCCACAGGAAGATGGAAGAAACCATTAGCATGATTGTAACTTGGATCATAAATAAATGGGCTAAAAAAGGAGACTTTCCCTTCTTGTTCATTTCACCCAGATTATAATTTTAATTACTTTAATTAATAACTTTAATGGGACACTTTAGAACTTCAAGTGACACTACACTAAACATAGTAACAGGATGACAATTATACATTGTCTTTGTAGCCATTTATAACTTGCAAAGATGAGCTTGAAATGATGACAGATAATGTGTTAGAAAACTGAGCTAAATTAATTATTAAATTGTTCATTACCCTGAAGTTTAGGCTATTGTTTCCCAATTCTTGAGTCACATCCCCCAAGAGAATATGGGTTGTTTTTGACTTCTTTTGATCAGTAAAATAATACTCTTGGTATTACTTAGGACTTTATCACAACTGTCAAAAGCCCTAGGTAAATGCTTAAAACTTCTTAGAGCAATGAAGAATTATTTCAGTTCGGAAGTAAAAATGTAAAATGTTGAACTTTACATTTCTGATTTTTTATAGTTTTTCACCAAAAAAATATAATGTTTTCATTTATATAGCCATGACTGGCTAATGTTTTTGTAAAGTCTGGGATAGTAACTATTCATGAGTATGTCCTCAACTCTGCCATAAAGCAACCACAGATGATACACAAATGGATGGTATGCCTGTTTTCCAAGAAACTATTGTTTTAAAATACAGCTGGCACTCAGAAGCCATAATTTGCAGACTCTTGCTTTATATAATAGAAACATTCATCAAAGTTTTTCACATCTGCTTTATGTTCCTTGCATTTGTAAGGAATATAGGGATTACATTGCATATGTTAGCATTGTGAAAAAGATTATACAGTGTTTCAAAATATTACATGATGAGAGAAAAGCAGGGAAGCAGCTAATGCAACTGAATCTACATTAATAAACCTGCTTGTTCTGATTGCCTTAGAACCTTTTTTTCCATTGAATCTTCCCTTCGTTTCCCATCAGCATGAAGAATACCTCCTTCCACAGTTAGGCAAGTGCTGATAAGTAGTAGTTTTTTACTCAAACTGCAGCTTCATAGGAGACCACATGAGACTCAAGCATATTAAGTGGAGTATTTATGTAAATTCACCCTGTAGTTCCCACACTGCACTGCAAGAAAGGAGTAAACCAAATACATTTTTATTAGTTAAACTTCATTATAGAAAAGAATAACTCTGCATTCAAAACCTAATAGTGGTTTCTTTGTTAATCATTTAAAAATAAGAAAATTAAAGCTAAACAAAAGTAACTCCCTTTCTAGTTTTGTAGCATGAGTTTCTATACCAGATTATAAGCTATACCATTACATAAACTAAACTCCATAATTGCAGAATTAATGTAACCTCTATTAACCTATACATTTTTATCTGCCTCTAGAAGATCAAGCAGGCATTCATAAGCAGAATTTATGAGAAGACTGAGATGAGAAATCTATATTCCTATTTGCCATCATGCAGCATTTCCTTTTCCTTATTTGTGTCCATGTTAAGAGGAGGCCAATGAAATGGAGAAGGGATAGGCTACCCATTCCAGTATTCTTGAGCTTCCCTGGTGGCTCAGCTGGTAAAAAATCTACCTGCAATGTAGGAGACCTGGGTTTGATCCCTGGGTTGGGAAGATCCCTTGGAGAAGGGAAAGGCTACTCACTCCAGTATTCTGGCCTGGAGAATTCCATGGACTATCCATGGGGTCAGCTTCCATGTTTTGTTATTACATGAGAAGAAATATCATTTAAAATTATATTCTGTTTGAGTCACAGCGAGTGACACAAGAGTAAATAGTGATAAAGTAACAATTTTAAAAATGATTTCCTAAATGATTGGAGGTTAATAGAGCTTCATTTAACTGATACAATATTTCTTTATATTCAATAATTTAACTCCAGATAAGATTGCCTAGCATCTTCTTCTATAAAGTTTGTCTATTTGTCACCTGATATTATTTGCCTTGGGACCTAGTGAAAGATGTACAGAGACAATAGTCACATTTTTCTTTTTTGGCATAAATAACAGAATTTTTTTTTTTCTTACAATTCTAGAGGCTTGAATTCCAAGATTAAGGTTTTGGCAGAGCTCTTTCCTTGGTTTTAACATCCTGCAGTACAAAGCTTGGTGAAATAAAACAAAGTTGCAGAAGGACCAGTCCTTCCCACACTTTTGAAGCAGTTTCAATTCAGAAATTTGCTGTGATTCTTCAGCTGATAAAAATATGAGCACAAAAATAATGGCCTTATGGGAATAAGATTCATATAGGTTTGTCAAATTCTAAAACAGGATTAGAATAGCCACCATGACCTAACTGTAGGAACAAACACCTAAAATAAAAATGCATTGGCTATTTCTGGGCATGAAAGTACCCAGGATAAAAAAGTCAGAATTCAGATTTACACAAATGTAAGGCAATAAAACTGTCAGGTTGAGTCAGCATAATAAATGCATTGTTGCTTGCAAGTTGGAATGAAAGTTGTATTACCAAACCATACACCCTTTATTTAGTTTCAGTGTACCTGGAACATGAGATTTGAAGGGAAAACATGGTAACAAAGGCTTTTAATTTGTAGGATAGCTATTTTTGGAGAAAAGAAGCCTTGAGTAAGACCTGGTATTGACATGTTAGAGTTATATATTTATAAGTTTACAAAGTCAGGGTTGGTTTGCATGCCACTTTATGAGAGGCTCCAGCCAGTTCCCTGGTCCTCTTCTCCAAGCTGGTTCTGCCCATGGTGATCCCTTATACACATCTACCCTAACGAGAGGTAAGAATAGCCTTGTCTAACATCACTGATAGTTACTGCTGGGTAACACTTGAAACTCCTGATCATTCTTCCTGTCAGGGGGCCCTGCACAGACTCACTGACATCCCTAGAGAAAAATACAGTGATTTGTAAATGGGTTGAGGTTGAAAAAAAACAAAAACAAAAAAAACACCTTATCCATCTTCCCACGATCCAATCTGGAAAACAGTGTCAACTGATGTGCCCTCTCCATGGGTGATGCATTGGTTTTGGTGTAGAGGGAAAGTGATCCTAATTCTCAGTTCCACTGAGGTAGCACCTAACAAATAATGGGAACTGTTAACCCTGTATAGAACACTGGCTAACAAAGTGAAGTGTGTTAGTCACTCAGTTATGTCCAGCTCTTCGTGACATGATGGACTGTCGCCTGCCAGGCTCCTCTGTTCATGAAATTCTCTAGGCAAGAATATAGGAGTGGGTAAAGCTCAACATTCAGAAAACTAAGATCATGGCATCTGGTCCCATCACTTCATGGGAAATAGATGGGGAAACAGTGGAAATAGTGTCAGACTTTATTTTTGGGGGGCTCCAAAATCACTGCAAATGGTTAATTTGCAGGAAATTAAAAGACGCTTACTCCTTGGAAGAAAAGTTATGACCAACCTAGATAGCATATTGAAAAGCAGAGACATTACTTTGCCAACAAAGGTCCGTCTAGTCAAGGCTATGTATGGTTTTTCCAGTGGTCATGTATGGATGTGCGAGTTGGACTGCAAAGAAAGCTGAGCACTGAAGAATTGATGCTTTTGAACTGTGGTGTTGGAGAAGACTCTTGAGAGTCCCTTGGACTGCAAGGAGATCCAACCAGTCCATTCTAAAGGAGATCAATCCTGGGTGTCCTTTGGAAGGACTGATGCTGAAGCTGAAACTCCAATACTTTGGCTACCTCATGCGAAGAGTTGACTCATTGGAAAAGACTCTGATGCTGGGAGGGATTGGGGGCAGGAGCAGAAGGGGATGACAGAGGTTGAGATGGCTGGATGGCATCACCAACTCGATAGACGTGAGTTTGAGTGAACTCCAGGAGTTGGTGATGGACAGGGAGGCCTGGCATGCTGCAATTCGTGGGGTCGCAAAGAGTCGGACACGACTGAGCGACTGAACTGAACTGAACTGAACTCAGCCATTCCCTTCTCCAGGGACTCTTTCTGACCTCAGGATCAAACCCAGGTAGGTCTCCTGCTTTGCAGGCAGATTCTTCACTGTCTGAGTCACCAGGGAAGCCCAGATTAAATTAAAGAAAGCATTTTCCTCAGTGTTTATAAATGCAGCAAGTTTCAGAAATGTCCACATCCTGTGTTCCATATTGACCAAGCTTGATACTTATAAGTCTAGATGTATCTATTTCAGGTCTCTTTGATAGTTGTACCAAGAAAATTAGGAAGTGTATAGGCTAAGGCTCTATTCATTTAGGACACAATGAGGCAATCCTATAATCAACATACACAGAAGTCCAGCTCCCTGGGAGATGTTACATGTATACTCTAAAGTCTAACATAACAGAAGATGGTTGACTCTTATAGATTTAAGGGCTTAAGCAGAATCCAGACAGATTTGAGGCAGTTGGTGAATCATAAGCCATTTGTGTTTTTCTCTGAGATCATGACTTCGCTTACAATTTGGTGTCAGTACTTCATGAAATGCCTTGGCATTATTTATCAAGCATTGCCCAGGTCTGATCTAGACTTACCTTCAGTTTGTGCTTCGGCATTCTTTCCCATTCTCTCAACCTTGAGTCAGGGTCTATTTTCCTTAAAGTTTCCATCTTTTTTTAATTTTTTTAAATGTATTTATTTTTAAATGGAAGATAATTGTTTTACAGTGTTGTGTTGGTTTCTGCCATACATCAGCATGAATCAGCCAAAGGTATACATATGTCCCCTCCCTCTTGAACCTTCCTTTCACTCTATCCTGCCCTTTAGGTTGTCAGAGAGCACTGGGTTTGAACTCCCTATGTCATACAGCAAATTCCCACTAACTATTTATTTTACATATGGTATTGTGTATGTTTCAATGCTATTTTCTTAATTTGTCCCACCCTGGCTTCCCAGGTGGCACTAGTGGTAAAGAACCCACCTGCCAGTACAGGTAGATATAAGATACATGGGTTTGATCCCTGGGTCAGGAAGATCCCCTGGAGGAGGGCATGGCAACCCACTCCAGTATTCTTGCCTGGAGAATCCCATGGACAGCGGAGCCTGGCAGGCTGCAGTTCTTAGGGTTGCACAGAGTTGGCCACGACTGAAGCAATTTGGTACGTATGCCTTCCCCTGCCGAGTCCACAAGTCTGTTCTCCATGTCTGGGTCTCTATTGCTGCCCTGCCAATAGGTTCAGCGGTATCGTTTTTCTAGATTCCAGATATATGCATTAATATAGAACTTTTTTTTTTTACTTTCTAACTTTCTTCACTCTGTACAAGAGAATCTAGGTTCATCTACCAAAGGTTCACTCTTGAGCCATCATCTGTTGCTGCTTCTTTCATAGTTTCTGACTTAGCAGCTCCCAATCCTTCTTAACTGCTTCCTTAGCCCAGGCCACTACCCATGAAGGTTTTATGAAGAAAGCAACACTTAGGCCTATGCTTTGCTGTCCTGAGACCAAATAAATAAAGTTAAAAATTGCTGCAAAATTTCCGAATCCACTCAATGTACACACCATCAAAAGCATGTATCAGAATGTGATGGGCGAGGCAAGGCCTGTCTGGCTGGACAGCCAACTATAACCCCACTTGTTATTTTCAGATAAGGCAGAGTGTCTTTTACAGAAAGAGATGATGTTCCTGTTATAGGAAGATATCCCACTCAAATATGTCAGAAGGCACTGCAGGAACCTACTCAATTGCTGTGACCTGAGCCCTGCCCCTATACCTGCTAGCGCCTTCTCTCCATTGGGGAGAGCTTTGTCTATCTGCAGGATGTATTCCTCTATTGTTTTCTGTGGCTTCAGGGAACGCTGGGAGACCTCAGTCACCTGAGGAAACAAGGAACAAAAATATTTCAGTTAAGAAAGATCTAGAGGGCTTCTTGGTGGCTCAGCAGTTTAAAAAAAAGTCTACCTGCAATGCAGGAGATGTAGGAGACAGAGACCTGACTGGGTCAGGAAGATCCCCTGGAGAAGGAAATGGCTACCCACTCCAGTGTTCTTGCCTGGAGAATCCCATGGACAGAGGAGCCTGGTGGGCTACAGTCCATAGGGTCACAAAGAATTGGACAGGACTGAAGTGACTGAGAATGCACGCACGTGAAAGATCTAGACTCTTGCTAAGGAAATTAAAATGCCAAATCTGACCTTTAAACTTTGTATCTGTTAGGAAAATTAAATAGATAGCTTTGTTTAGGCTTCAGAGAGAAAACAGAGCAGGCCTTGACCTTGCTTCTAAGCTGCCTGGATACTGCCCTGATTGTGAGTACCCTGACTGTCTGCTGTGAGTACAAGCGTTGAGTCCCCATATAAGATAGAGGACAAGTCTTGAGATTGTTGAGCCTCTAGAGGGTGTCTGGCCAATGAAGCCCAAGACTTAACAACATTCCAAATTTTTACAAAACAACTTTTTATTCCAGTATTCTTGCCTGAAGTATCCCATGGACAGAAGAGCCTGGCAGCTACAGTCCATGGGGTCTCAGAGTCGGACACGACTGAAGTGACTTAGCACACACACACATATTGAAAGGAAGCTAGATAATTCTCTAATAAATATTGGTATTATTTATTTGTATATAACAAGTGTCTTATTTTGTTAATAAATCCTTGAACATGGGATGAAAGTGAAAATTTTCTGCAAAACAGCACCCAAAGATCTTGCTTTGTTTCTTCTTCTTCCCCATCACTCACAAACAACAAACATTTGCTCCTCGCAATTCTAGAGTCTGTGAAGTCCAAGATCAAGTTGCCAGAAATTGGGTGTCTGGTGAGAGTTGCTTCCTGGTTCATAAATGGTGCCTTCTCATCGTGTCCTGACATGAGGAAGTTGTGGGGGAGCTCTCTGGTTCCTCTTTTGTAAGGGCACTAATCCCACTCATGAAGGCTATGTCCTCATGACTTAATCAGATCCCAAAAGTCTCACCTCCAAATACTTTAGGGATTAGATTTTAACATGAATTTTGGAGGGAGAAAAATATTCTGTCTGTAGCACCAAGCGACTGTTAACAGATTGACACTAACTAAGGAGACGGGACAACTAAATACATTGTGGGGTCCTGGCACAGAAGGGCACTCAAGATGTGCAGAATAAATGATTGGGATCTGGATTTTCATAATAGGAGCAGAACTGGTCTCCATTACAAGAATTTTCAGAGAAACTGTGACTGCTCATATTGATGAGTCAGCCTTGTGTCCTGAGAAATCACATTATGGAACTAGAGTGAAATACAGTTGGTTTTGACTGAATTTCCAGACTATGCTCTCTCTCTGGGCTCCTTTGGATGGTTTGAGGTGCTAGTGCTCATCTGTGAAGACAAGATGTGTAGATGAAGGTGCAGATAATGATACACCAGCCCAAGTGTTATAGGACTGGAGAAGCATGAAGAAAAACTTTGTCCTGAAAACAGAATCCCTTCTGGAATAGCCCTGGCAGGACATCACAGGGCCTGTGTTTAAGCACTTTGCTGATGGGTCCCAGTGGTTCTGCAGGTGGCTCAGCAAGGGCTTGGTCCACATTTGTGTCTTTATTTCCCTGGCCATAATATACATTCTAAGCTCTTTGGTGGGACCTACAAACCCTCCTTTGTTTTTTGCTTCTCTTCTTTTCACAGCTATTTGTAAGGCCTCCTCAGACAGCCATTTTGCCTTTTGGCATTTCTTTATCTTGGGGATGGTCTTGATCCATGTCTCCTGTACAATGTCATGAACCTCTGTCCATAGTTCATCAGGCACTCTATCAGATCTAATCCCTTTAATCTATTTCTCATTTCCACAATAAAATCATAAGGGATTTGATTTAGGTCATACCTGAATGGTTTAGTGGTTTTCCCTACTTTCTTCCATTTAAGTCTGAATTTGATAATAAGGAGTTCATGATCTGAGCCATAATTCACTCCAGGTCTTGTTTTTGCAGGTTGTATAGAGCTTCTCCATCTTTGACTGCAAAGAATACAATCAATCTGATTTCAGTGTTGACCAGCTGGTGATGTCCTTGTGTAGAGTCTTCTCTTGTGTTGTTGGAAGAGGGTGTTTGCTATGACCAGTGAGTTTTCTTGGCAAAACTCTATTAGCCTTTGCCCTGCTTCATTCTGTATTCCAAGGCCAAATTTACCTGTTACCCCAGGTATTTCTTGACTTTCTACTTTTGCATTCCAGTCCTCTATAATGAAAAGGACATCTTTTTTGGGTGTTAGTTCTAAAAGGTCTTGTAGGTCTTCATAGAACCATTCAACTTCAGCTTCTTCAGCATTACTGGTCAGGGCATAGACTTGGATTACCGTGATACTGAATGGTTAGCCTCAGAGACTAACAGAGATCATTCTGTCATTTTTTAGATTGCATCCAAGTACTGCATTTTGGACTCTTCTGTTGACTATGATGGGTACTCCATTTCTTCTAAGGGATTCCTGCCCACAGTAGTAGATATAATGGTCATCTGAGATAAAGTCACCCATTCCAGTCCATTTTAGTTCACTGATTCCTAGAATGTCGAAGTTCACTCTTGCCATCTCCTGTTTGACCACTTCCAATTTGCCTTGATTCATGGACCTAACATTCAGAAAAAGAAATGCAAAAAAAGAAAAATGGCTGTCTGAAGAGGTCTTACAAATAGCTGTGAAAAGAAGAGAAGTGAAAAACAAAGGAGAAAAGGAAAGATATACCCATTTGAATGCAGAGTTCCAAAGAATAGCAAGGAGAGAAAAGAAAACCTTCCTCAGTGATCAGTGCAAAGAAATAGAGGGAAACAATATAATGGGAAAGACTAGAGATCTCTTCAAGAAAATTAGAGATACCAAGGGAATTTTTCATTCAAAGATGGGCTCAATAAAGGACAGAAATGGTAGGGACCGAATAGAAGCAGAAGATATAAGAAGAAATGGCAAGAATACACAAAAGAACTGTACAAAAAACATCTTCATGATGCAGATAATCACAATGATGTGATCACTCACCTAGAGCCAGACAGCCTGGAATGTGAAGTCAAGTGGGCCTTGGGAAGCATCACCACAAACAAAGCTAGTGGAGGTGATGGAATTCCAGTTGAGCTATTTCAAATTCTAAAAGAGGATGGTGTGAAAGTGCTGCACTCAATATGTCAGCAAATTTGGAAAACTCAGCAGTGGCCCCAGGACTGGAAAAGGTCAGTTTTCATTCCAATCCCCAAAAAAGGCAATGCCAAAGCATGCTAAAAACTACCACACAATTGCACTCATCTCCCACGCTAGTAATGTAATGCTCAAAATTCTGCAAGCCAGGCTTCAGCAATACGTGAACTGTGAACTTCTTGATGTTCAAGCTGGTTTTAGAAAGGCAGAGGAACCAGAGATCAAATTGCCAACATCTGCTGGATCATCAAAAAAGCAAGAGACTTCCAGAAAAACATCTATTTCTGCTTTATTGACTATGCCATAGTCTTTGACTGTGTGGATCACAATAAACAGTTGAAACTGCTTCAAG
>NW_011495027.1:7166591-7170274 GCF_000754665.1 Bison bison bison
CCTGCTTACTTAACTTATATGCAGAGTACATCATGAAAAATGCTGGGCTGGATGAAGCACAAGCTGGAATCAAGATGCTGGGAGAAATATCAATAACCTCAGATATGCAGATGACACCACCCTTATGGCAGAAAGTGAAGAAGAACTAAAGAGCCTCTTGAGGAAAGTATAAGGGGAGAGTGAAAAAGTTGGCTTAAAGCTCAGCATTCAGAAAACTAAGATCATGGCATCTGGTCCCATCACTCCATGGCAAATAGATGGAAAAAGAGTGGAAACAGTAGCAGACTTTATTTTTGGGTCTCCAAAATCACTGCAGCTGGTGACTGCAGCCATGAAATTAAAAGACGCTTACTCCTTGGAAGGAAAGTTATGATCAACCTAGATAGCACATTAAAAAACAGAGACATTACTTTGCCAACAAAGGTCCATCTACCCAAGGCTATGGTTTTTCCAGTATTCATGTATGCATGTGAGAGGTAGTCTATAAAGAAATCTGAGCACTGAAGAATTGATGCTTTTGAACTGTGGTGTTGGAGAAGACTCTTGAGAGTCTCTTGGACTGCAAGGAGATCCAACCAGTCCATCCTAAAGGAGATCGCTCCTGGGTGTTCATTGGAAGGACTGATATTGAAGCTGAAACTCCATACTTTGGCCACCTAATATGAAGAGCTGACTCATTTGAAAAGACCCTGATGCTGGGAAAGATTGAAGGCGGGAGGAGAAGGGGACAACAGAGGATGAGATGGTTGGATGGCATCACTGACTCAATGAACGTGAGTTTGGGTAGGCTCCAGGAATTGGTGATTTACAGAGAGGCCTGGCGTGCTGCAGTTCATGGGGTCTCAAAGAGTCAGACACAGCTGAGTGACTGAACTGTACTGAACAAACCCTCCATCACAGCTTTTTCTCTAGCTTTCCATCCTTATGTCTTAAGTGATGCCTCCCACCTCCCACTGAGTTACAGCATATAAGCATGCAATCTCTGTTGTTTTCATATATTTGTACAGATTTTTTTCTTATGCCTTGATGCTCATTTACCCTTTCTCAACCAGAGTAACACTGAGTGATACTACTTCTAGTATCTTGTATCTCTTCTTCCCCCGATTTTTCCTAAGCTCACTTCCCAATTTGGAATGGCTGTCATGTACTTTGAGTCATCTCATAGGTATACCACATGCTGCTTGTGTGACTTTGAATAACTTAATTTCTTTGTGCATGCTGCTAAGTCTGCTGCTAAGTCGCTTCAGTCGTGTCCGACTCTCTGCGACCCCATAGACAGAAGCCCACCAGGCTCCCCCATCCCTGGGATTCTCCAGGCAAGAACACTGGAGTGGGTTGCCATTTCCTTCTCCAATGCATGAAAGTGAAAAGTGAAAGTGCAGTCGCTCAGTCGTGTCCGACTCTTCACGACCCCATCGACTGCAGCCTACCAGGCTCCTCCGTCCATGGGATTTTCCAGGCAAGAGTACTGGAGTGGGGTGCCATTGCCTTCTCCATCTGTGTGCATAACATTTATCAATTGTATATTGTAGGTAGCAGTAGAATTTAATTCATAATATTATTCTGGAGGCTTAACTTGGTAATCCAACAAAAGCACCTTAGAATATGCCTGGTACAAAAAAATGCATACTCAATATGTATTAGCTATTACTTTCTTCTTATACTATTCCTTGTCCATCGTCATCATCATCATCATGATCATCTGTGTATTCTAGTGTGATAACTCTTATTAAACTGGATTCAATCAACTATTATATTTGTTTGCATTTCAGATAATAACCACTGTGCAATCAAAAGTTGTGTCTTAAATATTGTATCCCCTGTTTTTAGAAAAAGTCAGTACAAGAAAGAAATCTTGTTTGCTTGGATTCATTATTCTAAACTACTTTTAGAAATATTTGTGGTCTCTTCAAGAATATCTAATTGAGGTTATAGAAAGATAAAAAGTCAAACTATCACCTTCTTCTTTGGTACTGTGTGGTCTGGTACTTAGGCCTTCAGGAAGAGGAATAAAGACTATTTGACTTCTTTCATTTATCCATCTCCAATCTCTCCTTGGGCTTCCCTGGGGGCTCAGATGGTAAAGAATTTGCTTGCAATGCAGGAGACCTGGGTTTGATCCCTGGGTCGGGAAGAGCCTCTGGAGAAGGAAACGGCAACCCACTCCACTCTTGCCTGGGAAATCCCATGAACTGAGGAGCCTGGTGGGCTAAAGTCCACAGAGTTGCAAAGATTCCTTATCTTAACTTCTTTCTTGGGCACTAATTTATAGTCAAGTTGAACCTTTTCTTTGCCTCTAAGTAAAAATTGTGTCCTCCAGGAACAGAGAAATCTTTTGAAATAGTCTCCACTGTAGGCTCTAAAAGCAGTTTCAGCTCAGCCTGGCAATAACTGGCAATAACAGATTCCTTTTCATTCTGCAACAATAAATCATCCTTCTTTTTTCTATAGTATCTTGCCAGGGAAATGTAGAAAAATACAATAAAAGAAGTTGTTATTAACAGAAGGGATGCTCCAACTGTGATTCTCTTGGACAAAATAGCCTGATGGCTTTAGAGTGGCTGGGATTTGGAATGAGCAAGGT
This sequence comes from Bison bison bison, assembly GCF_000754665.1. NCBI lineage: Eukaryota > Metazoa > Chordata > Mammalia > Artiodactyla > Bovidae > Bison > Bison bison. The sequence goes on from NW_011495027.1 coordinate 7,169,176, forward strand.
TATCTAGAAACTGGTTTTAGAGTCAGCCGCTTCTGACTAATTTTCAAGGTTACCTACGGAAATTCTCTTAACTCCCTTGGGCTAATCTCATTATCTGTAAAGTGATGAGTTTGGCAACCATGAACTCGAGGTACCCTGATACAGCTGTAGTATGATTAATAGTGACCCAACAACCAATAATGAGCAATAGAATGTTGGATTGTGGCTGAAAGCAGAGCTTCCTCAAATAATTTGTATTGCTATAAACGAAAATTTACATGTAGAAAAGTAACTTGCCCAGTAATAGCTCCAAGCACTCTGAACATAGTGTGGAACCTTTCATGAGTACTTTGAATGATGACTTGAAGGTGTGAAAATACAGAAATGGATAAGTTCCCTTGCTCTTGATAATTACAACTCAGATTGTTTTCTGGCACTTTATCAATATCAACTAAGACTTTTTTTGTCAGATGTTATTTAGTCTGATTCATGTTGATGTACAGCCAAAACTAACATAACACTGTAAAGCAATTATCCTCCAATTAAAACTAGATAAATTAAAGAAAAAGAAGTTAAATAGGCAAAAAAAAAAAAAGACCAAAAAAAGCTTTCAGTGACTGTGTCTCTGGTAAGTAGAATTAAAAAGTTCCTAAAGATACCTCTCCTCTAATATATATATACACTGCATTGTCCCTGGAAATTGAGTTTTCATCCTATGCTTAGGCTACATTATAGAACACAATTTAATTTTTAAGAAATGGAGGCTGACCAGGGTGGCATTACCTAATCATATGAGAATATTTCCTGGTGCTCTCCAGGACTGTGGAGCTCAGGCCTGTCCCCAGCAATTTGCATAGCCTCAAGAGTGGAGGGAATACAACTGATAAAAATCATTCTGAGGTAGCAGCTTTAAACTGGTGATAGTCAATCTCTGCCAGGGTCCAGCCCCGGCTGATCCAGGGTATTCGAAGGAGAGACGGCGTAGGCGAGGATCAGGAAACAACTGCTTAATTAAACGTTAATTAAGGATATAAAGAGTAATAGAATGAGGATAGCTCAGTGAGGAAATTCAGTGGAGAAAAGAGGCTGAAATAAGGATAGCTCAGTGAGGAAATTCAGT
>NW_011495027.1:7170835-7174352 GCF_000754665.1 Bison bison bison
TTTTTTCAGAGAGAGGTAGTGGGGGACAGCCCCCCGTAAAGTCAGAGGTGTAGGTGAAAGCACAAAGCAGAAAGTAGGCAGACTCTGGTTTTGGGGCTAGATGCTCGAGAATTTCCAGGGGGACTCCTGAAGCTCGATCCCGCCTTTGCGTATGCCCAGCCTCCTTCCTCATGACCTTTGTCATGGGCGGAGTTCCTCACGCTGGCTCCCGGCAGTGATAGAATTCCAGTTGAGCTATTCCAGATCCTGAAAGATGATGCTGTGGAAAGTGCTGCACTCAATATGCAATATGCAATATGCACTCAATATGCAATATGCCGGCTCCCAGCATCTCCCCCTTTTTTATTTCTTAAAACAGCCAGATGCAGCTCAGTCGCGAGCTTTTGAATGTTCTGCCGAAGAATCCTGACAATACAAGGAAGAATGATTATGAGAAGCAAAATTAGAACTAAAGATATTAGACAGAATGTTTTTTCCAGAAATAAAGTTAGAGAAGGTGTGAAATAAGTCATTAGCTGCTCCAGCGGCGGTAAAATCCAGTCGAGAGTGTTCCAGGGTCTGTATTTGATTATGAAGTTTCCCTAAGTCCAGGACAATGTCAGAGCTGTTCCAAACACCTGAGATATGATTTTTGATTTTCTCCTATTCATAATCTGTCTCGTTTACCTTTAAAGATGTCACACATATCCACCGGTAATCAGCGTGGCAAGACAGAGCCATTTTCACTTTTAAAGCCTGTAACTCAGTCCCAATATGCATTATTGCCTCTTCCAAGGCATCTACCCTCATCTCCAACTTTCTATCTATAGCTTCCTGTGTTGCTAGAGTTAAAGAAACATTTTTAGACATGGTATCAACATATTGGGCAGTATGCACTTGTTGAGTCAATGATATTGCTGCCGCAGTAACAGAAGTAATTACTGCTATTAAGGCTGATATTCCTAAAATAAGTAAGCCCACAAATCGTCACGATCACATTAAATCTTGTAGTTGTTGTAACACAGCAAGACTATAGTTGTTACATCATAAGATAAGGTGGACATTGTAACACTACAAAGGAGCAAACATATTGAGAGTTTAAACAAGATGAGAGCATGCATTGTTCACAAGTCACTACATTGGGTCCACCAGTGAAAAGTCACATGTACATTAAGTTTTCCAGAATCACTGGTAAAGAGAAAAACATAAGGAGAGGGTAGATGAGCCAAAACAGAATAAGTAGAATTATTTTCTGGTTGGAGTTCGCGCTGCAGCAGCCCCGTTGGTCTCGCCGGGATCTCGATGTTTTTCTTGCCTCCCCTTGTGGCGGGCTCCTTTTGTGATTGAAGCAATGGGGGAACTGGATGTCTGGGGGTCTGCAACATGGCGAATCAACCTGTCCTGGATCTAAATTGGAGAATCTGCATCCTGTGGAAAAATACAAGCACATCCTCGACCGCTAGTTAATAATGGGTCAGGACCCTTCCATTGTCCTGAGAGGAGGTCCTTCCATTTGACTAATGGTTTTGCATTTAATTGCTCCAGGCACCAATGACGAAGCATTGCAGTAGTTCCAGCCAGATCAGTATTTAAAATATTTATTATGAAAAGAGCATGTTGCGAGATTTGATGGGGAGAGCTATACTTAAACTCCCCTTCTTTTAGTTTTTGAATTTGGATTTTTAATGTTTGATGTGTTCTTTCAATGATGGCCTGTCCCTAGGGATTATAAGGGATGACAGTATTATGTTTAATTTGAAACTTTAGACAAAATTCCTGAAAAGACTTAGAAGTGTAAGCAGGAGCATTGTCAGTTTTCAGAGCCTTTGGCAGGCTCAAATATGAAAAACAAGTAAAGAGATGTTGTATTACATCTTTAACTGCTTCCCCTGTACGAGCAGTTGCAATAATAACATGAGAAAAGGTGTCTACAGTTAAAGAACAAAGGACAGTTTTCCAAATGAAGAAACATGAGTTAGATCCATTTGCCAGAGTACGTTAGGTTTGAGACCGCGAGGATTAACTCCCATAGGTAGACTATTATAAACAATGGGGCACTGTAAGCAAGAACGCACAATCTCTCGAGCAGTCTCTCTGGGAATTTGGAATTGATATCTTAAAGCAGTAGCATATTGATGATAAAGTAAGTGAGTGAGAGGCTCTGGCCTCCTCAATCACAGTAGCCACTGTATTTCTGGTTAACAAGTCAGACACATCATTAAAGGCATTTAAAGGGCTGGGCAATCCGGAATGAGCCCGAATGTGTCCAGTGAAAAATATTTTATTTCTTTTCCAAATATGTTGCTGTAATTTAGTTAACAAATGAAATATGGTAGTTTTATTTTCAGGCAAAACCGCAGTTTTAATACGTGGAAACAACCTGACAATATACTGAGAATCAGAATAAAGGTTAAATTCCTCATCTGCGAACATAGCAAAAGCCTCTATGACTGCTGTTATTTCAGCTCTTTGAGCTGAAGTTTCCTGTGTTTCTAAAACCTTTTGGTGATTTTTAGTAACTATGGAGGCTTTACCGTTTGCTGCCCGTCAGTAAAGGCTATCTGAGCATTTGGAATAAGAGACCGTTTACATCTGACAGGAAAAATAACTGGATGTCTGGACATAAAATTCAGCAAAACATGTGAAGGTAAATGATGCAAAAATTTGACCAAAACAGTTTCCTATAGCAATCTGTCAATTTTCAAACATTAGAAGAGCATCAAATTGTTCCTTATTATATGGAATTACAATTTCTGATGTCTCTTTACCAAATAATTCAATGCTCCGCTTTTTTCCTTTAATATCAAAGTAGCTGTCAATCCTGGATAAGAAGCCGCTACTTTTTTAGTTTGAGGGGGAAGAGGGACCCACTCTAGGGGGCCGTTTTGCTATAAAACCAATTTTTGTCTGGCCACCCCAATTACACCTATGGGGGTTTTATGGCAAAGGAATTGTCAAGCAGTTGTCAATTTAATTTTTAAAATTTTTTTAATTTACATTTTAACAACATAAATTTAGGGATATGTTAATTTAGGTGTAATGTTTAGTTTAGGTCTCTGTATAAATTTAAATAATAAATGTATAACCTCCTTATCTCATTTTGGTAAACAGATATACCTAAATGCAAAATGTATTTATATATGTATATATACATGGCAACAAGTATAAACTTATTGACATAATCAATATACTTGAATTAATCTTTATAATTAATATGTTAATTAGTATATATTACAGCAATACAACACATACACAGCTAATACCAACACAAACCAATGTACTGCAATAGTACACGTCACACATATATAATTATACAGTATATAGAATATATATCATCACAGCACATCAATCCATACCAATTAATATCAGCCACACACACATTATATTACTGCAATATATATTTAATTATACAGTATATATATAATATGCATATAGAGTATACATATTAATTTATATACAAATTAAGTATAGATCTATAAATAGAATTAGGTATACCTTTATTATGTTTTATTTATACCCATACCTAATTAGGCAAACT
>NW_011495027.1:7175077-7175791 GCF_000754665.1 Bison bison bison
AGGAGCTGGGTCAGTCTTTCCCAGAAATGTTAAGAGACGTCTGTTCCTGTGTCTAATAGCCCTGACATTTTATTTTCTTGAATTAAAAGATCTTTTAAAGGCCTTGAAGCTGTAATTTCCTGCACCCAAAAGGCTAGATCACTAGATCTAAACGCTCTGTGGCTCTTAGCTTGAGAAGTCAAGTTTTTTCCTGCCTGATAAGGTAAAAGCAAAAACCGTGTTATTCTTTGACCTTTATTACTTTGCACAGTTTTGGTAAGCGGCGAGATCAAAACTATAATTTCTCCAATATAATCAGAATCTACCACATCATACACCACCGAAATTTCTTGAAAGCCAGCTACACCCTAGCACAAGTCCTACAATGCCCTCAGGCAGGGGGCCAGCCACTCCCATTGGAATCGGAGCAACCGGCATATCAGGGGTTAATATTGTTGCTAAATCCCTTTACCGTCGGCTTTTTTCTTAGCCTGGGTGAGACCCTCCTGAGGGGGTTTTCTCCAAGGAGCACTGCATATTGTGCATGCAGTCTGTTTTAAAATCTCCACTGTTCAAAAAACTTTTTATCTTCCTCAGGCTTAGGCAACACTTTGAGAGGCTTTGGGGGCAAAGTGAGGAACTCTTGGGCCCTGGAAAGCGCAAACGGAGGCGGCAGCGATCACCTTAAATCAGAAAGTGGTGGATACGTTTTTTTTGTTGTTTTTGAGCAGTGAG
>NW_011495027.1:7176232-7180745 GCF_000754665.1 Bison bison bison
AAAAAATTTTCTCTCTCTTTTTTTTTTTTTGCTTGGGTGAGGCCCCCCTGAGGGGGTTTTCTGCAAGGAGCAGGCTCTGTATATTGTGTATTTTTTAAAAGCTCCTTTGTTTAAAAGAAATCTTTTTTTATCTTTTTCAGCTTTAGGCAATGCTCTGGGAGACTTTGGATGTAAACTGGGGAATTTTTAGGCCCTGCAAGCGGAGGTGGAGTAGTCGCCTTAAATCAGAAATTGTTAGATAAATTTTTAAAGGTTTGTGTAGAGGGGGAGGGGGCTCGTCAGGGCGCCCGGCCGCAGCGTCCTGTAAGCCCTCTCCTTCCTCGGGAGGTAGAGCACAGTCTCCCTCCTTCCTGAGGGGTCTTGGGATTCTCCAGAAATCAAGGCTGCTGAGTGTTGGAGGATACCTGAGCTAGCCGCCCAATTCTCCCAGGTAAGGCAGTCCAGATTTTCTGTTTTGCCTTTGGGGGAATATGTGAATTTGTGTAAGTTAGGTCTTGGAATTATGCAGATACTTTGAACCCCCAAGAGTCTGCTCCTATGAACAGGCTTCTTCTGACACTTGACCTGTGCCAGGTCCCTAACTACCCTGATCTGCTTTGCCCACCCATACAGGATACAAACACTGTTACCCAGCCTTGGGAAGCCTAAAGTTTTATTTCTCTCTTGTGTAAGAGTTGGAAATCCTTGCATGGCACAGGGAACTCTGTTCAATAATTATTGCCTATGAAAGCATGCAAGAAGATCTTAACCTCTGTGAGCCTCTATGTTTTTAACAATAGATAGGTAAACAACAATTCCACCTGGATTTGTTACTGTACAGGTTAATAACAAATAGCTTAATAAATAATTTTTATTTTGCCAGGACTAATATACTACTTCTTCAGTGAGCAAGTGAGGCCATGAGTTCATATGTCCACAAGTCCTGTAAACAGTAAAATGCTAGAAATCTAATTGAGATTATTTTGTCAGAAGAAAATTATAGATTGGCTGAACACTTCTCCTCTGTATGAAATCTCTTATTTCATTTTATCTGTTGGGAGCAGTATGGAGTAAAGCAGGGTTTTGTTTGTTTGTTTGTTTTTTAGTGTCTTATAAGCAGGAGAAATTGAACAGTTCTTAGAGTTAATATTACAAAAGCTTTGGGGAAGAGTAGATGAGTTTACACAACTGAGTATTTCAGGTGTTTTGTTTGCTTGCTTTTGTTTTTTGCTTTTACTGTAAAGAAGATATCCAAGCAAATAAACTTCAGACTTCAATTAAACAGGTAAATTAGATTATTAGATGATTAACAGTTTCCAAAAGTTATTATCTGTAAAGTCTTCTCCATGATGATTAAAACTGTCCCAAATCCCTATTTACAGCAAGTTACCACAGCTAATTCTGAAGCCAGAGGCAGGGAGAGCGCGAGGGGCGGGCAAAAGGCAGTTGAGAACTGAGAACCTGTCCCCCAGCTACAGCTCCCCCGCGCAATACACAAATTCGCTCCTCAGTGTGGTCATCCATGCACTTTTCCGTTAACTAACAACAAAAATTTCCTAGCACAGACCGCACTCCGGTACCCGCGGCTTTCCCTGCAAGCTGAAAGGCAGCTAGCTGGTGGCCGCGCCGCGATGCTGTGTGGTGGTTGCAGTTGCGAGACCAAAGCAAGATGCGCTACTCCTCCTCTAGCATCCCCCCCGGGGCTGCACAAAAAGCCCTACAAAGGAAGAGGAGTGAATCCTACCTCAGCTGCGGAAAGGAGGCTGAAGTCCCTTCTCTGACTGAGGACCAAAATTCAGCCCCTTTGCTGAGGTGCGGGCTGGGGTCGCTTCCTCCCGTCCCCTCCTCCCTCCTTCAAATATTTTCTAACTGCCCCCTACCGGGCATTGGAGAAACCGAGAAAAAGAGACTAGAGGGCCCCTACCTTCAGACAGTTTACATCCCAGTAGGTTTTTTCTTGCTTATTTTTGTAATAACTATATTTAGTTTCATAAATTCTACAAAGCTATATTATATGGAATAATTCAATCACATATATGCTCACCCACTGTTAAAAATAGCTATAAAGTTTACTCATTTAGCATGCACTTTTAAAAAGCATGGAGAGTACGGTCTGTGCTGGGAAATTTTTGTTAGTTAACGGAAAAGTGCATGGATGACCACACTGAGGAGCGAATTTGTGTATTGCGCGGGGGTCTGTGCTGGGAAATTTTTGTTATTAGTTAACGGAAAAGTGCATGGATGACCACACTGAGGAGCGAATTTGTGTATTGCGCAGGGGAGCTGTAGCTGGGGGACAGGTTCTCAGTTCTCAACTGCCTTTTGCTCGCACCTCGCGCTCTCCCTGCCTCTGGCTTCAGAATTCGAGTCTTCAGTAGAGGAAAATCAAGCAGGATGTTAAAGCCCTTGGGGATAAGGCGAACCGAAAGAAGAGCTCATTTTGTGGTTTAACTGTTGGAGTTTTTAACGTTTGTGAGTTTTTCTTTCTTTTTTTTAATTGGGGAACGGTTTGTAGGATGAGGCAGGTGGCAAGTCGGCTTGGTTCCTCTACACCTAGCATTGGAAACCCAGGTGTTCCAAAAACAGGCCTGGCCCGTTTTTTACGGTTGGCTTGGGTTTCCTTGGCCTCGCAATAAATACAGAGCAGCAGCCGTGAATGTGACAAAGTAACTCTGGGATGAAATAGTTCAACAGACCATTTCTCAGGAGTGCTTTGTCAGGAAAGAGGTTTGGGGTTTTGTTTCTGTGGTTAATTTTGGTAATTTTTGCTTACTCATTTCCTTTCTTTTCTCTCTCCCACAGCTTTTAAAAAGAGTACTTTTGTAGTTAACATACCTACTTTATTTATAATAATAAAAGTATGTGCAGAATGTTCATGCATATGTGAAACCTTGATATTATAGATATAGGTTATCCAGAGATAATCAATACAATTTTGATGTACATTCTTCCTGATTTTTTCTTTTTTTATATTAAGGTATATCTGTATTTTGATATCCTGAAGCTTATATAATTTGGGGTTCCGCTTAGAAAATAAAAAATAAAAATTCAAAGAAAAATTTTAAATAAGCAAATAAATTCTAAGTAACTTTTTCTTAAAGCCAACAGTGCTACAGAACTTTATATTACCTTTGTTTTTACATTTGCTAGAGTACTTCCTTCTTATTTCTTATCATATTTGAATTTCTTTGTGCACAATAATTTCTGGCATTCTTAATAATGTTGAGCCATACAGAAGAAACATTTTGAGTGCATTTTAAAATTTCATTCCATTATACTGAGCAACAGAATGACAGTTATAATTAAATCGATCTTTTACTCTTTTTGTTGTCTTCTGAATAGTTATAGGTAGGAGCCGTTTTGCTAGAACAGTGTGGTCTTCGGTTCATTAGCTACCTTTTTTAATTTATTTTTTAATTGGAGGATAATTGCTTTACAATGTTGTGTTGGCTTCTGCCATACAACAATGTGAATCAGTCATTTTATATGTGTATATATATATGTACATATATACTCCCTCTTGAGCCTCCCCCCAACATCCTGTCCCTCTAGGGTCAAAGAGCACAGAGGCTGACTCCCTGTGTTATAAAGCAGCTTCCCACTAGCTATCTATTTTACACATGATAGTGTATATATGGCAATGCTACTTTCTTTGTTCCTCCCACCCTCTGCTTCTGCTGCTATGTCCACAAGTCTGGACACATGACTCCACCCCATCATCTGTCTTATGGTTCTTTAGATCTTTAGTTGTAGACCTTTTCCAGAAGTTTCCAATTTTTCTCATCCATGGTTTTTCTGCAAACGGTTGTGACTTTGGTGTGCCTATGAGAGGAGGTGAGCTCAGATGAGTGTCTTTGTGCTCTATCATCTTGTGTCATCTCCTGAATTTAATATTGAGGTATAAAATCCTTTTTTCTTTTATATTTGATGTAATGCTATTCATCAAATTTTCTTAGGAAAGTTTACCTTTAAGTTGTGATTATATACTATCTTTCCTAATGTTAAAGCTAAAATGTACTCTTCTAATATAGTTCAGTTCAGTTCAGTTGCTCAGTCATGTCCAACTGTTTGTGACCCCATGAATCGCAGCATGCCAGGCCTCCCTGTCCATTACCAACTCCCGGAGTTTACTCAAACTCATGTCCATTGAGTCGGTGATGCCATCCAGCCATCTCATCCTCTGTCATCCCCTTCTCCTCCTGCCCCCAATCCTTCCCAGCATCAGGGTCTTTTCCAATGAGTCAACTCTTCACATAAGGTGGCCAAAGTATTGGAGTTTTCAGCTTCAGATCAGTCCTTCCAATGAACACCCAGGAGCGATCTCCTTTAGAATGGACTGGTTGGACCTCCTTGCAGTCCAAAGGACTCTCAAGAGTCTTCAACACCACAGTTCAACAGCACCAATTCTTTGGTGCTCAGCCTTCTTCACAGTCCAACTGTCACATCCATACATGACCATTGGAAAAACCATAGCCTTGACTAGACAGACCTTTGTTGGCAAAGTAATGTCTCTGTTTTTGAATATGCTATCTAG
>NW_011495027.1:7180863-7204190 GCF_000754665.1 Bison bison bison
CTGTTGCTTCCTGACCTGCATACAGGTTTCTCAAGAGGCAGGTCAGGGGTCTGGTATTCCCATCTCTTTAAGAATTTTCCACAGTTTGTTGTGATCCACGCAGTCAAAGGATTTGGCATAGTCAATAAAGCAGAAGTAGAAGAAGGCTGAGTGCTGAAGAATTGATGCTTTTGAATTGTGGTGTTGGAGAAGACTCTTGAGGGTCCCTTGGACTGCAAGGAGATCCAACCAGTCCATTCTGAAGGACATCAGCCCTGGGATTTCTTTGAAGGCAATGATGCTGAAGCTGAAACTCCAGTACTTTGGCCACCTCATGCGAAGAGCTGACTCATTGGAAAAGACTCTGATGCTGGGAGGGATTGGGGGTAGGAGGAGAAGGGGATGACAGAGGATGAGATGGCTAGATGACATCACTGACTCGATGGACGTGAGTCTGAGTGAACTCCGGGAGTTGGTGATGGACAGGGAGGCCTGGCGTGCTGCGATTCATGGGGTCGCAAAGAGTCAGACACGACTGAGCGACTGATCTGATCTGATATGAATATGTATGTGTTAACATTAATGTATACACATGAATGAATATATGCATATAAAATTTCAGGTGAAAATTAAGAATGGTAACAAGTACATGAGTAATGGGCATAGGAGGTAGCTATTCTAGCTATATTAGTCAGAAAAGGATTCTCTGAGGAAATAACATATAAAAAAAGTTGTAAATAAAAGGAGGGGGTAAGCTATTTGAAGAGGTAGTGGAATAGTGTTGCAGGCAGGAGATTGGCAGGTTGCTGAGGTGAAAACAAGCTTGGTGTGCTCAGGAAACCATGAGATGGCCTGTGTGGCTGCCACGCTGATTAGTGCTTTCAATTGTCTTTATTTGGAATTATTAAAATTGAGCAATACTATCTTTTGCCAGCAACACCTGAACTCTCATTTTACTGGTACATGTAACCCTGTGAGACACCCATTGTCACTGGATATTTAAAGCAAATTTCTCACTCTTGGCAAACCTATACCTTGAAGGGGGCACATAGTATAAAATAAAGTAGAAAGATAGCAGTGCTAACATAATGTTACAAATGAGATATTTGAGTCTGTTTCAGAGCAATAATTATATTTGGAAAGGTTATAGATGGTTTCAAAAGGAGGTGTACTTTCTTCTGGGTCTTGAAGGGTGACTCAGATTTCATCAAAGAGAGATTAGAGGAAATGTGTTTTAAAGGAAGAGAATGAGCAAATACACAATGGCAATGAATAAGGGCTACACGTTAGCCGGTGTCCACTGTAGCCAAATGGCTCACTGAAGATAAATTTGAAACATCAGTTGTGGCCTAGATCATAGGCCAAAGACAGGTAGTCTTTGTAGATTATCAAGCATGCTCAGAATTGTGCTTGCTACATCACTTTGATGGCAGGAAAACAGGGAGAAAAAACTCACTGGAGAAAGAGCTCATTTAGGCAGCAGTTGTTACAGCTTAGAAAACATGTTATAGCCCCTTCATTCTTGGCTTGAGTGGGAATTTTGCTCCGTGAGATCATTCAGGGATGCAGCTCCCTTGCATACTGTTGTTCTCTACCTATCAAGTCATTGTATTCATCTGCAAGATCAAAGCTTGACTGCTGCCACATCTGTGACCCAGGCAGTAGAAAGGAAAAAAAAGGATTCACAGAGTCCAAGTTCAGAGTTCTCTCGCCCAGATGCAGTAGTGACATACATATGTAATGTAATGTAATGTGTGTTCTCAGTTGTGTCCGACTCTTTGCAGTCCTATGAACTGTAGCCTGCCAGGCTCCTCTGTACATGGAATTTTCAGGCAAGACTACTGGAGTGGGTTGCCATTTCCTTCTCAGGGGATCTTCACGACACAGGTATTGAACCCACATCTCTTGCATCTCTTGAGTCTCCTGCATTGGAATGTGAATTCATTACCACCGCACCACCTGGGAAACCCTGACATACATCTACTTTTGTTTATATTTCATATGACGCTTAATCACTTGTCCATACCAAGCTGCAAGCGTAGCTAGGAAAATATAGTCTTAGTTGGATTGCATGAACTCATCCTGTGAAATATAATCATACAACATTAAGGGGTGAAAATTTTGTTATAACACTAAAAATTAATGCAACAATATATCAGAGACAAATTTATTTAATGAATCCTGAAACAGTCTTGGCCATTTTGAGAGCTGAACCCAAGGTGGGCTAAGTATAGTGGCCCTGTACTTCCTGAGACACAGAGATTGATGTAGAAGGAGGGTGGGCACATGACTCAGAACTGAATAATAACAGTTTTTTATCTCCTCCCTGGATCCAAGAAGTCCTCCTTTCTCTCTTACGTTTTTGGCTTTATTTTTAATATGGCTTATTGAGGCTATAAAGATGGGTTACTAAAGAAGAATAGTCTAAGGAGAGTTCTTTTTGAATGTAAACAAGATATTTTTAATATTTAAAAATGGAGGCAAAAATAAATTCAGATTATTTCCTCCAGATTCCATGGTTTGTAAATGTTCCAAGGAATATTTTTTTTTTAATTACACTTAAATGTTTAGTTATAAGAGTATAATATTGGTAAAGGAAACTTAATTAAAATGGCTTATTAAACTGGGAGAATTTAATGGGGCTGCATTTAAGTGATATGAAATTTTTCATATTTTATTAGTGAATTCCAGAAAAAATGGTCTAGCATCTTGTTTTAGAAATTGTGGGATTCTTTGAAACCTAGGGTACTCAACTACTGGGCTTAATGAAAATATTCAGATAGGAACAATCTCATTATTTAACATCCTGCTACATAAAGTTTGGGAAAGATGAAGAAGCTGACCTCCATCAGGTGCTCACAGAAAATATTAAGTGCAGGGCAGGAGGCATGAGGGAGCTGCCTTGGTGGGGCAGGCAGATTGGACATTTCATGGTTTGAGGTCACGCATCTGTACCTAGAGAAGAGAGATGACTGATACTGTCACCAGGAGACTTGAGCTGAATTCAGGTAATTGCAGCCCACCATTGGGATGATGCAGGTGTTCAGAGTCTGCTAAAACTGGGAGTGGAACAGCAATACTGAGAAAAACCTTTTGGCATTCCAGGTTTTACATAAAGAACCATGTAATTGCAGAACTCCACTGGAGAAATTTGAGGCTTTAATCACTTAAATTAGCTATAGAATAAACAAAACCCATGTCCACCTGAACTACAACTATACTGAATCATCTTAACAGAAAAGAGATGTGTCCATTTCTAAGCATAAATACTATTTCAGTCCCAACTATTTTTTACACAATCACCAGCATTCAGTAAAAAAATTATGAGACACAGAAAAAAAAAATGAAGTAAAAGCTATCCATTGTGAAGACATAAAGCAAGCAGCAGAAATAGAGGTAGACCAAGTGCTGGAACCATCAGACAGCCCTTTTAAAATCGCTATAATTATTATGTTAAAGGATCTAGTGGGAAGATAAACACAGTAGACAGATGAATTTTCAGTGGAGAACTGGAAACTATTAGTAGAGTCAGATAGAAATGCTGTAAATGACAATTAAGATGTCCTTTATAGGCTTTTGGGCTGTAGTCCATGGGGTCTCAAAGAATCAGACACAAGTGAGTGACTAATACACACTTTAATGGGTTTAGCAGATGATCGAATGAGTACACAGTGGAGGAAAGAATCAGAGAACTTTAGATAGGTCAATAGAATTTAAACTGAACCGTGAAGTTATTAAAGGAATGAAAGAAATAACTGAGCATCCAGTAGCTCAGTTATAAAACAATATCAAAAGATTTGCTATACATGTAATATTGAAAAATCAAAAGGAAAGAGAACCTTCCAAAATTACTGAAAGACAGCACACTACAGGTTCAGAAGTTGAGAAACCCAGGCAGGATCAATACAAAGAAAAACACAACATAGGCAGAGTAATGAGACCTAAACAAAAAGATCTTGAAGGCTATCAGAAAAACAGACGCTACATACAGGGAAACAAGGGTAAGAATATGAACAACTTCTTTCTGGAAACTCTGCAAGTTAGGGAAAGTGGAAAAACATTTCTAAAGTACTGAATAAAACAATATTAATTCAGATTTCTTTACTCAGTAAAAAAAGTCTCTAAATGGATATAAAAATACAGAGATTTCATAGCAAAGATGATAGAAATATATTTTAACAGACTCAGTGTAAATCCAATGAAAATTTATACTATTGTTGAATAAGAAATATTCAACATATACAATTACAACATATACAATTCAACATATTCAATATACAGCATTTCTATCTGACTCTACTAATAGTTTCCAGTTCTCCACTGAAAATTCATCTGTTACTGTGTTTATCTTCCCACTAGATCCTTTAACATAATAATTATAGCGATTTTAAAAGGGCTGTCTGATGGTTCCAGAACTTGGTCTACCTCTATTTCTGCTGCTTGCTTTATGTCTTCACAATGGATAGCTTTTACTTCATTTTTTTTTTTTCTGTGTCTCATAATTTTTTTATTGAATGCTGGTGATTGTATAAAAAATAGTTGGGACTGAAATAGTATTTATATTTATTGTTGAATAAGAAAGTGAAGTCACTCAGTCATGTCCAACTCTTTGCAACCCTATGGACTGTAGCCTACCAGGCCAGGCAAGAGTACTAGAGTGGGTAGCCTTTCCCTTCTCCAGGGGATCTTCCCAACCCATGGATTGAACCCAGATCTCCTGCACTGCAGGCAGATGCTTTACTGTCTGAGCCACCAGGGAAGCCCTGGTGGAATAAAGGTGATTCTAAAATTTATATGAAGATTTCTTATTTGTAGGATAGATACAAGAAAGTATCCCTCTAAATATGGCATCACATATTTGTGAATGTGAAAAAGACAAAAGGCTCTCTTCTATCACTCCTTGAGAGGCACTGATGTTCCTTCTGTCCCTTTTCCTTCAACACAGGTTCAGCTGTTCTTTTCTAAGGCTAATTGAGTATATTCCCTTTAAGCCACATTATTGATGGTGACCATAAGCACTACTGCAGATACAGCCCTAGAGTCTTGACTGTTCCTCATTTGCCCTAACACCATTCCACAAGAACAGATTTGGTGCCTCTCAATTGAGGCCAACTGGAAATAGTATCTTCACCTCTTGGTCTTAAGATCCAATCTGTGAAATTTTGGGAGAATGGCATTGAAATATGTATAATATCATGTATGAAACGAGTCACCAGTCCAGGTTCGATGCACAATACTGGATGCTTGGGGCTGGTGCACTGGGACGACCCAGAGGGAGGGTATGGGGAGGGAGGAGGCAGGAGGGAGGAGGGTTCAGGATGGGGAACACAGGTATACCTGTGGCGGATTCACTTCGATATTTGGCAAAACTAATACAACATTGTAAAGTTTAAAAATAAAATTAAAAAAATAATAAAAATAAAACAACAGTTATATAATTTAACATCCTCTGTTAACTGTGACATCTATTTCCAAAGGTGAAGATGTATATGAGAAGATTATCATAAATTTGAAAGTGTCCATTATACATTTCTAACACATTTCAAGGCTACTTCATTTTAGGTTAAGAAATTTTCAAATTTGTCACTTGGGCCTCATGTCAATCAAACTTCACTGTCAAAAGCAATTGATTTGCATCTTGCCTATATGTCATTATTATAGCTCCAGTGCCATCAAAACAAGCATTTGTATTGATAAACAGAGTTAATAGACACAGCATAGTCTGTTGCTGTGTCTTACTTAAGAGCAGTAAGTATACTGGAAATCTGACAGTTTGTAATATGCTGTACGTTAACAATACCAAGCTTGGAACTTTTGATAAGTGACTTAATTTTACCCAGTCTCATTTTTAAAAAATCTCTATAAGAGAAGTAATAATGAAACCAGTATTGATTTTGAAGATACTGTTCTTTTCAACCAAGACAGTTCCTTGGATATTAAATTGTACATTATCATTTTCCTTTATGAATTGTACAGCTTGCAAAGGCAGTTATAAAGTATTATTAGTAAGTGCTCCAGCAAAATAGACTGTGGTCTTTTGTACCTTTGAAAGTTCAGTTCAAGTCTGGAAGTTCAGCTGAACAGTAAGAACAAGACCCTATCTGATTATGGAAAATTCAGCATAATAAAACTCTGCAAAGAACAGGAAAAAAGACATGTTAAAATATTTGCTTTTCTTCCTTTAATAATAAATCATATTTTGAGCAACTAAAAAGTTTCAGACTCCTATAAATGTAACCCAATTGGGTAATTCATATAAAACCCTACCAGGGCTTCCCTGGTGGTTCAGTGGTAAAGAATCTGCTTGCAATGCAGGGTTCAGTCCCTGGGTCAGAAAGATGACCTGGAGAAGGGAATGACACCCACTTCGGTATATGGAGAATTCCATGGACAGAAGAGCCTGGTGGGCTACAGTCCACGGGGTTGCAAAGAGTCCAGACACACTGAGTTACTAGGTTTCACTTTTTGTGTAATGTTTCTATAGGCTTCCCAGGTGGTGCTAGTGGTAAAGAACCTGCCTGCCAATACAGTAGACATAAGAAATGAGGGTTCCATCCCTGTGTTGGGAAGATTCCCTGGCAGAGGGCACAGCAACCCACTCTAGTATTCTTGCCTGGGTAATCTGTGGACTGAGAAGTCTGGTGGACTACAGTCCAAAGGGTTTCGGAGTCAGATATGACTGAAGTGACTTAGCATGTATGCACCATAATATTTCTATAATTTTTAAGACCTATTTTGCTGAAACTCCTTTTTTCATGAACTTCTTATTGCAAGATTCAGACTTAAATTGAAGAAAGTAGGGAAAACCACCAGACGATTCAGGTATGACCTAAATGAAACACCTTACGATTATACAGTGGAAGTGACAAATAGATTCAAGGGATTAGATCTGATACACAGAGTGCCTGAAGAACTATTGATGGAGATTTGTGACATTGTACAGGAGACAGTGATCAAGATCACCCCAAGAAAAAGAAATGCAAAAAAGCAAAATGGTTGTCTGAGGAGGGCTTACAGAGCTGAGAAAAGAAGAGAAGCAAAAGGTACAGGAGAAAAGGAAAGATATATCCATTTCAATGCAGAGTTCCAAAGAATAGCATGGAGAAATAAGAAAGCCTTCCTCAGTGATCAATGCAAAGAAATAGAGGAAAACAATACAATGGGAATGATTAGAGATCTCTTCAAGAAAATTAGAGATACCAAGGGAAATTTTCATGCAAAGATGGGCACAATAGAGGACAGAAATGGTATGGACCTAACAGAAGCAGAAGATACTAAGAAGAGGTGGCAAGAATACACAGAAGAACAATACCAAAAAAAAGATCTTCATGACCCAGATAATCACTATGGTGTGATCACTCACCTAGAGTCAGACATCCTGAAATGCAAAGTCAAGTGGGCCTTCGGAAGCATCAGTATGAACTAGTGGATGTGATGGAATTCCAGTTGAGCTATTTCAAATCCTAAAAGATGATCCTGTGAAAGTGCTGCACTCAATATGCCAGCAAATTTGGAAAACTCAGCAGTGGCCACAGGACTGGAAAAGGTCAGTTTTCGTTCCAATCCCAAAGAAAGACAATGCCAAAGAATTGGCATACTACCACACAATTGTACTCATTTCACATGCTAGCAAGATAAGTTCAGTTCAGTTGCTCAGCTGGCTCCAACTCTTTGCGATCCCACGGACTGCAACACACCAGGCTCCCCGATCACCAACTCCTGGAGCCTACTCAAATTCATGTGCATCGCATCGGTGCTGCCATCCAACCATCTCATCCTCTGTCGTCCCCTTTTCCTCCTGCTTTCAATCTTTCCCAGCATCAGGGTCTTTTCCAATGAGTCAGTTCTCTGCATCAGGTGCCCAAAGTATTGGAGTTTCAGATTCAACATCAGTCCTTCCAATGAATATTCAGGACTCATTTCCTTTAGGATTGACAGGTTGGATCTTGCAGTCCAAGGGACTCTCAAGAGTCTTCTCCAAGACTGAGTTTAAAAGCATCAATTCTTCGGCACTCAGCTTTCTTTAGAGTCCAACTCTTACATCCATACATGACCACTGGAAAAACCATAGCCGTGACTAGATGGACCTTTGCTGGTAAAGCAATGTATCTGCTTTTTAATATGCTATCTAGGTTGGTCATATTTTTCCTTCCAAGGAGTAAGTGTCTTTTAATTTGATGGCTGCAATTCACCACCAGCAGTGATTTTGGAGCCCCCCAAAATAAAATCTTTCACTGTTTCCATTGTTTCCCCATCTATTTGCATGAAGTAATGGGACTGGATGCCATGATCTTAGTTTTCTGAATGTTGAGTATTAAGTCAACTTTTTCACTCTCCTCTTTCACCTTCATCAAGAGGCTCTTTAGTTCTTCTTCGTTTTCTGCCATAAGGGTGGCGTCATTTGCGTGTCTGAGATTATTGATATTTCTACTGGCAATCTTGATACCAACTTGCACTTTATCCAGCCTGGCATTTCGCATGATGTACTCTGCATAGCAGTTAAATAAGCAGGATAACAATATATAGCCTTGAAGTACTCCTTTCTCAATTTGGAACCAGTTTGTTGTTCAATGTCCAGTTCTAACTATTGCTTCTTGACCGTGTATACAGATTTCTCAGGAGGCAGGTCAGGTGGTCTGGTATTCCCATCTCTTGAAGAATTTTCCACAGTTTGTTCTGATCCACACAATCAAAAGCTTTGGCATAGTCAGTAAGGCAAAAGTAGACTTTCTTCTGGAATTTGCTCTCTTTTGCGATGATCCACGGATGTTGGCAATTTGATCTCTGGTTCCTCTGCCTTTTCTAAATCCAGATTAAACATCTGGAAGTTCATGGTTCATGTATTATTGAAGCCTGGCTTGGAGAATTTTGAGCATTACTTTGCTAGCATGTGAGATGAGTCCAATTGTGTGGTAGTTTGAGCATTCTTTGGCATTGCCTTTCTTTGGGATTGGAATGAAAACTGACCTTTTCCAGTCCTGTGGCCACTGCTGAGTTTTCCAGATTTGCTAGCATATTGAGTGCAGCACTTTCACAGGATCATCTTTTAGGATTTGAAATAGCTCAACTGGAATTCCATCACCTCCACTAGCTTTGTTCATAGTGATGCTTCATAAGGCCCGCTTGACTTTGCATTTCAGAATATCTGACTCTAGGTGAGTGATCACACCATCATGGTTACCTGGGTCATGAAGAACTATTTTGTATAGTTCTTCTGTGTATTCTTGCCACCTCTTCTTAGTATCTTCTGCTTCTGTTAGGTCTGTACCATTTCTGTCCTCTTGTGCCATCTTGCATGAAAATTTCCCTTGGTATCTCTAATTTTCTTGATGAGACCTCTAGTCTTTCCCATTGTATTGTTGTCCTCTGTTTCTTTGCGATTTCTAAGACTTCACTGAGGAAGTCTTTCTTATCTCTCCATGCTATTCTTTGGAACTCTGCATTCAAATGGTTATATCTTTCCATTTCTCTTTTTACCTTTAGTGCTAGCAAAGTAATGCTCAAAATTCTGCAAGCTAGGCTTCAACAGTATGTGAACTGTGAACTTCCAGATGTTCAAGGTGGATTTAGATAAAGGCAGAGGAACCAGAGATCAAATTGCCAACATCCGTTGGATCATCAAAAAAGCAAGAGAGTTCCAGAAAAACACCTACTTTTGCTTTCTTGACTACACCAAAACCTTTGACTGTGTGGATCACAACAAACTGTGGAAAATTCTTCAAGAGATGGGAATACCAGACCACTTGACCTGCCTCTTGAGAAACCTGTATGCAGGTCAAGAAGCAAAATTAGAACTGGACATGGAACAACAGACTGCTTCCAAATTGGGAAAGGAGTACGTCAAGGCTGTATATTGTCACTCTGCTTATTATGTGCTTATGTGCAGAGTACATCATGAGAAACACTGCACTGGATGAAGCACAAGCTGGAATCAAGATCACCAGGAGAAATATCAATACCTCAGATATGCAGATAACACCACCCTTATGGCAGAAAGCAAAGAACTAACGAGCTTCTTGATGAAGGTGAAAGAAGAGAGTGAAAAAGCTGACTTAAAACTCAACATTCAGAAAACTAAGATCATGGCATCTGGTCCTATCACTTCATGCAAATAGATGGGGAAACAATGGAAATAGTGAAAGATTTTATTTGGCGGGGTGGGGAAGGGAGGGCGGTGCTCCAAAATCATTGCAGATGGTGATTGCAGCCATGAAATTAAAAGATGCTTGCTCCTTGGAAAAAAAAAATATGACCAACCTAGATAGCATATTGAAAAACAGAGACATTGCTTTACCAGCAAAGGTCCATTTAGTCAAAGCTATGGTCTTTCCAGTGGTCATGTATGGATGTGAGAGTTGGACTCTAAAGAAAACTGAGCACCAAAGAATTGATACTTTTGGTCTGTGGTTTTGGAGAAGACTCTTGAGAGTTCCTTGGACTGCAAGAAGATCCAACCTGTCAATCCTAAAAGAAATGAGTCCTGAATATTCATTGGAAGGAATGATGCCAAAGTGAAACTCCAGTATTTTGGCCACCTGATGTGGAAAACCAACTCATTGGAAAAGACCCTGATGCTGAGAAAGATTGAAGGTTGGAGGAGAAGGGGATGACAGGGAATGAGAATGAGATGGTTGGATGGCATCACTAAGTCAATGGATATGAGTTTGAATAAGCTCCAGGAGTTGGTGATGGACAGTAAAGCCTGGCATGCTGCAGATCACAAAGAGTTGGACATGACTGATGACTGTACTGAGCTGATTTTACTGGAGATAAAGAAACAAAAAGGAAATAAAATGTATGCTGCTGCTGCTGCTAAGTCTCATCAGTCATGTCTGACTCTGTGCGACCCCATAGACGGTAGCCCACCAGGCTCCCCCATCCCTGGGATTCTCCAGGCAAGAACACTGGAGTGGGTTGCCATTTCCTTCTCCAGTACATGAAAGGGAAAAAGGAAAGTGAAGTCACTCGTCATGTCCGACTCTTTGCAACCCCATGGACTGTAGCCCACCAGGCTCCTCTGTCCATGGGATTTTCCAGGCAAGAGTACTGGAGTGGGGTGCCATTGCCTTCTCCAATAAAATGTATAAGAAAATATTTAATTTTTTGCTATTAAAATTATTTTCAGTCATTTTACAGAAATACTGAAATCCCTGAAGATGTAACTACTGGGAGAAAAAAAGCCAAAGTGGTAGAATTATTTTTAAAAAAACTTTATGGTTATTTACAGTTAAAATATATATACATATGCATATATTTTTATAACCTATAGTTTTTAATTTAAAAAATCTGTATGTTTTCATATATGATTGCAAGCAATTACACTCATTTAATTTTAGTACTGTAAGCAAGCCTCAAAATTAAATGCCAACATTTGGGGCTTAAAATTAAATAAGCCCTATCATATTGTTTGTCACATTATGTTGCATTCCTTATACTGTTTATTTACAGACTTAAAGGATTATAAACAAAATCCAATAGTAATTGGTTCATAATATAAAATATCCTATTTAAGTTATCCCCTTGGTGAGGATAGAAGGAAGGTTAGACTTTTTTAGCTTTTCAGCTTTTGACGTAATTTCCATGCTGGTAGTTCTTTCCATCTTCTAGAGTACTTGTGTTTCATTATGATGTTATTTGCTTATAGCTTAGAATAATCTAAGCAGATCGTCTACCAACCATGACCAGGAATCATATAATTGCCCATAAACTGAGTGTCCTCCATCCAGTTGGGAACCATTCATTGTATACTGTCTGCACTAAGAAGCTAGGTTAGCTTTTGTTGTTTTTTATCATCGATGCTTCTCCCTGATGGCCTCCAGCATGAAACCATTTGGCAAAAGTGACGTCCACCTGAGTTTAGTCAAGACCCATGTGACTTGGGTTATTATAGAAACACTCCCCACTCCAGGTCACTTCCAATCCCCACTGAGAAAAATAGGGAAAATTAGAGGTTCAAGAGAAAGTTTCCCTGATAGAACCTGCCCAATATCACTGCCAAGAGGTGATGATAAATTGTCCCTTATAATAAAAGTCATAATCTTTTTAAGGAAGCAATCAATACTTAAACTATTGGTGCATTTACTAAGAAATTAGTAAAATGCAAGTTTTACCCATTGAGTATCATAACTTAATAATTCAATACAAAAGTTCAATATAAATATCATGAAGTTTATTTAAATGATGATTGTGTCAAGTTTTATAGCTTCTTGTTCCTTTGTGTCTTCAGTGAAAATGAACAAGTAAATGAAATTCTAGTGTTTAGCTCTTTAGAGTAAGAGGCATGTATCATCTGGTGAGTCATTCCTTGGAAGATTCTGGAGTTCGTCATGAAGTTTTCTGTTCTCAGCTTGCAATTTCTCCTTGAGCTTTTTAACCTCTTCCTAAAGAGTGATACATAAAATGAAAGAGCTGAGCAAAAAGTGGTGTCCAGATCATTGTTTATGGAAAGTCCCAGTCACTGACTTTCCCTTACTTATTTTAAACAATCAGTAGTAAAAGATAGTCCCTAATTCCTCCTTTCCATTCATATCCATTTTACCTCTTACTCTTGGTTTCCTACTTGTGTAATTCTTCTTCCCGGTCTGTTTCTATAGCTGCAGAAACATCATCTCTCAATCCCTGAAATATTGGTATCCCAAGAATTATATCCTAAGGCCCCTTCTCCCTTTGTCCTGAAGCAATCTGAATCACATCTTGACTTCAGTTCTCATGTACACACAAAGGAACATCAGATCTAGTATTACAAGGAGAGGTTGAAATTAGTAAAATGCACATTTTATCCATTATGAATATCATAACTATAACTCAATACAAAAGTTCAACTGGGTGGTCTAGGTGATATCCTCAATCAGGTGATGACTCTGAGCCTTAGATAAGGGAATTTGTTCCATGTCTCCACAGTCATGGGGTTAAAATAGAAGGAAAGAATGAGATCCAAACCCCTAGATTGAAAATACTGCCCTTCGGTGTGGGTGTGTAATCTCAAAATTGTCTTGAAACAGTTCTTGGAAAACAAGAACCTACAGGTAGATCAGCCATGATGGGGAGGATGCCCTTTGTCTCCTAAGGGTGCTCACAGAAGAATGTACGACTAGGTTTGTAGATATGAAAGCATTGCAGATCCCACTCACTGGGAAGGCTGTTTTGATAATTTGCTAGGCTGTGTGATAGTGGCATTAATTATCTCTTTGGAACTTAATTTTTCTGATCAGAAAGATGGGGGCATAATGGCCCTGATTCACTGAATAGACTAGGTTAAAGAATGTATGTATGGTGCTTTGTACAGTGCTTGGTAGATAGGAACTACTGCCAACGGAGTGATAATAATAGCAGAGGACTGGATGAAACAAACTCTGCAAGTTAAAGGCCTTCAGAACCAGTAACAATTAAGGTAAAGACAGGGGTTTGGACATAGTAATATGAGATTAATTTAACAAGGTAATCTATGACCAAAGGAAAAGACTAGCTAGAAAAATGAACAAAATAACAAAAAGACTAATTACTGTGGGTTAGAAATGTCCTTGGATTTTGCTTAACAAATTATAGTGCTTATGCTGTGCCAAGCACCATTCTAAACTCAAATATTGACTCATTTAAGCTTCAAAATAGCCCTATAAAGTAAGTAATATTAATATAACTATCTCCAAACAATATATTTAGTAAGGTGGAGCTGGGTTTCTCACCCACACTATTTGATTCCAGAGTCTTTGCCCTAGGCTACAGTCTTATGCTGCCTCTTCCACGTTGTTGGTGCTTCGTGTTCTCATTGATACAGAGAGGGGAGTGTGATTAAAATCCAGAGATGAAATAATTGATGAGTACCTGGAGCTGACGTTCCATGGCCCTCTGTTGCAGTGCCTCCTGGTATACTCTGTTTGTCTCCATTAGTCTCACTTGTTCCTGATGGAATATCTTCCTGGACTCCATCATTTGCTGATGCTGCATTAGACTTTCCATCAGCCTTTGTGCTTCAGCCTTTATAAACTCTTCTGTTATACCTACCTCGGAGAGGAAGAAAATGACAAACCTGTCTAGGATTAAAGTACCCTTCCTTCTGCCCCCACTCCCTTATTTGTTATTGCCGCTACTTCATAGGTAAAATTTCCTTGGTCATTTTTTCTCCCTGCATGTAATCATATGATAGCTGAGGGTATATGCTCTATTCAGGTATAGACTGAGGAGCTAAGAATGGTACATCTTTGCCATTCTAGCTCTAGTTTAATGATCCCAGGTTTAACCAGGTCAAATTAACTTAAAATGTGTAGAATTTCTGTGTTGCATTTTTTTTCCCCATTTTTTCCTCACCTTCGATCTCCTTTTCCATTGCTGTGAGAGCCAGGTCTGTCTGCAAAATGGTAACACTCATAGACTCCTTGGACTCTAAATATTTCTGAAGAGCTTCCTCAGCCTAAGAACCCGAAAAAATATAATCAGAAGTAAAAAATGATTCAGTTCAGTTCAGTTGCTCAGTCGTGTCCGACTCTTTGTGACCCCATGAATTGTAGCACGCCAGGCCTCAATGTCCATCACCAACTCCTGAGTTCACTCAAACTCACATCTATCGAGTCAGTGATGCCATCCAGCCATCTCATCCTCTGTCGTCCCCTTTTCCTCCTGCCCCCAATCCCTCCCAGCATCAGAGTCTTTTCCAATGAGTCAGCTCTTCTCATCAGGTGGCCAAAGTTTGGAGTTTCAGCTTCAGCATCAGTCCTTCCAATGAACACCCAGGACTGATTTCCTTTAGGATGGACTGGTTGGATCTCCTTGCAGTCCAAGGGACTCTCAAGAGTCTTCTCCAACACCACAGTTCAAAAGCATCAATTCTTCGGCAATCAGCTTTCTTCACAGTCCAACTCTTAAATCCATACATGACCACTGGAAAAACCATAGCCTTGACTAGACAGGCTTTTGTTGGCAAAGTAATATCTCTGCTTTTGAATATGCTATCTAGGTTGGTCATAACTTTCCTTCCAAGGAGTAAGCATCTTTTAATTTTATGGCTGCAGTCACCATCTGCAGTGATTTTGTAGCCCCCCAAAATAAAATCTGACACTGTTTCCCCTGTTTCCCCATCTATTTCCCATGAAGTGATGGGACCAGATGCGATGATCTTAGTTTTCTGAATGTTGAGCTTTAAGCCAACTTTTTCACTCTCTTCTTTCACTTTCATCACAAAAGTCTAGTTCAATTCCACAATTATTATTCTTCCTGTCGTCATTGAGTTTTCAAATAAGTACCCCCCCAACAAGCCCCCCATAATTAATACATAAAACCAAGGATACCTGTATTCCTTTCCTGGGCTCCTGATTGTACTTTGCCTTCAGCTCGTCTCTCTGCTGAATGAAGAGACAATGGCCCCCGGGTTTTGAATAAACCCCTTGCTTCACATTTTCTTCTAGAGGATGAAAAATATCCTGAAGTAAAGCTGAGCAATGATTCTGTGATGCCTCCAAGTTTCGTTTATGAAAGTCATTCTGTTTGGCTGCTAGCTGCATCTTTAAGGGGACAAAGGCCCATGGAAAAGGTATTACCAACACTTCAGTATTTTTAGAAATGATTCACAAAGAGAATCTCTGTATTTTTTCTGAGAATTCAAAGACTACAAGCAATACTATATTCTTTCTACCAAACCTATTGTAAAAAAGTTCCATGGATAATACACTGTAGAAAAGTGACTTTACTTTTGTATCTGAAGTCTCTGGACATCCCTTTCTTTTGCCTCTTCTACTTTAGATAGAATCTTCAGACTACAGATCTCTAGCCTCAAGCCCTAATTTTAAATGCAACCTACTGTGTTACTATTGTTTCAATATTATATTGGGTCTGGGATTTCCAGTGAGGAGGTAGAATGGATAATTGGCCTGAATAATGAGCATATGCTATTAAACCTGAGGAGATAATCTTTTAGTAGAGCGTTTGGCAATTCTGTATGCTTGATTAATAAAAAAGGAAAGTTAATACTTTATGAATACAATTTTTTAAGGGATAAGATTGCTTTGAAAAACTCGTCCATGGGTGTAACATAATAAGATGAGTTATCTGTGTGTGAAACTTTCAGAATCTACAGGGTCTAGGGGCTTCCCTGGTGGCTCAGTAATAAAGAATCTACCTGCAATGCAGGAGATGTGGGTTCGATCCCTACGTTGGGAAGAGATTCCCTGGAGAAGGAAATGGCAACCCACTCCAGTACTGTTGTCTGGGAAAACCCATGGACAGAGGAGCCAGGAGGGCTACAGTCCATGGGGTTGCAAAAAGTAGGACATGACTTAAGACTAAATAATGACAACAACAGTTGGGTCCAGGGTAGTTATATGCTTTTTGTTGTTACTTGTCTTCAGAATAATAGTGAAATCTTGGTCACACAAGTGATAGTCATTATCTCTCAGTCTAGTAAGAATTGTTTTTCTTAAGTCCACGTTTTGTATTGCATAGCAACATTTTGCCTTTTATTGCCCCTGCTGCTGCGGCTGCTGCTGCTAAGTCGCTTCAGTCGTGTCCGACTCTGTGTGACCCCATAGACGGCAGCCCACCAGGTTCCCCGTCCCTGGGATTCTCCAGGCAAGAACACTGGAGTGTTGCCATTTCCTTCTCCAATGCATGAAAGTGAAAAGTGAAAGTGAAGTCGCTCAGTCGTGTCCGACCCTCAGCGACCCCATGGACTGCAGCCTTCCAGGCTCCTCCATCCATGGGATTTTCCAGGCAACAGTACTGGAGTGGGGTGCCATTGCCTTCTCCATTTATTGCCTCTAAGTCCCATGAGCTATAGCAAAAAAACTTAATTACCTCTAATTTTTTCTGGTACCCTTGGTCCTCATCCTTGAAAGAGTTCTTCATGAAGACTTCAATGGCCTCTTTCTCACTGGCCTTGTGCAGGTCCAGCAGTTCCTGAAGGGTTTCTGTGGGCAGCTGCAGCTTCTGGCCCATCTGCTGGTCATAATGGGCAATGGCCTTTTGCACTGCAGCTGAGTTCTTAATCTGGGCCAAGGTCAGGATTTCACTTTCCATGCAGGGCAGATCCCTACTGTTGATGGCATTGACATAGGTCTGCACTAGGTTCTCTAGATCTTCACAGGGGGAAGAGATGCTTGAATTATTTGCAGAGAAAAAGGACATGCTCTGAACTAATTCTGAAAATGTTAATTTAGCATATTCAGCCTTCTGCACAGTGTTCAAATGGCCCAAGTAAGTTCCTTTGGGAAATTATGTGATCAAGAAGACAGATCTTTCATTCTCTGAGAAAAGAAAGTGTTCAAAGGAGAAAATTGAAGATTTGTGTGATGACCTACATTTCATCACTTTCTAATTGAGCAATGAGGAGATGGTTATACAAAGTTGTGTGTATTCATTTATTTAGAATACTGTAGACCTTTTGCCTGTTTACTCTTCCCTTTCTTTCTCTCTTCCTCAGATTTCTATTCCCTTCAAAATTCCCTTTTGTCATCTACTTGAACATGTAAAGCTGGTGAGTGTTACCCTCACCTGAAAAAGCACAAAGTAGGCAAATTAGACCAGGTCACCTTACTCTTTTTTGGAACTTTCCTGTTTATCCTCATCCTTTGCCTCCTTGTGTTTCCACTCATCTTCCCTTTAGATTGTAGCAATAATTTACAATACGGACTTCCCTAGCTCAGACTGTAAAGCATCTGCCTACAGTGCAGGAGACCCGGGTTCGATCCCTGGGTTGGGAAGATGCCCTGGAGAAGGAAATGGCAACCCAGTCCAGTATCCTTGCCTGGTAAATTCCATGGACAGGGGAGCCTGGTGGGCTATAGTCCTTGGGGTCGCAAAGAGTTGGACACGACTGAGTGACTAACACACAATAATTTACAAAGTTCCAAGACATAGAGTATTTAGGAACAATTGGATTGAGAAGTCTGCTTAGATTTCTTGAAGGGTTTTAGACAATCTGGGCATCTGTTTGTTTAATGTTTATGTTAAATATGTTCCATTTCTACAATGTATGTCTTCCCATTTTCTGCCTATCTAAGGCTGTGGCACTTAACAAGTACTCACTGTATTGGTGGAATAAGTGCTGCCAACCCATGTGGGTTAGTCTAGTTCAACAGTGGATCGTTTATAGGCAGAACTTTTTTAACTTGACATTTTCTTCAGATTATTCTTCCTATTTTATCTTATTTTGCAAGCATTACTAAAAACATCTAGAAATATTTTTGGAAATATTTAATAAATATGATACCTATGATTTTCTTGGTAGTATCTAACTATGCATTTTTAGCATTGACAGTGGAAGGAACAGTGCTCTCAGTCTCTATTTTGAATTGAAG
This sequence comes from Bison bison bison, assembly GCF_000754665.1. Lineage (NCBI taxonomy): Eukaryota > Metazoa > Chordata > Mammalia > Artiodactyla > Bovidae > Bison > Bison bison. The sequence continues at coordinate 7,199,127 of NW_011495027.1, forward strand.
GAAAACCCTTGAAAAGGTACTCACGAGATCCACTGGCCTTGATGCCTCCTGAAAGAGTTTTAGTCTTGGAATTGCTAAATATGTAGGAACAGAATTCTGCCACTTGTTGTACAAACTTAGGATCCAGATCATCATTATGTAGTGTCTCAAGCTGGGCAAGCTTCTTCTGGTGAGTGGGCAAGTCAAAAATGAAGCATTTCTTTACTGGAAAGAATTTCTGTATACACAGACGGGGCAGATTAAAATTTTGAAGATGTTGGTTGGTGCCTTTGGAGGGAAAAATAGGATTTATTTAGTATCAAATTAACATTCATTTTAATCTATTTCCCACAAATAAATATGCCCTCTACCTGATGCTGGGCTTCCCTTGTGGCTTAGCTGGTAAAGAATCTGCCTGCAATGTGGGAGACCTGGGTTCAATCCCAGGTTACAAAGATCCCCTGAAGAAGGGAAAGGCTACCCACTCCAGTATTCTGGGCTGGAGAATCCCACTGACTGTACAGTCCAAGAGGTCACAAAAAGTCGAACACAACTGAATGACTTTCATTTTCACTCCCTGATGTTATTTACTTCACTACATTTTCACAAACCAAAGCAAAAGCTTAAAAGGTGATCAACCAGGGAAAGGAAAATGGAAAAGTAATTTGCTCCAAGAACAGGGAATAATATAATTTAATATGGACTTTATTAGTTTGTTTAAATTAATAGTATTAATTATTAACAATACAATTAATAGTATTATTAGTATTGTGTATTATTAATAGTATTATTAATAATTAATTAAAATAATTTAATTACAGTGATTAAAATAATTATTAATAATTATTATTGATCAATTATAATAACTACTTAGTTATTAACTGTTATTAATAGTATTATTAATACTATGTATATAATACTATTAATACATAGTATTATTAATACTATGTGGTCGTTTAGTCAGCTGAGTAAATATAAGAAACTATAAGTTTAACCAGCAACATACAAGAGATAACTTCTTGTGCTATTTTTCTCCCTCTTTCCAAAATTGGAGTCCCTTACCTTGCTTTGGCCTCAGTGAATTCTCCAGATATTCATCTGCTGTGATGAGTTGCCCATTTGCTTCCAGGCCAAGGTAGAAATCTCTCAGAGTCCACACTAAGTCTGGACAGATTCTCACAAAGTCAGCTGCATCATCTACCCTGTTAAGATTAGGTGAGGTATCTATTCTGAGCAGATGTGACAGTTCTGTCACATAGCTGAGATGCAATTAAGGAAAACTTTTGGAAATAGGACTGCATCTGAGCCATATTTAATTCCATGCCTTTATATGCTTTTATATTCTCTTTGGGTTGTAACCAAGTCCCCATTTCATTCAGTAAACATAAGGACTTTGTCTTGTTCTTTTAATGTTCACAGTGTTTTCACCTTTGTGTTTGATACACAAGGACTCATGAGCTGGTGAATGGAGGAATTCTTTCTGGCTTTGGTACCATCCTGGGCCACAAAAGGATACTGCAAGAGGTCGATAGCTCCCTGGTCAATTTTGTTCATGGTGTTGTATACAAAAGTACTACACAATAGTAGTGCCAGTACAGATATATGGGTGTCATTTGTCTTGTCACCCTAGAAGTCAGAATAAATTTCAGTCATGGCTCATGGCACTCCCATATGAGCAGTTGCTAAAAATAGACCCTTGATCTACAAATGTTAAACCGGACAAACTAAAATGGTTGTGAGAAACATGGGAAATTTAGTTCTGTCATTAGCATTGATAATTTTATATAAAACCATATTTTGTTAACTTATCAGTCCCTCTTGTAACTGGTTAGGTATTTGCAAAATCGATAGTCAAAGTTACTGAAGGTCACCAGAGTAGTTAAAATCAAGATTTTCAACTGTGTAAAACAAAGTTGGTCTGTATGCATAATACATGCATCTATTTTATTGAGTAACTATTATACACAGGGAAGTTCATATTACTGATCTTATCTGATACTCAAAAACAATGCTGTGAGAATAAGGTGCTAACCACTGTCTCTATGTTACAGGTAAGTAAACTAAAGCAAAAATGGGTGGATCATTTTGAATTGTGGTAAATCAAAAGCAAAATGAAGACATGAAAAACAAGAGAAGTACAAGGGAAAGATCCCGTTTTGTGCTCAAGCCAGCTCATACCAGCTTACAACAGCCGGTTGTGTACACCTTTTCTGAGCCTTGAGTTTAGTGACTTCACTTTGGTAGCTTGGAGTCAGCTGTGATGGGAGCGCTTAGAAAACTGGAAAGTACTACAAATCAAGGCTTTTTTTCTTGCCAGATAGAAGTGGGAAAATAACATGCATCTCCTGTGCAAATGATAAAATGGATGAGACCAAAGGGGAAATAGGAGATTTGAGGAGACTTATTCTTGCTTGTCAAAGTCTTAAGAGCTGCAAGTACTAGGATCCTGATTTGGACTCAAGTTCTGCTGCTCTGAAGCCCACTGCTAAGCTCTGGCCTCTGCAGGGTCACTCATGACGGTGACTTTTTTTGCACCATCTCTCTCTTCAGTTCGGTTAACTGCCTAGCTCCACATTAGCACAGTCTCCCAATTGTGATTCTGGCTTTCACACCTATTTTTCTCACTTCAGGTTTCTAAAATTTGACTATTAAAAACAAAAAGGGGAAAAAACGTATACCCTGGTCAAGTAGAAGTAAAAAAAAAAGTCTCCCCATGTAAAGAGTGTTCAGGGATGAGGAGGTTGATTAAAAAGAAATTCTTGTTCCTTACCTTCTCTACGTCTCCGAGTCCCTCAGTGTCAAGAAGAACCAGGGTGTGGTTTGGTTTCTTGGGGTGAGGCACACACCACATCCAGATGCCCTTCGTGTGAGACTGCACTGTAGATCCAACTGAGAATCCTACAGGGGGAATTGAGACGCTGTAATAGAGGAGTGGATCTGGAAACTGGAGACTGTCTTAATCAGTGAGCTACCATTTAAGGAAAGCAAGGCGAGGATATGGCAGAAAATATAACTCTGTATTGTGATCTGAATTACAATAGAGGAATGCGATAATAAGAATGCCAAGTACCATAGGGCTGGAAATTTGACATTTCTTTTTTTGCAAGAATATTATACTATCAAAATTTAGTCACTTATAAATACACATGTAGAAGTTATTTCATTGATGTCTTCTTATAATTGGAAAGTACTGTAATTTTTTTAAGTAGATACTGAGGGAAAAAATGAGGTGATATGTCAGAAGCAGAACTCTACCTTTCATCTCCCAGAAGATCATTTGCTAAATTTGAGCCAAGCATTAGCTTTCAATATTCCTCCCAAGTCTCTAACTTCCTCTCCTCACATCACTGTGCTGCACGCAGGGAGTGTGGGTGGACAGAAGGGACTTGGCTGGGCTCTGCTGGTGTCACTCACCCTTGTTCTTCCCAGCCAGCTTGTTCATCAGGTAGGATTTGCCTGTGCGGTAGAGGCCCGTGATAGCCACCACCGCAACAGGCTGCCTGATGGCAGACAGGATCTTCAGAGCTTCTGGATTAACCAGCAGTGGCCCATTAGTGTTCTCAATGAGGCACAAGGGTTCTGGCATGTGAATCAATGGGGCTATGTCCATGGTGTCACCTGATGTTCAAGGAAAGACATGGGATAGACTGAAGTTTCTATTCTTAAAGCAGAGAAAAGTCATTTTACTTCCTCAACCTGTAGACATACTTCTCCCCAGATGGTCTAAGTTTCTGAATAAGTGAATAATAATAAATAAAAAGATAGATAAAAGGGTCATAATAAATAAGTCCAAGCCCTTCAAATAAGAGAAGTCCTAGACCCAATAACACAAGAGAAGACTCTACACATGGACACCACCAGATGGTCAATACTGAAATCAGATTCATTATATTCTTTGAAGCCAAAGATGGAGAAACTCTATACAGTCAGAAAAAAAAAAAAAGAAGAAGACTAGGAGCTGACTGTGGCTCAGATCATGAATTCCTTACTGCAAAATTCAGACTTAAATTGAAGAAAGTTGGGAAACCACTAGACAATTCAGGTATGACCTAAATCAAATCCCTTCCGATTATAGGGTGGAAGTGACAAATAGATTCAAGGGATTAGATCTGATAGAGTGCTAGAAGAACTATGGATGGAGTTTCATGACATTGTACAGGAGGCAGTGATCAAGACCATCCCCAAGAAAAAGAAATACAAAAGGGCAAAATGGTTGTCTGAGGAGAGCTTACAGATAGCTGAAAAAAGAAGAGAAGTGAAAGGCAAAGGAGAAAAGGAAAGGTATACCCATTTGAATGCAGAGTTCCAAAGAATAGCACAGAGAGATAAGAAAGCCTTCCTCAGTGATCAGTGCAAAGAAATAGAGGAAAACAATAGAATGGGAAAGACTAGAGATTTCTTCAAGAAAATTAGAGATACCAAGGGAAAGTTTCATGCAAAGATGGGCACAATAAAGGACCGAAATGATATGGACCTAACAGAAGCAGAAGATATTAAGAAGAGATGGCAAGAATACACAGAAGAACAATACAAAAAAGATCTTCATGACCCAAATAATCACGATGGTGTGATCACTCACCTAGAGACAGACATCCTGGAATACGAAGTTAAGTGGGCCTCAGGAAGCATCAACATGAACAAAGCTAGTGGAGGTGATGGAATTCTAGCTGAGCTATTTCAAATCCTAAAAGATGATGCTGTTAAGGTGCTGCACTTAATATGCCAGTAAATTTGGAAAACTCAGCAGTGGCCACAGAACTGGAAAAGGGCAGTTTTCATTCCAATCCCAAAAAAGGCAATGCCAAAGAACGTCAAACTACCACACATTTGCACTCATCTCACATGCTAGCAAAATAATGCTCAAAATTCTCCAAGCCAGGCTTCAACAGTACGTAAGCCATGAACTCCTAGAGGTTCAAGCTCTTTTTAGAAAAGAAAGAGGAACCAGAGATCAAATGGCCAACATCCTCTGGATCATCGAAAAAGAAAGAGGTCCAGAAAAACATCTCAGTTCAGTTCAGTTCAGTCGCTCAGTCATGTCCGACTCTTTGTGACCCCATGAATCGCAGCACGCCAGGCCTCCCT